>NW_023416289.1:5602500-6120000 GCF_014176215.1 Rousettus aegyptiacus | reverse complement strand
TATAGTAGGAGGGCTTCTCCCCAGCCTGTGCCTGACTTCTGCAAAGCCATCATCAAGTTTCTAGAAGGATCGGAGCCATTCTTCTGCATGGGCCCCTGACTCCGCCCTCCTAGCTTTCTCCTTTGTTGGAAGCTGATGATTTAATTAGCATTGCTTCGAGGCAAGGTGCGCCTTCCTTACCTGAAACAGGGCCCTTACCTGCAGCAACAGCCACCTGATCTTTGCAAGAACCAAAGCTGGCTCCTTGCTTCTCAGAACTTTGCAGAGCTGTCCGGGACTCTCGTACGATGCTACCGTGCTCTTTATATGAAATCATGAGACATTATCAGATCCAAGCTGTTCTTTTGCCGCAGCGAGATAATTTCTGGAGGCAAGACACCTGGCTGGCCTTGAGTGGTGATTAATTTTATGTGTTTAGGGTGCAATCATCGCTCAGAAAAGAGGTGGAGGCTCGGGATGATAGATGACGGGCAGGAAAGAGATGGCCCGTGGAGCTGTTCTACACCATCAGTTCCTTTGATCGCTGCAGAAGTTCAGAGATAACTTCTTTGCATCTGTCCAGAGTAAACAAAGCCACCGCAGACTCTGCAGTGCTCCATTCCAGGAGTCGAGGACCACGGCGTCTGCGTCTTCAAAAGCAACATGCGTCAACCTATGTTCTGTATTTAAAGCGTGTTTACGTACGTGTGGGTGTCTGGATGCCACAGAGTGCTGCTACCCAATGCCCCTTCGGGAGCGAGGCACATGTGTCCCATCCCAGCCTGGAGTGATGGCTGCTTCTCTCTCTCTGGGGATCAGGGAGCTTCCCACCCGTGGTTACACACCCGCCCTGGCGGCTCATGTCCAAAGACTGGGACACCTCTGAAGGACCGTCTCGGTGATGATGCTGCCCACGGCCTCAGACTTGGCCTCCGGAACTATATGACCCTGCCCAGTGCGCCTCACTCCCCAGCAGGTGCTGATTCTGAGAGCATGCCGTGCCTGCAAATCTCCATCTCAGAATCTATTTCCAGAAAACCCGACCTAGGACAATGCTCATCTTTATGAAAAAGTGTGTACGAGTAAGGCATAGTGATAGATACATTTTTGTCCCCCGAACTGATACCTACGTAAAAAAAATAAAATAAAAAAAATTTAAAAAATCAGTCAACATGACAAAAGATGATGGTGACTCTGTAACTCTCTCAGTTTCTGCAGCTTTATGACCAACTGCTCTCCTCTGCAGCCTGCTTCAGTGAGCAAGGGTGCTACTAACAACTACCAATCGGGAAAATGATGTATGGATTCAAGTAAACACTCCAAAAGCATTTTTTGCTCAATCAAAGAGATTGAAGGAAGGATGTTTACACCAACCAAAGGAGAAGAAAATACCCCTTTTGTACTTCAATTAGCAAACAATAATTTGGGTAATTGAAAGCAAATGTTTCTCCTTTTATCACAGGAATTCCACAGTTCTTTGCCCAATGCTGTCCCCTGCAGGGTAGAAGAAATCAGATCAGAAGGATTTGAACCATTTGCAGGCCAAAAAATTCCTGAGATTACAGCGGAGGGGGAGCAAGGTGGGGTCCCCGAAGACAGTGCTTCCAACCTAGGCCCTCTCCCAGGTAGAGGGGCCATTCCCCGGAAGGGTGGTTCCTAGACATCACGCAGAGCATACTCTCCAGAAAGCATTTCTGAAGCACCCACAACCAGCGTCACGGATTTCACTGAACCAATGTGCAGACTGTCCGCTGCTTCGGGGTGACTGTTGTTTTGAGAAAGTGGCCAGTGGGAGCCGGACGCCTGCAAAGCAAATGGCCTCGTGGGGAAAGGACATTCCTTTTTTAAGTAACAAGAGGACTTGAGGAAATGCTGTCATCTCAGGTAAGGAGGGAACACCAGTAACCATCGGCTATTGTCCCCGAAGGTGCTGCTTCCTTAGGTGATAAGCAGGACTGCCGAACGCTAGTGGGAGACTAGAAAAAACTGCTAAGGATTTTGATCCTATGCTCCCGAGCATCCGCACTGCACCCGGGGAAGGGCGGTGGGCAGGGGCGTGGCCCTGTGGAAATTCACTCCTGAGCTGGCCTCTCTCTGTCACCACTGACTTCCCAGGAGCCCAAGAGGACCTCTTGGGGAGGAACGTGGCTTCTCTGCTTACTCAGAGGAGGGAGTTTCGTTTGATGAGTTTTTCTGTGTCCTGGGCACAAAAACCAGACCCCCAGAGCTCACATCTCTTCACCCTTCCTCCTTACTCAGCATCCTGCCAGTTTCGGGTGATGACGACGAGGATGCTGGTCACAGAAGCACGTTACCTAAAATGGTTCACTGGATCCTCGCAACAATCTCGCAAGGAGATGATTACTGTCCCATTTCACAGAGGATAAAACTCGGAGCAGTTACATCATTGACCAGCGTCACATGGCGAGTAAGGGCGGGTTCAAGCAGAGGGCACCAGCTTCCCGAGAGCCGACAGCTCACAGACCCTTCCTCACCTGCACGGCAAAGGGAAGGGTGGCCGACCAAACCCTGCTGTGGAAAGTGTTAACCCTTTGGAAGGCAGGAAGCCAGCATTGATAGGCAGGTGCGGACGTGAGCACTTCCCTCTCAGTCCTGGAAGAAGAGGAAAAACACCAGTGAGACTTAGTCCTTGGTCGATCGATTCGTTCATGCATTCATTAAATATTCATGTAAAACCTACTCTGTATCAGTCCCAAGCTAGGGATGCAAAACTGGTTATAGCCCCAGTAGCGGTGGAGGCACTCGCTCCCAGTGTGACTGGGAGAGGTGTGTCCGTAGTTGTGGGGGGTCCTGCCTCATTCTGGGCCCTCCACTGTGCTGAGGGGTCGCTGGCTGGCTGGGGCTGGCTTCTCTCTGAGAAGCCGCTCGGGTGTAGAGTGAACGTCGGGCGGGCGCCCTGCATTTTTCAGTGGTGGAGCCTTGTGCATCCATCTATTCGAGCTCTAATATGTCATCTTGGGTCACTTTCTGAGACTCCCACTTCTGAAGTCACGTAAACGAGCCTCGTCATTACCCTCAAGGTAGATCCCAAGCCTCTGGCCTGGGCCCCCTTCTGCTCATTCTGGGCCCCAGGAGCTGGCCATCCTGCTTCTAGACGAGAGGTCATTTCGCCACCTCATAAGAAAATTGGCAACTCTGGCTAATCAGTGGCCTCCCTGGACCCCAGTGGGCTGGGGACCCAGGAGTGGGGGTGAGAGGTCACACTTCCTAGGTCCCTGTGTTGTGCCAGCGTCGTACAGAGAAAGTGTTAGGAAGCCCACGAGGAATGCGGAGATGGTCCCGTCTCCCATGGAGCTGGGGGAGGGGGGACCAGGATGGCGAGGGCCCCTCCTGCCTCCTCCAAGGCCCATCCGTATGATGACATTCTCAGGCTAAGCAGGGACTGGGGACGAAAGTCTTCATTCACTTATTTGTTCGCACATCCGATCTTTCTAGAACAGTTTACTGACCTCCTGCCTCGCACGTTCTTCTATTTTGGACGTAACCCCCGCCCTTGTGGGGCTTAGAGTCCACCTGGGAAGGCAGGCACCCGCGCGGACAATCAGACAAAGACACGGCGGCCACGGTGTCCTCGCCGGCAGCTCCCTCCTGTCGCCCGTCCCCTGCCTGGAGAGGGCGGCTGGGCTGTGTGGGTAGCAGCGGCCTCAGTTCCTGGGCGACGAACCACCCGCCCGCTCTCCTGTCCCGACTCCTGTAAGACCCCCAAGAGTCGCTGTTTGAAAATCCAGTTATCCTTATTTGTCCACTTGTCCTCAACCTATGTGCACCAGGGCGGTTAACGACAAACAGTGCCACTCAACCGCTAACAGGGCCTGGGCGCTCGTCCCCTCGCCGTGCGGCCATCGGACCTGCCCCGCAGCGTGGAGGGCCCGTGTGGCTCGGAGCATCCAGGAGGAGGGCCGAGGGCCTCTTCGGAGCGGATGCAGCAGCCCGCCCTACACGAGTTTCATTTTCGCTCCCGTGAGCCGTCGCTTTGCTCTCAGCGGCCCGTGATTGATCGCGAAGAAGTTTCCAGAGTTAGACGGACGTCGACGACGTTGATCTCTTCGCGAGAAGCTTTTCACCTCGCCTCTGTTAGATGCTGTGACCTTTCCTCAACACCATTAAGAGAGAAAAGGTTAATCTAATGAGAGATGATGTGTGACCTTTCAGGAGAGGCCGGGAACCGCTGCGCAGCCTCTCGGTGTTGAAGAAGTTCAAGTTCGAGTCAAGCTTTACGTGAATCCGAGCAGAAGAATTGCGGGGAATTATATCCTGGCACAACCAGGCAGCTCTGTGTCCCGTCTCGGGCACCTGGGGACCAGGCGACATGCCCTTCGAGGAACGGGATCAAGTCCCTCTCACTCACGACCCATCAGCTCCGTCTCTGAGCACAGATGTCAGCCCGGGGTGCAGTGACAGCACCCAAGAAACTGCGGACTGGGGTCCAATGGGCCAGAACCCTCTCCACTCAGTCACTCGCCGACAGGACAATTATTTGCCGAGTGCCTGGAATATACCAGACACTTGTCTGGGAACTGGGAACACAGCAATGAAAAAAAAAAAAAGAAAAACCTTAAAAGTCCCTGCCTTAGAGGGGCTTCTATTCTAGTTGAGAAGACAGACCATAAATAACACGATCAAATGTCAACAGCCTGGGGGTCACTGCAAGGGGAGGATGAATACGAAGTCACAGAGGATTTTTGGGGACAGTGAGAATACTCCGCATGTTAACATCACCTGTTAATACCTGTTGCCACACATTTGTCCAGACTCGCAGAGTACACAGCAGCCGATGGGCCCTCGCGTGAATGTCGGCGTCGGGGTGGTCACGACGCGTCCCAGTCGGCTGACCAGTTTTGACGAATGCGCCACGCGGGTGAGGAGGCCCTGGGCGTGTGGGGGCGGAGGGGACGTGGGAAGTCTCCGCGTCCCTCAAGTTCCTGGCGAGCCAGAACTGCTCTACAAAATAGTCTTTAAAAAAATAGTCAATTGCCACAAAAAAAAAAAAAATCTTTAGGAAACCCGCACTCTCCTGCCTAGATTTGGTCATCTGAAAACATTTCCTTTCATAGATTTCAAAAGGTACGAGTGTTTTTTAAAAAAATAAACACCGGCCGGAGTTTCACTTGGGAACCTGTTATCCCGACGAGTGGCCTTTTATTTATTAATTTTTTTCGAGTGGAGTTTGTCCCCCGTCCCAGCCGTCGGTCCCATGCACTGTGTTGCCGTATCTAACCAACCCGACTGTCCCCCACACCGAATTGCTGTCATTATATGAACCCAGTGTGTGTGTGTGTGTGTGTGTGTGTGTGGTGGGGAGTCACCTGGCACGTAGTAGGCCCTCAATAAGTATTTGGCACATTGAGAGATAAAAGCCTTCGTTCCCTGAGTCGAAGCGCGTTCCCATAGCAACGACACGCACACACAGACCCCGCAGCCCAGGCGCCGGGGTGCGGGGTCGCGGGGGGAACTGGGGTTCCAGCCTCCCCTGCGAGGGGCACGGCTGGCCGCCTTCAGTGCCAGTCTCGGGAGTGAGAGCAGATGTGGGAATCCAACACAGGATCTGGAACTGTAAACTGTTTATCTGCGCGCTGAGAAAACCTATTCATCGCCCGAGCAGACCACTCAGCGCGGTTCCTTCCTTCCTCGCCCGCGTCACGCGGCTGTTGTTTCTCGGTGGCAGTGTGAGTCCTCACCCGGTGGCAGGGTGTAGGCGACTGCTCGGGAGACTAGGCCAGCCAGGGCGGGGCGACTGTCTGCTGCCGTTAATTTTTAGTGAATGAGCGCTGTAATTCTACCCGACTCCTAGTTTATGTGCCTGGCGGCCACCTCCTGCGCTAGAATGGGAGGAATAAAGCATGGGGGTGGGGGGAGGCGGGGCTCCGAAGCACTGTCTTCAGGGAGGGGAGGGCTGGGGGTTTGGGGGGCCTGGGGGGTTGGTTGCCACTGAGCTGCAGCCAGGGCCAGCGCAGGCCAGGGGACATCATCCTGAGCTCCGCTCACGTGGGTGCCAGGGGAGGAAGGTAGAGCAAGGACTGTACCCATGCGGGGGTCCCTGGGACCCCAGCTTCTGGGAAAGTGTAGCACAACAGAGTCATCGTATGGCGAGAATGCAAAGACGACCGGAGAGCCACAGATCTGAGCTGCAGCCTCGGTCACGTCACACGCTCGCTTGCCGTGGCCCATGGAACGTGAGCAAAGGTAGTATTAGTCACTTCCGGTGGATGCTCCAGGAGTCAGAGTCCCACGTCTCTGCCTTGGCACATAGAGAAAGATCCAGAGACAAAGGGGGGTGAGAGGAATTGAGAGAGGGGGCGCGAGCCGCCTTCGCCCTGGGTCCCTCTGCGATGACACCGAGCAGAGCCCCGGCACCTCTGATGAAGTGCAGTGTGAACAAGAAATTAAGTCTCGTTACTTCGAGACGCTAAGATTTGGAGCTGCTTTGTCGCCGCAGCACAGCCTCGCCTATCCTGAACGGGACCATTCCCGACAATGAAAAATAGATGTCACACGAAAACCTAGATTTCCCGTTTACCTTGAGGAATGGGAAACGCTGGAAGCTCTGGGTCTTCCGTCCCCATGGCAAGAGAGCCACAAGGTCGGCTTCGCACGTCCGTATTATTATTTGCTTGGCAGTCGGGGTGTTCCGGTTTCTGATACCCGACGACAAACTTGTCAAGGGTCAGGCTTCCCAAACTGGGGAGCTAGAAAGGTTTTTCATCTGTTCGGCCTATTCAGGTGGGGGCAGGGGACCCCAGTCCTCCTTTTTCCAGGATGGGAGAGTGAGAGTCAGGTGAGGATAATCTGAGGGGGCCTCGCCAACTTGAACTACTTTCTAGGGAAGAGGTCGCACCTCGCATTTCCCTAATGGGGATGGCTGGCCACTCCATATTAGAGGAGTTTTTCACGCCATTCACTCACTCCTCATTCATTTGTTCATGCATTCCACTCGCCCATTCACATCCGTCCACGCATTCATCTGCTCATGTATTCATTCATCCATCTATTTACGCACCTGCTCGCTCATCTATTCGTGCATCTACTTGCTCACTGTTCACTCCATGTATTTGAAGAGGGTTACCAAAGGCCTACCATCATGTACTAGGTCCATACAGGGAATATAACTCAACGCTGAGGTCTACCAGCAGTCTGGGACGGTAGGCATCTCCAAAGCTGGCTTCCAGTAGTTCCTCCCATTTCTGTATCCATATGCTGCTGTGCTCTAAAAGGTGGAGTCGATTTTCCTGGCAGAAGTGATGCTGTGTCAGTCTGAGTCTAGAATCTTCCACCTTTGCTGTCTTAGAACATAGCCAGTTCGACGCGCTTGAGGCTGGATCCTCCTGCTCTACCTGAGCTGTCCCAGATGGCCTCGTGTGGAGCATGGATGAGCTATGGCAGGCATTAATGGTGGCGGTGGTGGTGGTGGTGGTGGTTCTCGTAAGCGACTCTGCTTTAGAATACTTTATTACATTTCTAAAGGTAACCGAAACAGTGCGAATCTGAGGAGGTCCCCAGGAAGAATGTCGAAAGTGCCACCGGCCTTCTTATAGCTGTTATGATAAAGTATGGGGAAAGAGAGCTAAAGAAGAAGCTGGTTAATTTTCAAGCACAATTTAAAGAAAGTATAGGAGTCCCAGAAGAGTCCCTCCAACTGGCAAAAATGTTCGCGAAGTTAGGGATGGCTTCAGGGTACAGATCAGATCAGAGCATAGCCATAAGACCCCTATGAAGGTCTCAGAAAGATGTAAAGCTGTTTAAACTAAGCAAACTCTCTTAACTGCACAAAACTAGGAACTATAAGGACATTATCCTAAAGCATGTTGCAGAAAGAATTATGGATATGGCTTTTGGGGCTAAATAAATACCATCGAGATTCATAGATGACCCACGAAGTGTGAGAATCGTGTTGGCACAAGCAACACCGGCATGCATCAAAGAGACCAGGACCATTCAAGTGAAAAGAGGCCTCTGGGCCCCCAACTTTCTGTCAGCAGTAAGCATGCTGAGAGACGTACTCAGCCACAGATACGAGCCGATGCTTCTGAGGAAGAAGGGCCCCCATGGAGGACAGAGCAAAAAGCCCAGAGAGCTGAGGCAAAGGCTGAAAGGATCGTGGAATTATGGACCCTCTTCTTGGGAAAGCTCAGTCCTCATCAACTAATATTCCAGAGGACGGGGCCCTGGCGACACATGCCCAGTGGGATTTAAGAATAGCTGTGGGCTGGTGAGTACTGTGTTCTTCCCATTCTCCTCCGTTTGGGAAGGAAGCATCTATCACACTTATCTCCCCTGTGTTTAACCATCGTCTAAGAATGTCGATGCCTTGTCTTTCGACTCGAACACTCTCTAAGGAGCTTCTCCCGAGGGGTTGTTGTCTGCATCTGGACTGCGTCTGGTTTCAGTGACCACGTGTTGGGCTCTCACCCGTGGGATAACAGCGTGTGATCTGGGCAGGTGGAAGGAGAGCCCTCCGCATGACTACGAGGAGGACGGCGGTAGACGATCTGCAGAGGGCTGCGACAATCCCTCTCATCCTGGGTGCCCCTTTACAGAGCGAGCGCGCGCGCCACCTCTCCCATCGAGAGATGGAGCCTGTTTCCTCTCCTCTTGAATCTGGGTGACCTTGTAACTTCCTTTGGCCATGGCACGAGTGATGTCATTCAGCTTCCGAGGTCAGGCCTTCTGTTTCTCCCTCCAGACAACTCCTGCCGTCATGAGAGGACACTCTGTTTATACCATTGACTGTTGAGAGAAATCTTGTGGAGGAGCACCGAGATGCTCTGTGTGACGGCTGGCACCAAGGTCCCCTGAATGAGGCCATCTTGGACCCTCTAGCCCGAGTCAAGCCACCACAGCCAACTCCAGGTGAAGCAGAAACGAGCCATCCCTGCTGAGCTGAGACCTGTCCAAATGGCCAACAGAATCACGAGCAATAAAAAGTCTTCAACTACTGAGTTTCGGGGTGATTTGTTACACAGCAGTGGGTAACCGAGACGAGGGGGTTTATTAGGTGCTTTCTCGGCTTAATCTGGCGACGCGGCTTCCAGCTCACTCCAAGGCAAAGCCGCGCTGTCGTGAATGACATCTCGGAGCCCCACACCTCATCAGCAGCGGCTTCTCGACGGGGCCTTGAAACAGCGCCGAACACGTGTGCCGGGAGCCTCCCTGGGGAGCCAGATGCTGCTACTTAGAGCACTCTCTTTGCCAAGTTGACTTCTTGCTGCTTTAACTTCCAAGGAAAAATGAGGAGCGGAGAACGAGAGAGGAAGAAATAACACTGGCGTTCTCCCATTTCCAAATTCCAGGGGGATCTTTTTTTATATTGTGCTAATTTTTCCTTTTAGCTACCGCTACTGGCCCGCTGTTAAGCGTCAGGGATATTACATGTGTATCCTTCAAGGACGCTTCCCTTGAAATCTCCATTTCTGCAGATGATAAATGGAGACTCCTAGAAGTTATGTGACTTAGCCGAAGTCGCTCTCTGTGTGTGTGTGCGGTGCGGGGGAAGGGGAGGGCGACCTGGGACAAGAACGCAGTGTGTCTGGCCTTTGAAGCGTACCGCTGAGCTGGGTGTTGTGTCTCTCCTCCCTTCAGGATGTGTTCACTGCATTTGTCTCGACCACACGAAGCTCTGAAAACAGAAACACGATTTGCATATGAGGTGTCCGCATACTTGGAAAGTGAATGAACGGCAAAGTGTGGCTTGGGTTGGTCGTGAACCTGGGCTGCAGAGAGGTGTATTGTAGGCGGGATGACGGCAGGAAGTGAGAAGAGCATTTTTACATAGATACTGAAGGGCGAGATTTATTAGGGACTTGATTTTGTTTAACACTGTGCTAGGATATGGATATATTTGTCCTATTTCGCAGAGGAAGGATTCAAAGCCCAGAGAAGCTAGGTAACTCACCCAAGGTCACATACTCGATGAATGGCAGAGAAGCTCAAAGCCGGGTATTACCAGGGCCAAAATCTTGCTTTTCCGTGGGGCTGAGCTGGTCATCGAATGCCATTTCCAAAACTGGCTGGAGTAGAGGATCCAGATTCACGGGCACAGACAATTTTCCTCTAAAGGTTGGCCCTCAACGCTCTACGCAACTGTGTCTGCCGCACCAGCATCTCGAATCAGTGGGTAAAGTTGGTACGGCATGTAAAACAATGGCAGCATGGGATCCTATGGAATGCGGTAACCCGGAAGGGCATGCTGGGTAGGATACCCAAGAATCTTAATCTATTTCCGTTTTTGATGCTTCCCAACAGTTCCTTCTTTCATTCATTCCTCCAGCAGTGTTCGTTAGACACAGCCCTCCTCCGAGTGCCACTCTAGTTATTCAAGATGCGTTAAGGGACAAGACAAAACCCCAGCCTCAGGAGACCTATGTCCCAGTAAGAAAGACTATACGTAGCCTCCTTCCAAACGAATCTCTTTCTCAAATTAGAAACACGCCACCCAAGATTGCCCAGAGATGCAGGGAAATAGACTCCCGATCAGCCATTTCTGTCCATTGATTAAAGTCAGAACAAATTATTTTGGGATGGAATCTCAGTATGTGATGATTTGTGTCCACTGCCCCACCCCCATCAGGAGGTCAAGCTGTGGTTAAGGACTCTTTGGAGCCCCCTGACTACGACGGCTTCCACACTCGCCCCCACACCCTAGCTGACCACAGGAATCCTCACTCAGAACCCCCCCCCCCCACAACTCAGTTCCAGTGTCTCTTTAAAATGAGCCAGGAAAGCCCCGAGACATACTTTCCCCCTTACCGATAGCAGTAAACGTGCCACGAGTCATTGCCAAAATAAGTAGCTTATTTTAAAGTAACTCACACGGACCATTTCATTTTCTGGGCCCGTTCATTAACATGTTGATTCACCCTTTGCGGAAGCGATGGAAACCCTGTGCAGGAGAATGACCGCTGGGCCAACTTGAGCTTAAGTCCTTGGCCTTCAAGGTTATTTACTGCTCCATCATTCATCCCTGGAGGAGGGCGAGAGAGCGTCTTGTTTTGATATTTAATTCAAAGGCAGAAGAATTGAGGGAGGGAGAGTAATGAAATTACCGGTTAGAATCGGTATCATTGGCAAGAGTTTTTTAAGGTCACTGAAGAGTCACCAGCCCTCACAGATGACAATTCCAAAAAAAATAGTTGTTGTAAAAGGGAAAATACCAATTGTTGTCTTGTCAAACAAAAAAACTAAGCATTGTGTTTGGCTTGAACACCCCCGTAGCTTCCAGCAATTTTGCAAAGCCCGTTTCCCTTTGGGCGGGTTTGCCGGGTCTTCCCTTCTATTATATCCTTCCATTGACATGCTGGGGGCCCCAGGGGAGGACAAACCCACCCAGATATTTGTAACTCTGAAAGTTCATTTGCGTCATCTGTGTCCAAGATGGGTCATTATTCTAGGCTCCAACCACATCCTGCAAAATGAAAACAACAAGGAGACCTTTGACCAAAAACTGGGGAGGAGGTGGGCGAAGAGGCAAGCGGGTTGGCAAACTGTTAACGCGTTAAAAGGTGCAGCAGCCGGTGTTTCGGGAGCCTTGAGAAACAAACTCCCCCCTGCAGTGTAATGTAATTACAACCTTTTCTTGGCTAAGTGTAGTACCCTGGAGATTACTATAAGTAACTTATAATAGAATTTTTATTAGCGGCAGTAATTTTTTATGATAATTAGAGTAATCTGCAGCTCATAAAATCAGAAGATATATAGTTATATCTTTTGTACAGGAAAAGTGTTTCTTCTACGCATGGAAATACCATAAATGGCAAATGCGGCTTTATGGCCGTTGCCGGTTTTTATGCCGGGCTGTTTGGTGTTACTTTCTTTATTAACGCCCTTCATTACTTCGGCAGTAAGCGTTTGATGACAAACTCAGAATGTGCTCACTGAGTTCAAAAGGCGGCAGAAGCATCTCCAAATGCCCGCTAGCCCAGCATCCTCCCCGCCCCGCCCCTGCTTGCTTTCCTCTGTCCAGAGTCCAGAGGTTTCCCAAAGGGTGAGACCACTCCTTAAGGATACCTCCGCCCCCACCCCCAAGCTCAGTCCCATCAGCATCTGTGCTTTGGGTCTGACACTCAGCTGTCGCCCAATGATCCAAGGAGGCTGTGATTCCACGAGAACTAACAGGGCCGAGTCTGCTCAGCGGGGTGTCGCGAGAGACTTGTAAAGAACTCACGCCCACACTGACTGTGCGCTAGAGAAGGGATGCTATGCGAGCTGCTGTAACAAACAAACCCCGCCTACAGGGGCTTAACACAACAGATGTTTCTTTCGGTCAAGTGCAGGTGAACCCCATCAGAGAGAATCTTTCCTCCTAGTGAGTTAGAGCCCCAGGCTCCTTCCATCTTATAACTCTGCCATCCCCTGGGGCCTCAGAGGAACCTGTGACCATTCGTCAAATGCAGGAAGAGAGAAGAAGAGGGCGCTTAGTCATTGAAAACACCATCCCAGAAATGAGGGGCTCTATTGGTGGGAATGAATCACGTGACCACACGCAGTTGCAAAGAGTGCTGGGAAATTTAGTCCTGGGTGTGGCAGCTGCCCCTTAAGAACTCTACTCGGTAGAAGAGGGAAAAAGAGTTTTGCTGGGTAGCTGGCCCATCCCTACCCGACTGGACAAAACACACTCTGTATTTACTCAGACTGTATGGAAAGATATATTAGGCTGCCAAGCTCTTTGCAGAAACAGAGTATAATATTCCAGAACAAAATTCAAAAGTAAGACCACCTGTGTTCAAAGCCAACCTTTCCCCTTTATTGTCATTGCAGTATTGATTAGATTAATCAACTGCTCTGAGCCTCAGTTTACTCAGCTGTAACATGGGAATGAAAACAGCTAAAATGAATTGAACCCATAAGATAGAGTACCGAGTGCAGTATAAATGTTATTTCCTTGAACATTCATTGCAGCCCTGTGAGGGAGGTGCTATTATTATCTGAGCTATAAAAAGGGGAAAGCCGAGGTACAGAGAGGTTAGGCAAGTTGCCTATGGTCACTAGGCTATAATAGGATTATGATTCAATCCTCCAACTTGTAGGCAGTAGCCACACAGCCTCGTTAATGATAGTACCTATCTCATAGAGTTGTTGTCAAGATTATATGGGATGATAATAACAAAAGATTTTAACAATTAGTGCGCACTTAATTTATTTACCTAATTATTTATCTATGCCACCAAATAGCACCTCCATCAGGTGGTTACAATGCCCTAAATACACACAATTAGTATCTTTGTTTGGGTTAAGGTAACATTTTTCAAAGACTGTTCTGCCTAAGTCTGTTCTCATAGGATAATCTTTAAAGAGGCTCTATGGTTACATAAATGTGGAAATGTTGAATACCCTGTCTTAGAGATTCATAGGCGTGGCAGACAATCAAAGGCACTGATAAGTTCTGCAATAAAGAAATCTGTTTAACTTTGTTGAACCCTGCAATTCTCAACTATATTTGCTTTTGGGACCCCCTAAGTAATGTAACATTATTAACACTCTAAAAGCTAGCGTTCAACTTAATATACTTTATTACATGCTGGGAAATGTTATACTGGTTGCAGGAGTTCCCAGTTGAAAAGTGTGTGTCCGGAAGCTACGCCTGCAAAACCTATCTGAGGATGGGCCTTAGGAATTTAAGTCAAGAGATTGAAATCTGTAAATTTGTCTGTTTCTACTTATCAAGGATTTTTGTGGGAACCCATGGGTTGTTTGCTGCTTAAGCTCCACTGCTTGTCAACAGAAATTCCTGTTGATCTTTTATGGACATCGTCAAAAAGCGCTAATTATAGATCTCTTGATATCTCAGTGCCTTCTCTTTACCTTACCTTCAGCCCCAAGAAATAATTTTACCCTCAGTATGGAGGGAGTTGTCAAAGACTGTTGAAGTGGTTAAAGGAAAGGAAACCGGTACAAATCCCCTTCTGGGTTTATTATTTTATTTAGAAATGTCATATAACTGTAATATATCCCTGAGTTAACCCTCCTCCCCCAGTTCTTGATCGTTTAATCAACCAGAAGTCAACTAATTAGAATTTTTCAATTAACCAGAAGCTTGTTCTTTCACTATTTCTTAGAGAGAGGGGGAAAAAAGATGACAAATTAATAAGCTAATAACAGTAATTTAAAACATGTGAAAATATTTTTCATAATAATGAGAATGATCTTATCTTTAATAAACAGGTTAAAAAAATAAAAATATCTCGTTAATAGAAAATATAAGTGAAGGCTACAACTAGACTAGGTATTAAGAATGGAAATGCATAATAAACATAAGTCATTCTGGTATCAGAAATATATGTTAAAATTGATAAAACCTAATTGTTCACCTGGCAAATGAATAAATCTTAAAATACCCTCCAAGCTTGCCATGGTACCAAACATACAAATATTTATACCCACTGACCTGGTGATGCCACTTCTAGGAATTTATCTTTAAAAAAAAAATCAGAGAAGCAAATATAGACTTATGTACAGATATTTCTTTTGCCATGCTACTTATAATATTGAATGAAAAAAAGATTAGCCTAATTGCAGAGAAAGATCTGGGAATATCATAGTATTCATCATGGAATATTATGTTGAGCACAAAATGATATTTTCAAAGCAGTGTTAATGACAAAGGAAAATTCTCATATAATTAATAAGACAAATTACAAGACATAAACATGCAATTATACTATTAACTCAATTACATAACTGTGCAAGAGGGACAGAAAAAGAAAAAAAGGAAGAAAGCTGAAGGAAATATAGCCAAAACTGTTAACAGTGGCTGTGTCCAGCTTGTCAAATGTAGAAGTTACTTTGCTTTGCAATTTTTTACTTTCCTCTATTTTCCAGCATTTCTACAAGGGCCACAAATAATTTTTGTGATCATAAAAATGAAATAAAAACAATAAATATTAGGAGCAAAAAATCAAAGGCCTTTTTCCATCACTGCTGATTCAGGCCACCTCTCTCTCCCTGTCACGCACCCAAGCCTGTATCCCAAACACTGACATTTATTTGGAATGGCAATCCAGAAGTCCTGTGAGATCCTCAGTCACTAAGAAAAGAGTCTCCGAATTTACCACGCTGAACTTCCTGAGGCAGGGACGTGAAACACCACACCTTGGAAAGATTTTTTCAGAAATAAGATTTGAAACCAAAAGACTTCTTGGCTACAGCCCTCATTTAGCCTAAATATCATGTTAACCGAAGTAGCACATTAACCAAATTAACAGAAAATTCTGATCAAGTGAGATTTTACTGTCTGAATGGTTAATTATCCACTACACTGGCTGACTCAGACCTCTGCCGGTTAGTTTGTTTTGTTTTGTTTCGTCTTGTTTTGTTTCGTTTTTCTTTTTTAAATAACATTAAAAAACTAAAACCTGGAACACTCCAGTAACCTCTCCTGTGGCAGAGGTTACTCAGTATTCACCAAATCCCATATATTTTTTTTTTTCCTCCTGGGCGCATAGTCAGATTGCATTTCTCAGTGTCTTTTGCAGTGAGATGCAACCACACACTGAGTGCTGACCAAAGGAAGGTGATCAGAAGTGGTACGCACCACGCCCAGGCCCGGCTCCAACAGTCTCCCATATGCATCAACTGCGCACACTGTTGGTCTCTGTGTGCTAGATACTTGAAGAAAATCCAGAGCAGGGCTCTGAAAGCCTGAGGGACGGGAGCCATTAAATGGAGGCTGGATCCCTGAATGGCTGTATGGAGCAGAGTGCATGCACACAAATACACACGCACATACCCACACACACATGCAGCAGGTCTTTTGGGACTGTCAGGAAATAAATAATTATTACGTTACATCACTGAGGTCTCTAGGAAGTCGTTTATTACAGCAGTCAGCCTACCCCAGTGAATACATCACCTTACGACAAACCCACTCAGTACGTTACTCTTGGTAAAATGATGACAGAGAGACGTTTTGGTTTTAGAAGATTTAGAGACTATCAGTCTTGGAATTACATCTCGGTTCCGTGCTTTTCTTTCTCTAGGGCCTTGAGCAAGCTAATTCTGTCTCTCTAAAGCTCAGTCACCTTTCCCGCAAAGAGTATAAAACAGTACACAACTCATGGTGTTGCCATGAAGTTTAAATTAATGTGTTTAATGAAGTACCTAGTGCACTTGCTGGTAAAGGGTACACAGTCAACAAAAGGGGCTTCTATTTCTTCTGTGAACAAGATCCATCATAGCAAAGAAAAACTAAACTTTACAATCTGAAAGCAAAGAGGTAAGCCTCTGAGGTCGGCCTTCCGGATATTATTTCTTTATCTAGGAGCTGCCCACAATTCCTCAGTTCCTAGAGCTGTGTTGGTCCACACATGTTGAACTCACAAACTGTATCTCACAAACTAAAAGAGAATCAAATAGAGGAAGGATCAGCAAAGAACCCTAAAAAGCCTTCACTATGTTTGAGTGTGGTCGATGTCAGTCCTATATCCTCAGAACAAAAATCATGTGGAACAGAGAGCCTTCATTGATTGATTGATTCAAACACACACACACACACACACACACACACACACACACACACACATTTGGTATCACCATGCTTGGCAGTAGTTGCTGCGGTTAAACAGTGGAAAGACTTCTTAATGTAGTGGATTGGATACAGATGTAAGCAGACAAATAATATACCTACAGTGGGATTAAGGGCAATCACTCATTTATTTACTCATTCAACAAATATTGAGCATCGGAATATGCCAGGCACTCTCCTAGGTGCTGAGGGTTCGTCTGTCCTCACCCATCTGAGCCTAGGCAAGTTAGCATCTCCCCACTGGCACCTCCGGTGTGGTCCCTTTAGCCCTGCTCACACCTCTGCACAGTGTCGTCTCCAACCTGGCTTCTAACAAGCCCACTCTATATGCCAACTCTTTCCTGCCATGACTCTGATGGATGCAAAAATAACATTTTAAAATTTAAATTACCAGTCTTTGGGGGAGTTTGGTGTTGGAGATCAACTGAGAATTGCACATCGAAAAGGAAAGGGGCCTAAAGAACTTTCGAGTTATTTTCCTGGAGCCAAAGTCCAGTCCATTTCCATGAGACGCCTGCGCCCTTAGCAGAGCTTCCTTAGGGGAGTTCGAAATATTCATGTCCATCCACCACGTCTCGTATTGTTAATCCAGCATCTCTGGCCACCAGTAGCCTCCACCACTATTTGTTATGAGCATCTTCCTCACCTTCCAGCCTATCCCACTTCGAAGCTGTGTGAGGTCATGTCGGCCGCTGCCTTCTTCATCAAAACCCTCCAATTACTCTTGACTTTTCTCAACATAAAGTTCAAACTCTAACTGACAAGGTCGTGTGCAGGTTAATTCCATAGCAGCTCATTGAGCATCTATTATGTTCTGGGCTCTGAGGAAACAAAGATAAATAAGAAGCGTTTCTTCCTTTGAGGTGCTTATAGTTCAAGGCCACGGGGAGACGGTAAACTGAGAGCTGGTGTTAGCCATCAGTGGATTAAAAGCCTGTTGGATCTATGCAAGATAAAGAGAATTAGTCTCCTCGAATGAGAGAATCCCACATACAGGATGGAAAAATTCAAAGATAGAATAGCGCAAAATTTCCCTGAAATGAAGAAAAGAACGGAATCGAGTCCACGAGGGTACACGTGGAGGTACTGGTTTCCAGGAAATACCGATGGATAATGAGCGACACTTAGACATTCCCAGGCCAAGTTCTTAGACCTCAACGGGAAAGGGATATTTTTGCAGACACCCAGGAACCACATCAAGGCATAGGCAGCTGAGACATAATGCCAGTGCAGAACATCACATAGGATGGCATATAGCCAACCAAGAAACAAATGGTAAAGAATTAGTGCGACATTCAGTACCCAAAGACAGTGGAGGAGTATCTACGAGATTCTGAAAGAGAGGATGAATTTTATACCCAGCCAGGTGGTATTTCACTTATAAAGGCAACAGTCAATCTCAAGCATGCGTGAACTTTGGGCCAAGAGCCCAGTGAACCTGTCTGGAAAAAAGCAACGTGCTTGGGAAAGTCTAAGTACCTCCTTACGCTCTTACAGCTCGTGTAACCCCGTTCGACTCTCCTCTACCCAATTCTCATAGATGTTTTCAGATCCCATAGCCTCCCTGTTCCAAGGACACCCCACTTGCCCAGAACAAATGTCATGGAACCTTTCTCTCCCAAAGCGGGGGTTCCTTTTCCTGTGAGCCTTCCATGGGTACCAGCGGTCCCCATAAGCTTCTCTTGCATGGCCATGAGCCATCGGAAGAGGACAGCTACACTGGAGAACCTAGTTCCCATCTTCGGACTCAGTCTGAGGATGGACGGTGGACCCCAGCCACACCTCATGCCACCCTTCCTAGGACATACACCCTCCTCTGCAACAGCCGCACCCTTGCCCGCTGCTATGGGTCCCGTGTGCACCCCAGCTCTTCGCTATGACATCGTTAGGAGGTTTTCTGCTTTGTCCAATTCTTTGGGTTCTCCGTGTGCCAAGGGTAAGTGTCAGTGTGGCCAACGCACGGGCTTGGGGATTTCTGTGCCACATTCTTTTACGGGGGACTCGAATAGGAAACACCGACATCGGCCTGTGTGTACGCTAGGGATTTACCTGCTTTTTCCTCCCTCTCGCACCCAGGGGACAAACCGCCTCGGAGTTGCAGCTGGCCAACTGTCTTCCCTGCTCCAACTCAGAAAGTTCTCCCCGTCCTTGGAAGGTTTGGGGAAGAGGAACCAACTGGGGGCCCCGGTGGGTCTCATTCCTTTATTTATTTGAGTCTTAAGCTCAAAACGCCAGACCCAATCTTCAGAAGCTTATCTTTATGGTTTCCGTTGTATCGCATCTCGTTTTGCTAATTCCTCGTGATTCCGCACTTGCTATTAGCCATAATGGGTTCTTTATTGGTTTGCCCTTAATAATACGTTAATTGATAGCTCTTATTGCTTTAAAACCCACCCGTTTCCCACACCGAGAGGCCCAAACGATCGGGCCATGACGAATGAGGCTCGGAGGTGGGGAGATTTGCAGGATTCCGGAGTTGGCAGAGCAGAAGGGGGGTGTCCCTCACACAGCCATGTTACAACACGAAGCCCCGTGGACAGCATTCAAAGGGTGTCGCTCAGACCCCCGGTGAAGGCGCACAAAGGCGGCGAATGGCCAACCTCAGCACAAAGCGTGACGCCGCCTCCGAAAGCTCCCTCCCGACAGGCGATCCTGTGGGGCCTCTGGGCCCTCACCGGCTGCTGGCACCCCAACAATGCACAGCCCCGCAACGACACCGTGCCGGCTGTATGTGAACCAAGCGGAGCCGAGGGGACAGCCCACTCGTGAGGAAAAGATTGATTTGAAGAGGCCCGAGCCCCAGCGAGCGCGGAAGGGCCCTCTCGGACTGCCACGAGAAAGTAGTCCAAGGCTGATGAGAGAGCCCGGCAGGTTACCCACCAACCCCACAAAGGAGGGGACGCCCCTGTCCCCCGTTTGCGGAAACACAGATAAAAATTGTGTTCTTCTCCTCTAATGAGGCAAGCTCAGATATAAGTCAATAGAGCAATTCATTAACAAATCTAATGAAATCCCCCCGGGGGTTGCCGGAGAGATGGCAGGCAAAGTCTCCTTGGGCGGCTGGTCCATATGTTGAGGGTCAGATTGCGGAGTGGTTCCCTCTGGCCTATTCACTGCCCACATATGGCAGTTAAGGTCACTGTTATCAGACACTTTCTCTGTACACAAAACAGAATTTCCATATGGCCCATGGAAATGGCCGGGCCGGCGCCTGGCGGCTTCCCACGGCCGCTTTTGTGCCGCTCCGGTTAGAAGTGTAAAGAGGGAGTATGGGGTTACCTCGTCGCTCAATTACTCCCCCTGCTTTGTGCGTCAGTCCAATTTAGGGGAAATCTGCATCACTTTTTTATCCCTGTCTTTCAGGCACAAATGCTCATGTCAGTCCATTAGCACGTGATGGAGGTACTGATCGCAGCCTCCGCATTTAAAGCCTTTTGAAACCTCGGTGACCTGCCGAAGAGGAGTTCTGAGGGGAAGGGCCTTCTCAAGGCTCTTTCAAATCCACATAAATAAAGGCCTTTCCCGGCTTAAAGTGGCCCCTCAGATTGAGCCCCACAGAGCCCCTCAAAAAGCCCAACACGATTGTCATGGATATGACATGACAGTAACAAGAACAGGCCGGCGAAGACAAGGCTCCGGGCCGCACAAAACGGGGCCGGGGCTTTCTTCACCACTGGGCCTCGGGGTTGTTGACAGCCCAGTAAATAGGCTGTTTAACCCTTTGAAAGTGAATAAAGAGGGTGTAGACAAATGCTTTCTGATGGAGTTTTTGCATGTAATGGGCAAGAGCGTACACACACTCGGGGACTTCGGGGCCGGGACGGGGGCTGGCGCTGGCAGACGACAGTGGGAGGCTTCCTCCCTGTGCCGCAGACGGGAGTCTTGATAGAATTTCTCGTAAAATTGACAGAACGAGGCAGGGGTCGGGGAGACCAGATCCGGACGCGCCGGCGACCAGGACGCTCGGGACAACGGAAGTAACGCCTGTGACGGTCTCCTGCGGCCTCGTGGCTGTGCCAACATCTGGTGCTCAGGAAAGTTCGAGGAGCGGCCCCGGGGTCCCCTGTTCCCTTACACCTCTGGGCTTCCACTTACTGTCTTGCTGAGACAAGGATGGTGGCAGCGATGTCGGTGACCGGCTGTGGCAGGCGCCCTGCCGGGCACTGCATGCCTGTCATCTCACGTAATTGGCGTAGCCACTCTGCAAGGTAGCGACCATTAACCCCACATGGCATGTGAGGAAACTGAGGCACAGAGTGTAAACCCCTTTGCAAGAGTGGTGCATTGGGGCTTAGAATATTCTTAACCCTCCTGCTAACCTTCTAGACCTGGCCTTCCCATTGTTTTAATAAATACGATAATGCAATCTCTCTCTCTCTCTCTCTCTCTCTCTCTCTCTCTCTCTCTCTCTCAATTTGATTTTGGGTGAAAATATATTTCTATTGACCCAAGAAACCGAAATAAACAGGGGAATGAAAACTGCCTCCCAGAAATTTAAAATGATGCATGTTGCCTCTGATTTCATAAGCTGTTTAGGTTCCCATTGACATGATGCCCCGCGAGCCACAATTCCTAAAGGCTCGGCGGCCGTGGGCTTTCTGTAAACCCAGCTACCACGGCTCCTCACCTCTGACTGTACCGTAACTGGGAAGGGCCCTTTTAATTCATTTAACTCACTGTAATTGTCTTTGAGGGGAACGAGAGATTTCTTTGGCCGGCTCTGCTGGCAGGGGGAGCTGATTACAGAGCCCACGCTGCCGTTCCCCAAGACCTCTCATGAAAATGCATGCCTCGCTCAGGCACCCCTCGGTAATTGCGATATTTCTTCCTTACTGTTTATGTCAGAGAGTTGTTACTGGGAGAGGCTGACACATCTGACATGTGTGGCATCGACACACATTAGGTGGTCCTCAGATAATTTTTAGACAAAGTTTAGTCGGCGGAGCGGGAGCCCGGCCCCTGTTGTAAGGTTAAGAAATAAAAGGGGAAACATCTTCTGGCGTCGGCTCCTCACACCCTATAATTAGCCCTGTTCTGCGAGGGTCTCTTTCTTCCTGCCTCAAGACGCTCAAGCTCCTGGGGTCTGGGGCTGGGTCATAACCATGACCCGTGCCTGGAAGGTGGGGTTTCTGTTGTTCTGTAGGGTCTCCAGCACAACGTCGGAAAATGTACTCGTAGTACATCCTTTAATGTTCGTATCAAACGTAAGAGGCAGACACTAACACTATCTAATAGTAATAATAATAATAATAATAATTATAATAATAATAATAAAGGTCTGAAGCCCAGAGAGGTGGAGCGATCAGGCCAGGGTTAAACAGCTCATACTCCCGACACGCTTTCTCCCACGCAGCATAGCGCCTGGCTCAGCCGAAAGCCGGGAGGAGCTTGTTGTCCTCATTTCGAGGGAGGCCAGGGCTCCAGCGGACAGACGTTCCAGCATAGGCCTCGTCCCGTCCGTGACCCTGGGCTGGCGGGCCCCCCTCCTCCCCACCCCTCTTTATTCTTTGCTGCCCTATAGTTTCTTCTGTCACTCTGGGCTCTTGTTTAAGGCAGGATCCATCCACGTTAACAAACGCCTCATAATTGCTTGTGTTTTACCGCCGAGAAATAAACAGACATTTTCCACCACCTGGTTTCATAGCGCCTGCTCTGACGGCGAGAGGCAGCCAATCAATGGCCAGTGAAGGAAAAGAAGCGTTTATTTATTTATTTATTTTCATAACTCACCTTACAAGTTATAAGGTTAAGACCTCTGAGACAAATCCTAGCGGCTTAAAAACTTAAAACTCCAGGGCAAAGCCAAGAAGGATGAATGAGCGTCAAGCTACGACATATCCTATTGTAGAGGGGAGAAGCCCTGTTTTACGTGAAGGTGCCTAAGTGACATGCCTAAGGAAGGGCCAGGTGTGTGTGTGGGACGGGGTTTGGAGAGACGAAGCTGGTGATGGCGGCGGCTTGGAACATTCCGGAGGAGACCGCCTTGGTCCTCTGACTGAGAAACGTTGAGTTTCCTCCGGACGCTTCATTAAGTCAACACAGCATTAGGTTTCCCGGGCACATCCTTTCCCGCTCTGAAGAAGGAGAAGTGGTTTGTGAACTGTGGTGCCGTCTCACCAGGGTCAGAAGGGGTGTGTGTGTGTGTGTGTGTGTGTGCGCGCGTGCGTGTGCACGCACACACAAACCTTTCATGAGGAATAAGGATTAAAATCTCTAAGAAAATATAGTAGGCAGAAGCAACATGCAGTTATTTATTTTCCCAACAGAAATGTAAACAGTGGCGGGAGAAGATGGAAATATTTAGAGAACAAACGGACCCGACCCATTTCAACGCCCCAAGAAACGCCTGCCTCACGGAGGGCCGGAGCTGCGGGCCTCGTTGCCGACGTGATGGCATGTGGCACATAGACCTGCCACCCCAGGTGCCCCTGCAGCCCCTCACCACGCACACCATCCGAGGGAGCCCAGGGCTCCGAGAGGCCCATAAGGACCTGGTGAAGTTCCTGCTCCCGTGCAAAGGTCTCGCCGGTGTGTCAGACGACACATCTCAGGTTATTTCTGTTTCCTGCCTTTTGCGGGTTGGCATTACCTTCTTTCTCGTCAGCCCAATCTATTAGTCTGAGCTTCTTCCCCACACTCCTGACTGAGGAGCAGCCCACAGTGACGACCCTCACGTAGCCCTGGGCTCCCCACCCCCCAACCCCTCGATCATCAGCGTCCCAAATGGAGCTAACGAGAAATCTCCAAACCACCTCATTTTAATGAAGGATGCTAAAATGGGCCTTTCGGAGGGAACTCCTGTTTGCTCAACGCGCACCTTATCCAGCCAGCGTGGGTCTGAATTCCACGTTCAAAATTAAATTATGCTTGGGATAATATTGTCTCGCGCTCACAGTTGCTGACATGGATATTGACAAATACTTAGCCGGTATTTTAATAAGAAAACAAAACGCAGGCAAAGGTGCCAGGCTTTCCGGGCAGATCATTAAGGAGCCGCCTCGGAGGCCGGAGGCTGGCACCGACTGCATCACAGTTCGTCATATAACTTAAACTTCTTTTGACATCTAGTTATGTCGAAATGTGACTGATCACCTAGGGGTTGGAGCTCCTGGGAGGGAAAAGTTCACTGACAGACAGCAGCGCGCGGAGCAGCTCTTAAATGAGAATCAAGAGGAAGGAGCATCCGGGCGTCCTGACAGTCTGCAGCTGCTACCTGGATCCGTCTAAGGCAGGCCTGTTCTGGTGAGTTCGATTAGCATCTGCACACTTCTGCCTCATTATCACACATCTGCCCACCTTTATTCCAGTGACGCCGCCTCTCATCTGACAGCTCCGGCATTGTCAGCGACTGGATATTACGGGGGCAGGGGACAGCGGGCTCACCGCGCTCCCTTTTATTTTCTGAAGACTGGTGTGCGGTTTGACAGTGGCACGCCGCGGAGGTAAAGGAGACCATTAACATGTCGGGCAGCCCCGACACAAAGCCGAGGAGGCGCGGGTTCCGTGCGGCTCGAACCGCGCTGTGCGAACGCGGGTGTTTTTGTGACCCGGGCTCTTTGCACCGTCCCATGGCGGAGACCCCGCCTGCCAAAGATGAGGGTAACATCTCGACGTTTCCGGCTGAACGCTGAGACTAAAACGAAAAACTCGTGATTCGATTTTGATCACCTTTGCAACCGTCGACATCCTGACGCGGGGATTTTCTGCAGCCGAGGAGCCCGTGGGGGCGGCGGGAGCCCCGCCTGCCCTCGGTCTCGTCCCATCATTACAACCACAGGCAGAGGCGGCTGTGTTTACGTGAAGTAATAGCTTCATGTAGCAACCCTGGCACCAGAAACCTAGCAGCTGCACCTGCCACCCCAGAACTCATGGGGGGGGGAGGGGAGGGCGGGGCAGGGTGGGGTGATGCTGAACGTGCCAAAACGTCAGGTCGGAGGGCTTTGGGGGTTCCTCCCTCATGTCCAGTGGCCAAAGGAACTGGCTCTTCCCAGTGGACTCTTCCTCGGGGAAAAGGAAGGGCCCTTCGTGTTCAGGGAATCTTGAGCTCCGAAGGGCTCTGAGCCTTCCTCCGTCGAGTCCTGCGCGAAGACTGAGGCCCCTGGCCTGAGAACGAAACGTGACAAAACACGGTCCCTCTGAACGAAGGAATCCAGCCTCCGCTTCCCACGCCCAGCTCACACGGAGGAAACAATAGAGCTCGGCGGGGAGGACGGAAGGTGCCCACTGAGACTCGAACCCCAGAGGACCCCGAACGGACCCTCGGGTGGCACCCCCGACGCGGCCCAGCCGGCCTCGGGAGCCGGGGTGTGCCGGTGCTGTTGGGGCCGTTCGGGGAACCCCTCGCTTCCCTCCCGGCACGCATGGCTTTCATCCCTCTGATATTTCTTTGTTCTCCTGCTCGCCGAGGGTGTGTATGGGTTAATGGAAAAATTACTGCTATTTTGCAACAATGCAATCAAAGTCAGTTCGGCAAACCCTGATAAAGTGAGAATAGCTTATTCAGATGGAGCTGGCAGGCCTGAACTCCACAATTGCGAAGTTTGAATACAAAATAAGATATTCCCTTTAAGGAAAAAAAAAAAGAGAGAGAGCGCGCGCGCGAGAGAGACAGAATCCGTTGTCATTCATGCTAAAAAGGCATTACAGACTGTCGACACTGTACAGAAAAATAGGAGATGTTGACCTTTTTATTATAGACTTTTCTCTCCTGTTACCCTCCTTTCAACAGCGCCTCGCCCCCCCGCGCCCCCCGCCCCCCTCGGCACTCACACACTCTCTTTTCAGCTGTATGTTATCTCAAATAATTACCCTCGCTTCTGGCCGTCCCTGGTGGCTTCTGCTGCTAAAAAAGCTACTCATTGTCGGAGACTGAAGAGGGATTTCAAACCTGCTTCTTGTGGCCGGGCAGTGGCTCTTAATTAACCACCCAGGTATTGAGGAAGCTCCCAGCCCAGCTCGCTTCCATATGGCTGGAACATGTCCACAGTGATAATCACGGGCGGAAATATTGTATCAAAAAAAAAAAAAAAAAAAAAAAGAGCTCGCACAACCGAAAGCTTGTGCAAATTATTTTTAATGATTCTTCTCTGGTGAGTCGGCGTATTTGTTATTTCAGGCAGAGAGGGATGCGTTTGTCCTTGACCCAGATCCCGCAGCTCACGCCCCCTTCCCCCCACCTCCCCCGTGCCCCTCACCCTCAATCTGATGCCAGGCACTGTGTCATCAAGAGGGTACCCCAAGTAGCAAAGCCCCTCCAGATGCCTTAGACAGCTTCTCTCGCTGTGATTTCCATAAGCTTTGTTTCTGTCGGGCACCTCGCTGTTCTCAAACACATGCACAGACACTCACGCCGCCGAATTCACAGCATCTCCAAGACGGCAGTGATTTTAAATAACTCGAGGAGAGGCGCGAGCTATGTTTGGCAGTCCTTCGCATAGTCATGCCTCCTGTACTGCTTGCTTAAGTGAACGATGGGGGGGGGCTTGCCGTGAGTAGAGGTGGCGAAGTTAATAAATTTAATTAAAAATGAAGTTGCATTTACATTTTAAAAACCACCCATCCACCAGTGCTGTCACCAGGCATTATGTACGATGTTACTTTGCGACAGAAACCATTACATTTAAAAATTCATTACAGCAAGGTTAGTTAGACACATGATGGATGCAGCTTTAATCCCGCTATACATTATTACAGCTAAAATGTAAATGATGAAAAATATTTTGTGCTTATCAGCATTTATGTGGAAATGTGTTTTACAGTGATATATGGTGTTATATTTCTATTATTGTGATGAAAAGAAAGCAATACAAAAAGATGAAGTGTTTATTAAAACATGGTTACTTGTGATAACGTATCCCTGTTGTACATGACTTTAAACATATTCACTCAGGGCATTTGTCCAAAACAACTGTAAAATGTATTTTCTGTGCAAATGGAGCTAAGTTTTTTTTTTTCTTCTTCTTCTTCTGATCACAGCTCTTTTTAATAGACTAATATTAATTCAAAATCATGTAGAAAGCTGTGAGGTTGGCCGTCTGTTTTCTGTCTTACGTGGTTAAAAATGCATGCGTGCGTGCGTGTGTGTGTGTGTGTGTGTGTGTGTAGACAGTCGATAGCTATAAAAAGAAGGCGTGAGTGTTTATTCTGCACAATCACTCAGAGGAAAGCGGGCCACCCAATTGAATGATATTTCCAAAGTGATGTCATCGAGGGCACAATAAAATCCTTTTAGAGCTGTAATTAACATAATGGAAAAGTAATATCAAACGTGACTTTCCCATCAGGTGAGCATAATAAAAAACAAAAACGCAAAGGCCACGTCGGGTCCCTTCGCGGTTCCATCAGGGCACAGGACAGTTTCGGCCGTGGCCGTGGAAGGACTGACGGGGAGGGCGGGCTGCGAGCCTCCCACGCGGTGCCGGCCGGGAATGCCGCCTCCCAGCCCGCCTGTTGCCAAGTTCACTCGCCATGTGGTTCCTGCCTCCTGCTCCCCTCCCTGTTTCCCCAGAACAACAGCACGTCCAACGGCAAGACGGAATAGAACACGAAAAGAAAATAAACCCTCATCAGCAACTCCCCCCACCACCAAAAAGAAAAATTAAAAAAAGGGAAAGAAAACGTATTACCGAACTCTATTTTTAAAAAAGGAGCACACAACAAAAAAGGCTTTAGTACAAACATGCCCCGCCGCACCTCGTTTAGGACAAGGTGCTTCATGTGTCGTCCGACTGTCCTTCACCCCATCACCTTCGGAGTTAGAATACCGCAAGAATGTCACCAGGGTATCGCATGTGTCAAGGGCCGGTCCACGGGACCCGTTCACCGCATGGATCGTAACTCTTTCTCCCAGCCCCCACTGACGATGGATCTTACAGTAGACTGGGAATGGGCCAGGCTTTAACATCGGTTCTACCTTCCCGTCCTCTACGCGGTGTCTGAAGCGTCCCCAGGGCTGAGGACAACAGAGACGAAACGTAAATTTCCATCGGTTCCACCCCCCCCCCTTCTCTTCTAACATCTGCTCGTAGGAGGATGTCGTTGTGTACGTTAGCGCTGCGGCGTTTCGCACCCGTCTGCCCTCGGCACAGGAAGCAAGGGGGGCCCGCGAGCCAAGGGGAAGGCGGGCCTCGCGTTTCCTATCTCGGAGCTGTCCCCCCACTGCTCCTCTGCCCTCCCCGCCTCCCCCGGGTCCTTATCTTCAGGAAGTCCAAGGTGGAGGACGAGGAACGCTTCTCTGGCTCCCATTCTGGTTAGAGACATGAAACTGCCCCCCGCTCCCTCCGGACACCTCGGGGACATTGTCACGGAGGGGTCACATCCGCTCGGATTCGATGCCGGCGACCGAGCAGGCCGGTGACCTACGCCGTCCTCCACCTCCTTTTGTCGGCGGCAGAAAACCGACTCAGCTGCTTTCCTTCAAAGCGCAGGTTACAGGGCTCGCGAGGGACGGGCCAGCCCCGCGCCTTCCACAAGCGCGACTTCCTCTCGCGTTTCCCTTCCTTTTCCTTTTTCCTTTTTTTTTCCAGTTTTTCGTTTTTTATTTTAAAGAAACACACACACACACTTTGTCAAGGAAACAGGACCTATCATATCAACTCGCCCAAAGTCCAAATCACACCCCTTCTGCCCACTTTCCTGCTCAGAGAACTTCCCCAAGCCAGGGTCCCCGACGCTGTGGACTGACCCGAGGTTGCCCTATTAAACGTATTTATTTCTTAGAGCTGAAGAATATTTGCGGAAAGGTGGATTATCACTTGGCGGCCCACCAGCAGTTGTTGAAAACCGGGCTGTAAAAGCTTGTTTACGTCTTTAATGGCTCACTTAATGATGGAGCAAGTATGTTATTCATAATAAAATGCCAAGGAATAATCTTAATACCCCAATGCCTGGTGCTCGTGAATTAAGAAACATCTGCTATGTCATAAAAGAACATTTTATTTGGGGTCTACATTAAAAACATGATTCCATGGAGTTCTGCTGATTTATATTGTACACAACAAATTATGATGTCTTGAAGTAATTATACTTTACAATTAAACCTACGAGGGCCACTCTCAGAAAGAAAAAAAAATAACAATCCCGCTTGGTCTTCATTACTCGAGACTGTTTAAGTACATCCCGTGGCCTCGCCTTGATTTGTTTCGCCAAACGATGCTGGAAACGGCTCTCAGCGTTTGTGTCTCTCTAGAAAGATAACAAAGCTGGACGCTACTCCTGAAATCCCCATTGCAGAATAAAATGGCTCTTTGGATTCAGGGAGAAAAGCATAAAAATAAGTCCTTTCCACCTGTCTCTTGTCCGACTGTGACCCGGAAGCTTATTTTAATGTGACCCAAGGGAGGAAGAAGGCGCAGAGCTTGGGCCTGCTGGGGGTGAAGAGAATGACCCCTCCATCCCACAGGCCGTGGGGCGGGAGGGGAGGAGGGCAGGGAGGTGCCCGCCCAGAGGGAGAGGTGCCAGGAGTCTGGGACAGAGTGGCCCTAGAGATGTCCTGGAAAGGGGAAGGTGCTGAAGGCCCCGGGTGTGGCCGGCCCAGGCCCGGCCCGCGCCCCCTCTGCTCCAGATGGCGTCTGTCTCTAACACACCCGTTATCACACCAGGAAGCTGTGTGTCACCACCTCCGAGCCCGACACCACTCATGAGCCCAGGGACACGTCTATTGTTTCCTGGAGCTGGGTCCTCAGAAAAGCATATGTAGCGAGAGGAAAGACGAGTTATTTTAAGAGCTGGCTGCAGGGCGAGCTGGTGGTCCAAGGTCAGTGGCTCTTGACCTGGGCTGCTTTGGAGAAGGACCTGGACAGATGAGGGAAAAATACCTGTGCCAGGCTTGACCACCAAGGGTTCCAACGTTCCCAGCCTCAGGTGCTCTCCCTCCCCACACCCCGACACACATACCGACGTTGGAAAATTTTTTAAAGCTCCCCATATGATCCTCACGTGTGGCCAAGGTCGGGAGCTACTGCTTTAGGGAGATGGGATTTTTTTTTTTTTTTAAAGAAAGGTGGCACTTCCGTCAGGCAAACACCTCATGAGCTATGTTTTTTTTTTTTTTTTTTTTTTTTTTTTTTTTTTTGTCTAAGAAAGCGAGGCTACCTGCCGCTAGTGGGAATATTGAATGTTAAATGGTGCCGCCGCTATGGAAAACAGTACGGTGGCTCCGCAAAAAAATTAAAAGATCAGTTACCCTATGAGCCAGTAGCTCGGCTTCTGGGCATCTACCCAAAGGGACTGAGAGCAGAATCCTGAAAAATTTCTCGTACGTGCACGTCCATCGTGGCTTTATGCACAGTAGCCAAAGCGTGGGCGCAACCCAAACACCGGTCGACCGATGAGTGGATAAAACAAAACAAAACAAAACAAAACAAAACAAAACAAAAAAAAGCGGTATATCCTCACGATGGAAGACTGTTCACCTTAAAAGGGAAGCAATTTCTGACTCGTGCGCCAGCGTGGATGAAACTGAAGGACACACAGCTGAGTGGGGGGGTGGGGGTGGGGGTGGGGAGCCAGTCACAAAAAAGGCAGAAACCGCGTGATTCCGCTTACACGAGGTCGCTAGAGGAGGGACCTCCACAGAGAGAGGAAGCAGCGCCGTGGTGGCCGGGGGCCGAGCGAGGAGGAATGGCAGCTCCTACTTACTGGGCACAGAGTTTCGGTTTGGGACGATGAAGGAGTTTCGGGGAGGGGTGGTGGCCATGGGTGCATGACGGGGCCAACGTGCTTGATGCCGCTGATCTAGGGACTTGAGGAAAGGGTGAAGATGGTAAATCTGGTTAATTTTACCACAGTTTCTAAAAATTAAAAAAATCTTTTAAAGGGAGGTGGCTCGACATAATGAAGTAACACAAACGTTTCTCTCTGTAGAGGCCCAGATGGTAGAACGTTTCCGGCTTCGTGGGCCGAACGGTCTCCGTCACCAACACTCGGCTCCGCCGTAGAAACACAAAGGCGAGCAATGAGGACACGTAGATGAACGAGCGTAATGGGATTCCAGTGGGATTTCATCTCTGCACACTGACATCTGACTTCCACGCCATTTTCCCAAGTGACAAAAGATCATTCGTTTGTGCTTTTTCAGTCATTCAAAAATGTCAAAAAACGGTGCTTAGTGTGGCGGGCCATGCAAAACCGGGCCGCAGGCTCGATTTGCCCACAGGGGTCACTTGTCAGCCACTGGTATAGACCCTACACCTTGTACCCAAGATCCTAGAATATTCCGTCCAGGTCGCCCAAGCCCGTTTCTGGGCCTGCTCGGACCTGCTCGGCGAGAGTTGACTGCCACAGCGTGCACAGCCCTAGGCTCGGTGTGGGGGGTGTGGACAGAGACCTGTGTGCGGGTCGACTCACGTGAGCGAGAAGCCCCTCCCGGGGTGTGAGGGGACGGGGACAAGGAGAGGAGGGACGTGACCTGCAGGCCCAACTCTGAGGAGCTACGAATTCTAAATGCAAAGCCACCTTCTAGATGGTTGCCGAGCTCTCTTTAGCAAGATAGAGGGACGGAATATTTTAAAACATTTTGTCACTAAAACATATTGAAGACTTTTAATCCTTAGACTTCTGGGAAGCGGGTCTCCCTTGGTGCCCCAGGATGTACCACTAGTGAGGACGCGTCTGCCTTCCATTGCTGAAGCTCGCAGTAGGGTCCGCGTCTCACAGCAGATGGGGTGACGGCCCTTTGGAGGATGACAGTGACAGCGCTGAGGAGGGGGGAGCCCCCCGGCAGGCGGCAGAGCCAGGCTCCAGACAGGCACAGGACTGCAGAGCGAGAGAAACAGGGCGCCATGCTCAGGCGTCCTGAGACCGCTTGGTGAGAAGCTGGCCTTCCCTCAGGGGTGGGCGCTGAAGCCTTTTTATTTGGCTAGCAAAGCGAAGGGGACTTCTGAAGGATTTGGGCCCACGTGGGGCTGCAGGATTCACTGTTCTCAGTGTGGCCCAGCCGAGGCTCCCCCGTCCGCAGCCGCGCCATCCTCAAGTGTGGCGTAGACGCATGCAGAGGCTTCGGTCCCCTGCCCCCAGCACCACCGCGACCTCCCTCTGGGTCAGTTCCATCTTTTTCTGTCCAGGTCATACTTTAATTCATTAAGTGCCCCTGTCCAGCCGCCAGCCTTTGCCCAGATGGACGCTGGCAACCCACAGGAAGATGCTCGGGTAAAGTCTCTCTGGAGACAGGATACGGGGAGGAAGTGCCTTGTGGACCAGACCCACCTTCTTCCTGATTTAGGGGCAATGAAAGCCCCTCCTCGAAGCCAACCCCAGGCCTCACACTGAATCTCCTACCGGGCAGAAGACAGACAAGAGGGGAACTTTTATGACGACAAGACAGTGATAAAGCCATAAAAACGTTTTTATCATAGATATGAATTTGACGGGTCTTCGCACCCTCTGACCATGGATGTGCGGGAAATATTTCCAGGGGACTGGAACGGAAGGCAGGAGCGGGAACGGCTCGGCGGCCGCCTCCGTCATCCTGCCCGCAGAGCCGGCGTTGACAGTGGGGGCCGTGATGCGGCCAGGCCAGCCGGGTCGCTGGAGCGGTGGCCTTTAACACACGCTCGTGGTCCAGCTAAATGTATTACAGGCGTCTGATGGGTTTAATAAAAATTTGCTTAAAAAAAAAAAAAAAACAAGCAAGCAAGCAAAGCTTCCACCTGCACTTCCGGCCTCACCTCCCGTGACGTCGCCAGCCAGATCCACCCACTCGTGGTTTGTCACACCAGCCCGCTGTTTCCCGGGCCCCATCCCTCGGGACGCAGGGTCTCAACCAACTTGGAAGTCCTCTTATTTTCAACATCACCTTGCAGAATCCGTAGGTCCCAGTTCCAACGCTTGCTTGTTCGTCGAGCCGTCTTCCATTGTTCAAACCTCAGGTTTAGCATTTTATCACCCGCCTTGGGTCTTGCGGATCAGCCAGATGGTAATGCTACCTTTCTGACCTCGCGGGCTTGCACGACAGCTGGGAATCTTACTTTTCCTCTTCTGTGGGTTGGGGGTGTTAGCGGAGGTGCTAACATCACGTGGTTGGTGGTCCGAGGATTCGGTGACGGTGCGTCGTGCCTGGTTCAGTCGATGGGGGCCACTGTCATCAGAAGAGCTGTGTGGAGACCTACCAGGATCCCCAACTTCAGGGCGTGAGTCACATTGACGGACCTTTAGTGAGCAGTTGCTCCCTTGAATTCCACCTGATATTCTCAAATGGAGCTTGCCAGATTATAACGTGAGGCCCTTCCACTTACGCGGCTCCCCTTGCGCCCCAAGAAGGAGTTCTGCTGCTTCCCCATCCCTCTCCTTTCTCCCTGTTCATGCACCGTAGGTCGGAATTTCCCAAGTCCAGTTATTCGCATGTCTCAGTTATAAATGAGTTTTGACATATCCAAGTGCATTAAGTTAGATTTAAATTTGTTTTATTCAACAGCCCCCAAATTATAATGGTTTTTAAAAAGATGGCATGAGATGCATCCCTCACTTCTAGAAGTCTAGAAGTAATCAATCCAGGGCATGGTGCGGTGACAGAGACTCAGCCTCCTTCAACCTCGTTGCTCTGCCGTGTGCGGCTGCCATTCTAACATCATAGCTTCTGGAGCTCCCGCAGGAAGTAGGAGGGGACAAAACACAGGATTACTTCCTGTTAGGACACATCTCAGAAATTATATATATATATCACTACTGTTTGCAATCGGTTGTCCAGAACTTAGTCACGTGACCATATTCGGCTGCAAAGGACCCAGGATAAGCTAGCGTTTACTCACTGGGCAAGTGTCCAGTGAAAAATTGGGGCTCTCTTTCTGAGGAAGAAATGGAAAATAGCGATTTGGGACAATGAGAAGCTTCTACCCTATTGTGAAATATTGATATCATTATTTCTTTTACTTTAGGTACATTGTAAGTTTTTCAAAGTAATATAGGCACATAATTGAAATAGTCAAATAATGCTAAAAGGTTTATAATGGAAAAGATAAGAGTTTTTTTTTTTTTTTCGACTCACCCCAAATCCACCTCTCCAGAGCATCGGTTTTAATTCTCTTAGTGGTTTCTTCAGGCATTAACTTCCATATTTCTAACAGATAATATGATGATACAGCTCTCTCTTGACTTATTAACTTTAGGCTTTTTATATCGACTTTTACTTTGATAAATAAGGATTAGGCTTTCTTTCTCTCAAACACACACGTCTTGCCCTGCTTTCTCTCCCCAAGATCTTCCCAATGGGATCATATAAAATTTTCCAGTTAAAGCCATATTTGGTATCGAGCCTAGTTCAATGTCATAATTATGTTTATTTTTTGGAAAATGTATCTTGAAATCAAAAATTGTCTTATTTTTTCATTTTCTTAGTTTTTTTTAAAAAATATATATCTATTTAAAATTTTTCCCATTTCCTCCAGTAGCTTTTTAATGGAATTGCCCATGTATCAATATATCATATCACCTATTGGTTTAATTTTCTTTCTTATAGACCATCTTCCTGCAGCCCGCTGTCCTCCTGCTCCTATATGGACCAATTACCCTTTATGACTGCTGTATGGCTGTTGGTAGGACCTCATCCTAGAATCCCTTTTCCTCTTTCATGTGTTAGATGTGTTTCCTGGATCCCAAACTCCCCTCTTTGATGAAGTACATGCTCTAGTCACTTCCTGGGAAGGGGGAATCACATTGAATGTGAGATGTCTTGATTCTACCCCAATACTTGATAGTTTGGCTGGATATAGAATTCTGGTCTGAAAACTCATTATCATTCAGTGTGTTAAAGTCAGTATCTCCTCTCTCCTGATGTGAATCTGGTTCTATTATTCCTCTCAGCCTTTGTGTGTGATGTAATTTTTTTTTTTTTTTCACCTCAGAAACTTTCAGAGTCTCTCTCTTCGGCGTTCTGGAATACCATGCGGTGAGCCTTAGACAGGCCTTTTAAAATTCTTTGTGCTGAGCTCTGGGTGGATCCTCTCGACCCACATAACGAAACTCATATTCTTCAGTTCTGGATTTTGCTCTTATGTTATTTCCTTGATAAACGTCACTCCCCCATTTTGTGTTCTTTCTTGCCGTTATTTCTAGATTGGATAGTCAGAGATGAGACCTAATAGTTAGATATTATAATTTTTCAGAGATTTTTCTCTCCATTTTTTAGCCTTTTTTGTTTTACTTCTTCAACCGTGCCTTTCAATTCTTAAATTACTTTTATTATTTCTTCTACCCTGCTTTGAGTTCTTTCTCATTTGTTCTTTGATTGACCCTTAAAAGCAATAGTATCCTATTACTGTTTCATGTATACTATATATTTTTCTCTCTGTGAATGTTAATTAAATATTGTGACTTTTTTGTTCGTTTGTTTATTCCTTGCATTATCTCTGATTCCTCAGAATTTCTTTCTTTCAGTTTCTTGTTTGGTCTCTGTCTTTCTTGGTGGGCGTTTCCTTTTGAAATCTGCGAATCCTTTGCAGCCCGTTTATGTTTAAGAATGCAGTGCTGACAGCAGAGTCGGCAGGAGGTTCCGTGTACATGGGAGCTTTCTGACTGGTAGGTAATTAGTTGGCAAACCAGTTTTTCACGTATTCCTGTGTATTTCCTCTGGTTTCAGGTTCCCTGCATAGGAATTGTGGACGTATGGGTTATCAGCCCAATGCCGCATTCTGGGAACTAGGCAAAAACAGTAATTTAGGGACCACAATGCATAGTACACCGGGTTTCACTTAACTCACATAATTTTTTTGCGGCGTCTCCTCCTCATCCTAACTTGGTTATCTCTCCGCGATAGCTTTCCATTTTAGCATGTCAGAGGGAAGTATCACAGATGGGTTCTAGTTTCATTAGAGATGGAGACTGTGTTTTGGCTTCTCATTCTTCTGGATATTTAGGAGTGATGCCCCCAAAAGAGAAAGGGAACAAAAAATATCCCGCCAACTTAATTCTGGAACGTCTTACGCTATTGATTAATTAATGCCTGCCTTCATATTCAATTCATTCTTTTCACTTAACTACGTTCATTCAGAAAGGAAAATTTTCATCACTGTTGCGAAATGGCCAACTGGAAAGAACTATAAAAATACATAAAGAATGAATAAGATTACGTTATTAATTCTGGCTAACTACTGCTGCTGGTTTAACATTCTGGGCCTGTGGTCTCTCTCTCTCTCTCTGTTAAAGAGACAGGCTAGCAGGTATTCGAAAGATATCGCTCCTGGAAAGACATACAAATTAGGAAAACATACTAATTACAAATGGAGACGTCCCCCCTCTTTAAAAGAAGAATGTGGTTCCTCTTTGTTGCTAGACCAGAAAAACACTAGACAATGGGACAAACTGCTCCGATCTGTAAGCCCGGGTTACGTAACACTGTATCTCTTACCACCTTCCCACAGATCATCGCCTGCCTGGCTTCCTGTCCTTGTTCGGGCCTTGGCTCAGATTTCTTCTTCTCAGAGCCCTCCCTGACCACTCCCACTAATGAAACCTCTAATGACATCTCGCCATCCTGTTTCATTTAGTCCGCTAGCACTGATCACCATTTCACGTGACCCCATTTGTTTACTCGTTCATATTTCGTCCACGCCACGCCCGTGCTGCAATGCGTGTTTCATGAGAGCAGAGACTTCGTCTGCCCCGCTCGCCCAGAATAAAATAAAGACCGACACATAGTAGATGCTCAGTCGATATCTATGGACGAATAAATGCACGAAAGAAAAATATAAGAAACCCATTTGCCATTCAGTCTCAGTTGTTTGCACGTCCCCAGCCTTCCGGTCACCCCACTTTCTCTTTCTGCTCTTGCCCTCCCCTTCTGTCATCAGGTTGCAACCAGTAGACTCACCCCCACGTGATGGGAAGAAAAGTAATTCTAAAATGGAGGCTGGAACCAAGTTGAAATGCGCTGACAGGCCTCGCGCCACCTCTCACCACCTCTCACGGGGGCCAGGATCTCACAATGGCAGATGCTGGTCAATTAGGCAGAAATACTTTCATCTTTAAAAAGAGAGAGAAAAAAAAAGATTTAAAGACCCAAAGGTATTTTTGGCTGACATAAGTGTAATTAATTTCTTCACAAGACAAAATGGACAGAAAATGAATGCCATTAAGAGCTGAGTCTTTATGCTGCCAAACCGACGAATCAATTCAGGGAAAAACGGCAAACCGGCGTATTTTGTTTTCCCTGACCGTTTTTACTTTATTGAAATAAAATTAACAATAAAAAGTTGGGAGCGTTCACATAAAATCTTTGATTTCCAGTTAGTCATAGAAAATGGGATGAACTAGGCCCACATTCCGGTTGGAGATTATCATGAAGGCTGAGTAGCGTTCGCCTCTATAGGTGCGGCTGGCATCTCGAGTTTGTCACGGTCCTCCCCAGGCCTGCGCCACGCACTTATGCTGGTCCTCACGAGCACTTCGAGACAAGTGCTAGTGCTAGGTCTTACTCCGTTCCACAACCCCTACAAGACTGAGCTAAGTTCTAGGCACACCGTAGGTGCTTAATAAATAATTAAGGATAGTTGGATAAACATCCTTGCGTTTTTTCACTTTGCATTGGTACCTTTATGACAATTTCAATTTTCTCGGCATAAGGGGTTCCCCTCAATCAATAAGACGTCTCCCTAAACTTATTTATAACCATCTTTTCCAGAAACGAAATAGCCATTACAATTTTTTTTTCGAAACAATCACTCTCTGTTTCCCTAACCGGACTGACAAACACTTCACTACACAGAATGCCATTTCCACGTGTTCTTTGCTCCTCGGTAAACAAACATAGACATTTCTTTAAAACAAGGTAAGTATCTGTGCTCACGTGTAAATTCAACTGCTAGATGAAGCTGCATCTGGAGGTCAGAGGCTGCCCCAGGCAATGACGAGACTGGCCCAGCAATACATTTCCATGGCGACTGCAGGTGGCTCGGAGTTTCCTGTGTGGTCGTTCCGTGCAGGCCAACTCCTCTCTAAGTGAGTGGATACGAGGTCACAGGGACTTGGAGTGGGGGGGCCAGCAGGAATAATTGCAGGTGATTACAGGGCTTTTTTTTTTTTGCACGTTAGCTGCAAGAAAGTGAATCACCATCCTCCCCCAGTACAGTAAGTTCCAGCTATGGAGAGAGTGTGCAAATTCGTTTAAGGTAATTTTAAAGAATGATGACTTGGCAAATATCAGGGAGTGTCAGAGTTTTCTCTTGAATTAAGTACCTTCTCGTGGAAGTGAACTTGCTCACTGTTCTTCTGAAATTGAGCTGGAATCAGGGTGGGTTGGAGGAAAGTTTTGAGATTGTAGTATGTGGAATAAGGCAAAACAGTTAAACTAATAATAACTGATCAGTTTTGCAAGTGATGGACACTTTTATATATATAAATAAGAGTCAGTTCAAAGTCATCCATAAAATAGTCTCACTCATTCATTCGCCTTTTTGAGTGGGAGAGAAAAGGATGTGGTTAGAATGTACCAGGAATTGCACATAACCCAAAGCCAAGCTTATCTATGCCAAAAAAATGTACTGAGTAATTGTTCCCAACGTACTATTATTAGTCTTGATCTATTCCATTACTAGAGAGATTAACTTCTCTGCCAAAGTTTTTAAGGTTAGACAAAACCTGGGCTCACCCGCGACAGCATGACATTCACGCATACCTTACCAGGAAACAAAATGTTAAAAACCACTTCTCGTTTACACAAGGACAGAGCATTTGCCAGTCGCCACTTCTGACATTATCCGTCCTGTCACCGTGTCCCTCATGTAAAATTTCATGCGATAAATACCTCCGAGGAGTTAGCGCCAGGAAAAACGTTTCTCTCCAGATGAAGTCATACGGCTTCTGCAGCTCAGATCATGAGATGAACTACAAAGTTCATCTTCTTGGCTCTTGCGTTCTGTCTGCCAAGGAGCTCGAAGTTTCAAATTTAAGGTCACCTTACAGTTGAATGTCATGAAGTAAACACTAAATCGGGGGTCTAAGGATCTGGCTTCTAGAACTAGTTCTATCACGTATAAGTTGCATGTGCCTTGAACAAGTTACTTAACCTGTCCGAACCTCGGTTTCCATATATGACAAGTGGCAATAACGTGTGCCACCATAGGGTTTGGCAGACATTCTTTGTGGCCTGCTTAGTCATCCTCCGCTTTTTCTCTTGGTAGCAAAAGTCCGGCATTGTTTGGGTTCCCAACTGCAATATGCTCGGGAAAGGTGGGCCCAACGCTAGTGAATGAGTCATCGTTAGTCACTGCCAATATAATGAACCCATTCTCCCTCCTCTGCGATTGCTTCAGAGATGGACTCATGACCCAGTTACAGTGAATGAGTTATAGTGAGATGTCTGCTGGGAAGCCCAGGAAACGGTTTCTTCCATGGAAGATGAGTAAGGAGAGACCAACCCCATCCCCTGCCCCCGAGACATCCTTCTTTTGGACAAAGTTTTGTGAGGGTGTGAGGGCTGGAGCTGGGAAGCCATCTTGAAACCATAAGGGGAAGCCAAGAGATTTGTAGGAAAGCCAACTCCGAAGAAAAGGAACGGCCAAACCCCCAGCCCTGGCGACCTCTGGACTTCTTGCTGTATAGGACAACAAATGTCCTAAACTTTCAAGCCCTTGATAGTTGAGCACACTAGTTTCTTGTCGCCGAAAGTATTTTAACTATTAGTTACTTCTAATACTGTAGCTCAAAACCCTTTGAAAAACTATAAAGTGCTATGATAATTATATTTATTCCCAGCGCATCCACTTCTAGAATGTTTCAAGTGATCTTATGGAAAATCAGCCCTACTAATTATTATTATTGGTGTTGTCATATAGCGTAGCTACTATTCATTGACTATTTACCATGAACTCGGTACTGTGGTAAGTGCTTTCCGTTCTCTAGCTTTTTAAATCAACACAAGAACTCTATGATGGAGACATTACAATTATCTCCATTTACAGATGAGTAAACTGAAGCTCACAGAAGTGAGAGAACTTGCCCAAGATCATACAACCAGCGAGCAGCAAATTTGAAACGTAAACACCAGCCTGAGTGAGACTAGAGGTTGAGCACTTAACTGAATTCTCAGATACGGCTCAATGACAATCGAATGACAAATCAATCAATCAAATTGATAAGGAATGTACACATCAGGAACCAAGGCTGTTTAGGGTGTCAAACCTGAGGGGGATTTGTCCAAGAATTTTAAGAAGACTCAGCCGGCCATCTCTAGTTTTGCCACAGCAAACACTAGAAATTCTTGTCACCGTGCTTCCACCATTAAAACACAGATGCCAACCGAAAAGTCAGAATAATTTTCTCACGAGTCCCAAACGTTCCAATACGAATCCGAGACTTGGTTAAGGTCAGCTGACAGTGAACAAAATCCCCACTCGGCTGACATCATCACGATTGTTCTCTCGCATAAATGATAAACTCCTGGCCCTCCTTCCTGGTGTAGAGAGTTGTCAGGAACGTATCAATTAGCTCAAATACCTACTGACTTAACAAGAAACCCTTATCATAAGCAGGATGACACGGGCATGTTCAAGAAGGTGCTGAGAGAGAAGTTTTCTATCAGGCTCATCTGAATGAGAAATACCTCCCCGAAGAAATGCTTACTTTTCAACCTGTCAGATTCCATTCCGACAGATGAAAAGGCGAACGCGGGAATCATATTGAGTGAGTCTGAAATCGCCTACCTCGCCGAGATCGTGTTCTTCTCTTAAAGGGTGCTGTCATTCAGTTTGTCATCAACCGTCCTCAAGCAGAATCACCAGAAATGGGAAGGCAGAGATAGGGGGGCGTTGAGATTCAGAAGCTCTACACAGAGGTGATGGGTGAGATCTTGTCTCCTGTGTCTAAAACAAATGTCAGGGCATGTGCTCAGGCAGCTGACTCAGTCCCGAACACGTGGTCAAGTGCCAAGAGGGCTTAAAAGCAAAAAGGAGACCAGTGGCCTCTTGAAACAGGGCTGAGGGGAATGTGGTCACAGCAGAGGCTTCTGAGATGGTGAGAAGGTGAGCAGGATGCCCACTGGGTTCATTGTCCCAGGCAACAGGGCTGGCCTGTGGGCGCTTTGGATGTCCAAAGGTCATCATTTTGTGATGAGGCCATGTCTCGCTTTGCGACAACAAGCCCCTGCGTTGGTCCTCACCTCCAGCCAGCCCTTGGCACGATGCCCACCCCAATCCTTTCTCTTCCTGCCACATCTAAGAACTGGAAGAGGATGCTCTGGCCGGGCCACACTTCAGCCAGGCTGGCCATTCAGTGCCCTGGTCGTGAGCAGGGGTGAGACGTCATGGGGCACCCCGGGGCACCAGGACCCAGAGTGTTCAAAGTCGCTTCCGTTATCTCCACTTTTAGGTCAGCAAAGGCGCTCTTGTGAGTAATTCGTCGAGCGCCTACACTCGGAGGTATTGCACAATCTCATTACCATTAATTTTTGCATATTTAACTACAGTTTTTAATTAGATGGTATTTTATTATTCATGCACATAATTTGAGTCCAAGACGGGCTATTCTCTTGGAGGAAAGAAAAAAAAAAAAAGGTATCAGGGGCGGGGGGGTGGACGGGTCAGAATTCTCCTGAATTGGAGGTTGGCGTTGGCGTCCTTTCCCGACTGGTGAGCGAGCCTGGCAGACTCTAAATCTATAATGGTTCTCTTTTAATTTTGCTAATAGCTATCATGTTATGTACCTTTATAAATTTGTTAAGTCCAGAGTGCTGGGAGTTGTCTCTGTATGCGGTAACTGTAAATACTTCGCTCTGTTTGGTTTGCACATACAAACTGTTTGCTCAGGCTCCTTGATGTATTATTAAAATGGGTAATGGACCCCTGGGAAACCATCTAGTTATATGCCTTCATTTGCAGAATAAACCATGCGTTGTTTTCATCTTTACTCATGATTGTTAATGGCACAGATGATGAGATGGGTGGATTTTTTTTTTTTTTTAGCTCTGCTGCCTTTATCGGTACTGTTTTATTATGCAGGCAAAATGGCCAGGCTGCTGATTTTCGTCTCAGGTTTTCAATTAGTCATTTGACTGAGCACATCTGTGCCGGCGTCCACACCGGAGCCGGACTGCATATTACCGGTTTACACCTGCTGAACCATGGCCTTGAACTCGGCCGGGAATAAACCTAAATTGGCCTTTTAGATCTGGTTGAAAAGCGGTGATGTTGCCGTGTTTTGTAGAGGAGTCGGGAAGGTGTGAGCTCTTCTGCCTTCAGGCCTAAGAACCCACTGCGATATTCCACTCCGCTCAAACGACTCACTCGCGGGTCGGTTATTAATATCCGTTTGCCGTTTTCGTGGCCCCGATGACTTAATCGGCTGACGTTAAGTAGATAAGGTTATATTTGTACTGTGGCCGGGACGGATCGAGCTTTAATTGTGTTAGTAAACACAGCGCAGTGGCGGACTGTGCAGACGCGGAGTTGTTCTGCTGCGGATCAGAATGCGTGTCCTGCGCCTTCCACTGAGGTGAAGATTGCTTCACGGCAGAGCAGAGGCCTCGGTGCTGGCCTGCAGGTGCAAAGAATCTGTCATTTATCATGGAGGAGGAAGCTTGGGCAAATTCCTGCAAAATAAAAAAAGCGATCTCCTCACTGCTAAGTGCTCGTGTGTCTTATGAGGGAAATCGCTCATTGCTAGATATCTCGAAATCCCCTTTGCTGGTCAGAGAGCACTCGCCAGGTCACGGAGCAAGAGCTCACATCTGAACACCTGAGTTCATGGGTGGCCGCGGAAGGGGTGACGTTTCCGTTGGTTCCCACAGATTCACCGGGGACCGGGCTGAAGACATCTGCCTCACTGAAACAACATTTCAGACTCTCAGGGTGACAAAAGACTCGGGCGTTGCACCCCGAATGGAAGTGCTTCGCATGACACCATCTCTGCCCCCAACCGATCACACTCATTGGTTTCACCACGGCCACGTGAACGTGTGGTCGCCATATTTACCTCTCATAAGCCTCAAAGCCTTCGTGCTGAACCCTTCGAATTTGGTTTCTAGGGAAAGATCCTGTTTCTTTATGACCCTTTCCCCTCTAAAAAAGGCCACCAATCATTTCTCTAACCATTTCCCTGACTATGAGCTGAGCTTATCCAGTTTGTGAGTAAGTAAGGATTAAATGTCCGTCTTTGTTTACACCAGCCGAGTTCGTTTCTCTGAGCTTTTCCTTCGTTGGTGGTGGTGTTTGTTTTTCCAATTAACATCTGAGACAGAGCCAAGCCATAGCTAATCACCATCACCACCCTCCCATCCCATCTCACATTCACGTATGGAAGCCATGTAGCAATCCTATGCAACAATCGCTATGTAACGCACCCCATTCTGGACGACCCGTTGGCACTAACGCCTTTCATCTTTCTAACAATGCTATGGGCGAGGAGCTATTATCATCATTCCCATTTCATAGATGAGGAAACTAGGGTGCAAAGAGGTCGAGAAAGTTGCCCAGGATCACACTGTAAGAAAAGGAAGGAGCCGAGATTCATGGCAGACAGGCTGGGCCATGACCTGTGTTTCTAACCATGAGACGACACAGCCTCTTAGCACTAGAAAGAGTTTCTTAACTAGAAAGACTTAAATAGCAAATAGCAAACTTGAGATCTTGCCGGAAGGATTCCATGGGTTGGAACCTTCTTTATTTTCCACCCATACCTCTTACTGGTGAATATTTAGGTCGTTTCCAGTTTTTCAGTGTTGTAATAACATACTTTTTCTGATCTCCTTGGGCACACATGGGCATATTTAGAAGTAGATTGCCAAGTCACCTTCCAAGACGGTTGAACCAATACAGCTGCCTACCAGCAGTATACAGCAGGAGCTGTTTGTCTGCTCCCTCGCCAACATTTTGATATTATCAACCTCTGAGTTTTTCCACTCCAAATGCATTTTTTCAAAGTCGAAGTTTTCAGCTGCTTGTGAAACTAAACCTTTGGACTTGCCGTTTGTAAAGTTAAGCCTTCTGTCTCCCAGGTCTACCTGTTGACGCTCACCTTGGCACCCCCCCCCCCAAATAGAGATGCTCTATGTTCTTTCAAACACCAGTCAAAATATAAGACCTTTTCTCCTCTAGCCGTATAGATCCGATACCAGAACGACTAGCTGGACAGCAGCTTTTTCAGCCTCGAAACTGCAGAAATAGCACGTTGCGTTGGGATGTAGTATAATAGTTAATCGTGCAGGCTCTGGAGTTAGACGACCTGGGTTCAGACTGTGGCCTGCCACTTCTAAGCCACAGGACCTTCCCTATGTCTTGATTTCTTCATCCGTAAAATGGGAGCGCTCATAACACCAGCCTCACGAAGTTGTTGCAAAGACGTGTACCTAAACTCCGCCCAAATCTGGACTCAACAGGCTAGGAAGGAGAGAACGTGTTTCTAGATCTCGTTTTAGACTTTTTTTTGGAAGCCTCCTTTTTGAAGCTTCTAGACTCCGAAATGGTAGGAACCATTATGGTTATTGAGCCCAATCCTTTCCAGTTGCTGTGAGTGTCTTGTCAGCAAGGGCCAAGCCTACTTCCCATCCCCAGAGCCCCACCAGTGCTTGGTACCTAGTAGGTGTTCAGCTAGATGGATGGACAGTCAAACGGACACGCCATGGTACATTGACCTCAGTAGGCAAAATTAGTACTTGTCCAAAATGCAAGCACCTAGGCCAAGCTCAGCTCACGGAGTCAGAATCTCAAGGGGAGGCCTGGAGACTGCATTTTGAACAGTGCCCCCCTCCCCCACTCCCGCCGTGATTTTGGCATACTAAAAAGCCTTGGGTATGAGACTTGAGATAATCCTGGTTCTAGAGAAAATCATCTCCAGCACCTGGCACAGTTCCTTACACATAGTTGGTATTCAATAAATATTGTTAATTAAGTAAATTAATCCTCTCGGGTGGTGACCATAGGATTTTCATGTTCACAAGGCCCCGAGAGAAGGAGGCTTTTCAGACCCTTTCAGCCACGGTGCGTGTGGCATGGCTCCCAGAGCCCACACCCCATTGCCATGCTGGGTTCGCAAGAGGAGGAGGCCGAGGTCCTCTGGGGCAATCTGACTTCTCCTACTCCTCCTCCAGTCAGCCTCAGGCCACCAGCTGTCACCTAGCACTCTGAAATGACTTGTTGCAAATACCTGAGACCTCGAAATTGCACAGATACCGTTAAGCAGGCTGGAGCTGAAGGTCAAGCTTACTTACCTCTCCAGCTGCCCCATCACCCCACCCGGCTCACCAGACCCCTTAGATTGCAGACTGTGGCCTGCACGGGCCTCTCGGCCTGGTGGCTCCTCTGGCCTCTCTGACATCCTCTCTCTACCCATCACTTTCTCCCTGGACTGAAGGACCCTTGATCTCTGGCGTGATTCTCATCGTTGGCGTTAACTCCTGCCGTCCCTTCTCCACGCCCCGCGGGCACGAACGCTCCTAGCTCCCCCGCACCCCGCCTTATCGGGGCGATCTTGAGAACTGAGTCCGATGTAGGTCATGTCAATACGAGGAGCACCCTCCCCAGAGCTGCAGAGCGCTCAGTACTCATTTGGGGATGAATGACGATGTTGGCAGAGCTGTGTTATCTTTTAGAAAACACTATTTTGCTTAATAAACATTATTTCCACCGTTGGAACAATCAGTCATCTCTTAAAGCTGCTTTTAAAATATTGAGGATTTCTGGACCGTGTTCAAAAGTGTATCAAATGGATATTTTTGATGATCGCGAGGATTTGTGGAGCCCAGGCGGAACACAGAGCACTGTAGGCATATTTTTTTTTTCCATCGGATTGTCACATCCACACAGGATTGATACTAATACCACTCCCGCTTTACAGAGGAGGAAACTAAGCAAGAGAATGAGGCAATAAGTTGCTTGGGGTGATGTAGCTCCAAGGGAGCAGAGCTGGATTTGAACCCGGGACCTCTGGCTGCATGCGCCACGGGTGGCGGTGGAAGGCGCTGGCCGTTGGCACCCTGGAACGCCCTTCACTCCCTTCCTTACGAGGTAAACATGCCCAGAGCACCAGAGACACAAACAGGGTTGGCCTTGTTGGGAAGGGAGGCCAGACCGGTTGAACTGGACAGGGTTGAATAATTCTCCAGCCAGTCCCCACGGTGACGGTGACTTCGGTGATGGCAGAGGGCCTAAAGGGAGAGGTCATTTCAGGACTGCAGCGGGCCGTGCCCCCGGGCTCAGTCTGCGTCACTGCTCCCCAGAAGGCCGCCAGCACTGAGGTGGGCACCTCCTCCCCACTCAGGCCTCAGACTGGCCACGCATGCCCGGCCCGGCCAGCCTTCTTCTCCCCGTGTGGTAGTTGGGACGGTCAGCCCCAGCACATGAAAGCGGGGGGCCCGACAAAGGGAAAATGAAATTTCCCTTGAGCTATTTGCCCTGGCTGACTAACCCGAAGCTCCCTTCTCAGGATGAAGAACGGCTCTGATGTTCTGATGTGGAGAGCATCAAAGGCCGGTCCCACAGCTGAGCGGCGACACGCGGCCGCTCAGCAGCCTTGGAGCTCAAGCCGCGCCGTTTGCAAAGCCCAGACCCGGATCCGTCCGCGCTGTTAGTGGCCGATATGCCACTAGTCAGGCGGCGGCCACCTTGACCACTCCCCGGAGTGCATGTGTCCCCCCTCCTCCTCCTCTGTCCTCCATGCCACCCTCTGACCCTTACACCTCTAATGAGGACACAGACTCTGCCCTTTCCCAACACCGTCTGCACCAGCTGCAAAGTTCAAAGCCAGCGGGAGGAGAGCCCGAGGAAATACAGATCAGCTTCCAGAAGGCCAGGCAACCTGGTTTCTAGAAAAGGTTTTTCTCAACAGTTTCATCTTTTTTTTTTTTTTTCTTTTCTGAGGGTAAAAAGTGATCCAGGTTCACTGTCAACATTTCAACAATTCATAAAAGTGTGATGAAGAAAGTAGAGATTTCTGGCGAGCCCGCTGTGGAGATAGTTCGTCGCTGCTGACAACCATCTGCTTAAACATCCAAGTCGCCGGCTGCAAACACTTGGCCTAATTTGTACCCCCACCTCCCTCCCTATGTGGCCCTGTGACCTGCCCTCCCCTCTCCACAGGGTTGTGGCCACCTTTCCCTCTTGGACACTTCTTGAAACATCTCTCCAATCGAACCATAAATTCTGAACCTCTTCCAATAATGCAAGAGCTTCACGCTGGCGACAGTGCCCAGTTCACCTCAGACTGGTTTTAAGCTAAATGGGACGCTAACAAGGTGGCTGGCAACCGCCATCGGGCAGCCACAGGCAGCCCTGTGAGCCAAGAGCCTCTCCTCATGGTTCGTGTAAAGCAAAAGCGTGACCCCACCCCTCCTTCGTTTTTGGAAATTAATAAAGCTTTTCCAACACACAGCGCTCATCACTACTCGCGAACAGTCAAATCACGGCTTTTATTCCCAGCTCACCGCGTCAAGTAAATAGAAGCTTACAGGACAGACCAGGGAACGATAAGCAATTCCCACTGCAGTGAATTCTTAATATATAAATCCGTCCGACAGCCATTCAGTATCAACTGGCAAAACCAGGAACAATGGGAAGCAGCCAGGCCTGGCTCTGATGAGGTCAAACATCAAGGTTATCTATATTCAATTACTGGTATCTACAAACTTGCATAGCTGTCAGCTGGTCAGAGCCCAAACGAAAACTCACCATGCACTCGGAAAGCAAATATAGTTTCCGAGGAGAGCCTCAAATTAGCTCCGCGAATGACTTGGCTTCGGAGGCACAGAAGCCATCAGCCTTTGGGGACATTTCTGCCGGCAGCACCTCAATGTCTAAATTTGGGCATCATCTTATAAATCTCTGTTCCCGAAGCAGGAAAGTGCTGGGATCGCTCCTTAACCCTAGGCGACGATAAATTATCTCACTTAACAATAGATAAACTCAAGACACTTTTCCTGTACCGGGACCTATTGTGAGGTAACTGCTAATCTCCAGCATCTCTTCTCCCCCGACGGCCCGCGAAAGACCTGTCGGTCCTGAGGAGACACAATAATTTGTTTGCTAACTCCTCCTCCGGAACCATATATCATGTGTGGAAACAAAGCTCCCCAGCAACAGATACGGATCTGTTTCCTTCATCTGAGTTTTTCTTCCCAGCAGGGGCAAGGCCGGGGAGGACGTGTTCTCAGCGTAATGCTTCCCGTGGCGCGGAAGGATGACCAGCACCCTCCCAGGCCGGAATGGAAGCGGGGCAAAGGTCTGACTCTCCGGCAGAGGGAGAGGGTACCTGCGGGAAAGGGGGGCTTTGTGTTCATTGCCGCATCCCACCTCGGCTTAAATCACATCTCGGCTCCTCCTGGCAGGTGCCTTTTCAACCCTGGCTCCGTTTTCAGGTCACCATGGAGATTTACCGACGAGGCAAGTCAGGGTTAATCAATGCCGAGGTAATTTCTAGATTAGCTTGGGGAGCCCATAAATCGTAGGCTTGTTAAGAACGAGGTGTCTTTGATTTTCTCCTTGAGCCGGAAGTGTGTGAGCTGTTACTCGCCTCCCATCCATCCCACACTTCACTCCGTATCTGCCATCTTCACAGTGTTGACGAGCCCCACCCTCTTCCGGCGGTCCCCTTCCGGTGCCCTCCCAAGGCTGACATGCCCGTCACAGGCTTATGTGGCGCATTGGAAATCCAAAGTTACGGACGGTACATTCGTGAATGAGACCTGTTAGGTTAATAAGACCAGGTTTGGGGATAGAGGTAAAAATATGCTTATCATCATAAGAGAGTATTTGCCATGGGCTCACGCATGGAGGGCAAGGCCAGAGGGAACCATGCCAGTCCTGACTTTCAATCAGGCTGGGACGTGCTCCCGCTTCCGGTCTGGGTCCCCGGGCCCGCTTAGACAGGGCCGCCATATGCACAACTGTGCGGGCTTCGTCCTGCCCAAGGGCTCGGAGGTGAGGGGATGTGCCACTCGCATCACGGGCTTTGGAGGATTCCAGCGCGTGTGTCCCGCATCGCGACCCTCCGAGTCAGGTCATAATGCGAACGAGGAGGACGCGGCGGCAGAGCGGGAGTTCAGACCCATGACCGTACGGTGGTCATAATACCATTCACGATGGCGGCCGCGGCCGCGTGGCTGCCGAGGGAGCCGCCGGCGTTGCTGATGGTGGTCGTGGCGGTGGTGACGTCACTGGGAGGAAGTAAGGGTGGCAGGAGAGGGCGGAGGTGAGGACCGGATAAAACGCAAGACGCCAGGGAACTGCCAGGAAACACGGCGTCTGGACCAGGGCAGCCACGAGCCACCTTCCCGCATTTGCTGCTAAATAACGATCAGGTCGAGGGCAAGACCGGGAGTAAAGCCCGAGAAAACGACACTGGCTCCGGGCTCCGGTCGACAACATCTCTGTTGATTGCTCTCTCTCCACTCTACAGAAGAACCGCCTCACCTTCTGCCCCACCCAATAGCACGGCTCGGTAAAGATAATTACTTGCACCACCTAATCAATAGTGGATTGCTCCTGGCCCCTGCTTGTTCAATATCAGTGTCTGGGATCACAGAACCTTGATACTTCCCTCAAGACGCCAATTTCTGCTTAATGTTAGATAAAACACATCTATCAACCTATCCGCTAATGAGATTTTATTGTCATTAATAATATATACCTTAAAAAGTATGTTTTCAACTAATATAACATGATATATGAGGTTGCAAATATTCTCCCCTTTCCAGCCATAGAACTTCCAATTGCCAATTGAACAACCCAAATCAATGCTGTATTAAGCAGTTAAGCAGTCTCGGAAAGTGCTTATGGAATTCGAGAGACAACCCACGGATAGGCGAAGAGAAACTACTTTTCCATTGATTTTTCTAAGAGAGAGCGAAAGAATTAAATAAAAAGCAATCTCCATTCATATTCAGAGGCTTGTTAGCAGAACTCCACTTACAGCCTCCGTCACCCATAACATAGGTCGGTTCTTGACCCCGAGTTTGGGTCACAAGTTCCACAGGAGCGCGGGGCTCTGCGGTCCCCTGGATGCTGTCAACGTACGAAAACCAGGCCCAGACTTCTCACGGGGAAGAGGAGACAAGACGCGCCCGCCCCGCTAGGAACACACTGCCAATAGCGTGTGGCCGAGACGCCTGCGGTTGAGATTCATCTGTACGTAGAGTAAACACTGGCTAAGCAGCCCGCTTCTGAGGGGAGCTGTCTCCACGTCAAATCCCAGGACAGAAACCCCCGGAGATGTTAAACTGCCACAGAACAAAAAACATCTGCGAAGAAACGCAGCGCAGAAGGAGAGGTGCCGTGGAGTAATTAACGGGCCCAAGTTTTCTTGATCTAGAAAATCACATTTATTTTAATTGCCTCGCTGTTGGGTTCATCATGTAAAGAGTCTGGCCCACTCTCCTTAATGTTCTTATTAGAAACGCTCTCTCTTTTCGGAACAAGGCAGTCATCAGTTCCCTCTTCCCAGGCTTTGTGGCTCTGCGGTGAATGACAGGCAGAGTCTTTGTGATGAGAGTCTTTGTTTCTATAAATATTTTGTTAGTAATTCACCCTCATAGTCAACGCCATGGTTCCCTAATGATTTAACGAGTAGCATAATGAATAGCAAGTGTCTTAAGCAGAGAGGATCTGTAAATCGGGGTGCCACATGTAGTCAGAGAACAGGGCATCTTTTCTGAGCGCGCGTGAATGCGTTTGGGGCTCGCGCAGGATGCCTTGCATTCTGGCCAGGCACCTCCGTGTGTGCCGACGTTCGGGGCTGAGCGTTCAGACCTGTGAGCTCACACGCAGCTGAAGGTCTAGGTGAGTTGAGACATAGCCATGCACGCACAGAGCATTCCAGCATCTTAGAGCCGTAAGCTACATCCGTCCCCCTTGATACACAGCTGTGGATTGACGTGTGGGTTTCGTCTCGAGGACCGTGACCTCTGCCATAGATTGCCTATGCCGTGGTTTCTCCCTTCAGCCTCTGATAGAGGCTGCGATCACTTCCACACAGAGATCAAAGAGATCAAACGGCCGTTCACCTTCGCCAGATGGGCCTCTTCGTGGGAGCGGAGCCTGGCTCTCCCTCTCCCTCTCTCTCTCGCCTCGCTGACCCCCACCCCAACTCCCTGCCTATTTTTCTCCCTGCTCCCCCCAAAAAAATCAATGAAAAAAATATTTGATCCTTACCTATTCATTGGTTTCTCTCAAATTTGATAATCATTTTCTGAGGTTGCTTAATATAATATTGACCAGGGTCTATGGGTCCTTTTATGTTTGAATTGCTATGGTTCTAGAATTTCTCTCTCTCCATTTTCTTTTTTTTTTAAATATTCCGTTTTTAAAATTTCAAAATAAAAGGTGTAGCCATATTCCACCTTCTTCTGAATATGTATTTCTTCCTTGATCCTTTTTCAAAGTCTTTTCATACTGACTACTTCATTTCATCCTAGAAATAGCTCCGGCAGCCTGGTAGATAGAACTTCAAAGAAAGCCACGATTCTCAGGCCCTAGCAGAAAGGTGAACATGGTGTAAAAGCTACTACCTTTGTGTAACAAAAGGAAGACACGGGACCATGTGTTTGTATTTACATTTGCATAAAGGAACCCTCTGGGGTAGTATGATAATTGAGCAGGGGTTTGAAGCAAGACTTTCCACTGAATAGACTGTTGGATTTTGGAGCTCTGCAACTATGGTATCTATTCAAAAAATTAATGCCACCGAACAGCTCAGAGATGGAAGGGTGATGTGGGCTGGAGACTGCGGGCAACCTCGAGAAAGGAGGCAGAGTGGGGGGTTCGAATCCCGTTTGCCCACCATGTTACGAAGCACTTTGAAATTCAAAAAAAAAATTAACGCTCAGAAATCGAAAAATAAAAATCCTCATTGACTTGGCTTCTCGGGTTGTTCGATTGGCCTTCGTGGGGGAGGGGGTTTATTATGACTCCACAGAACATTTTCTGCCAAAAATGGGCAACATTTTCAAAAACGGGTGTGTTTTGGCGTTACCTGCTGAACTCACAAATTAACTGAGGGACTTCACAGTGACTGGCTGGCTCACAGCCGGGTAGACAGACACAGCCCGAGGGAAACCCCCAAAGCGACGACCTGGGACAATGTTCGTGAGGGTGCAGGGAATGGGGGGAGGGCAGGGCATGTATTACGGTGTCTGGAGCGTGCCCGACGATGAAAATAGCACTTAGGCCTGGAAACGACAGCGAGGGAAAGGAAAGATGTCAAGAGTTTGTCCACTCTCTCGTTACCTTTGATCACGGGAAAATATTTCCGGAAACTGGCGCTGAGCGTGAAGGCTTTCTTTAAACCAGAAGTCAAAGGTGGTCATTTCCACTGGGCTGGGTGGCGTGGGCCACGGCCACGGGTCCCCAGGAGGGGCTGCTCGCCAGCCACATCATTTAGTTGAAAGTCAGGATCTATCCGAACTACAGCTGTGGACCACGCGCTCTTAACCGAAGACGGCCATGCCCTCCGCCGATTTTTTCCCATCTTTTTTTCCATACTCATTGAAAATGCTGTCCTCTAGTCTCCCATTCTTCTTCATAAATCCCACATGGACAGGACACCGGGTTACGGAAGGCCCATATACATACACCGGTGTTTTCCTTCCTTAAAGCAAAGGTTCGAAAACGTGCCTCCGTTTGTCTGAAGACAGCGCTACGCTTGACCCGCTTTATTTTTGATGGCTGCAATAAACACCTGCCCAAGGAAGGAGGCGGTGGAGAAAGTAAAAACGAAACAGCGGATTCATCGGCTAGAGCCGGTATTTATGTGTAAACGATACCGAGACTAAGCCGAGTAACTCAATAGGAAAATGGGCAGGTTTTAGGACTGTTGCCATTAAGAAAATAACACTAATACGACACACATGTGGGTGCTGGCCGGGACGCATGCTCAGAACTCCCGGGCAGCCCGGGCTGCGGATCGGGGCTCAGAGCTTGGCCCCAGCTCCCAACCTCTGCTAATGTGATTTTCTGCCAAGGGGGGAAGTCCATGTGTTCCCAATGACACGTCAGGAAGTTTTGTTTTGATCTGTTAGATCATAGAATCATCGACCTTTAAAGCTCCGAGATCTTTATGTTTTTGCCTTGGCTTTTTTTTTTTTTTTTTTTTTTTTTTAGAGGAGGAACCCAGACAGGTTAAGTGACTCACCCAAGGTCACACAGTGAGTATGTAGCAGAACCAAGACCACGCCTAGATCTTAATACCTGCTTTATAGCCAATGTGGCCCAAGAAACAAGGTGAACCACACATCGCCTCTACTTAAGCGCCATGCTTGGTTTGGGTACCAATCGCATTCTGAGAGATTGTTGTGATAACATTCACGTGTATCAATGTGCACACAAAAAAAGGTAAAGAAATGTCGCTTGGATTCCTTGGCTTGTGACCGCCGCCTCCTGTTCGAAGCCTTTCCTTATTGTGCCCGTGTTTTGGGTGTCAGCTGGAAGATCCCCAGTCAGAGGAGCCCTCCCTGACCACTCCGTCCCGAGTCGCCCACCTTCCATCATTTCCTAGTCACTTTCCACCACCTTCCTTGTTTGTTTCCCCCACTAAAACGATGTCACTTGTTCATCCGTGTATTTACTTAAGATCTTTCTGCCCTTCTAGAACGTGAGATCCACGAGGGCAGGGATCCTCAACGATGTCGTTCAATGCTACATTCCCAGTGCCTGGCCCACAGTAAGTGCTCGATAAACATTTTCGCATGCATGAATAAATTCCACTAAGTGAACGCACCTGTCCCCTCCTGAAAAACCTCCGCGCATCCTCTTTCATGCATCTCGCGGCATTCGCATTCCGCCTTAAAGGGCCCCACCGCATCCCACCTGGCCTCCTCCGGCAGGTCGGGAGGCCTTCGAAGGCAAACATGTTTATATCGGCAGCAGCGCTTAGGTTGTGCCCTGCCCGCGTTGGTTCTAGAATTTAATTGAGACAGGCACACAGATCAAGCAGCTTTGGAGCCCTTCCAAAAATAAAAGTCAGTTCGCCGTTTCTAGACCACTGAGCTGAAGGCAGGCATGCATTTAAAGAGAGAGCTTCCATCGCAACCAATTAATGTGTTTCGGTCTCTCCCTTTCTCCCGGGCGTCAAGCTGGGCACGGCCAAGCACCGTGTTGAGCAAAGATATCTTGGACCGAGTTCTTGTTTGCGTCTCCTGAACAGCTACTCCCAGCTGGCTCTATTTAAGTGGCCATAGGATAAAATTTCATCGCAATCTCCAGGGAACGTGACGAGAGATTGCTTCATCTATCGTCTCCAGGGCCGGTGGTGCTCAGAGGCCAGTCGGCCCAAGAAGGGACCTAAGACATTAAGGGGTCCATCACCCTAGTGCAGGCAGAAGGCGGCGCTGACCCAGACAGCCGGGGAGGGGACGTGAGCAGGGTCTTTGGAATCTCATAAACCCGAGGTCTCATCGCAGCTCTCTTATTTGTAGACTCGGTGACCTGGGGCCGCCGGACCTCAGTTTCCCCATCTGTAAAATGGGAATAATACATCGCTTACATGAAAAGGACAAATATGTACGGAGTGCCTGGAACAAAGTGGCCACTTAACAAAGGGTAGTTGTTACTACTCTTACCACCGCTGTTTCTGCCCCACGCTGTCTCTTGTGTTTAAAGCTCAGACCCACTTCTCTGCCCACAGGCCCCACAGAGCCTCAGCTCTGTCCCACCTCAGGGCTTTGACCTTGCTGTATTGAACCCTGGTCCCACTTCCAACCTCCACGGCACGGCTGGTTCTTACTGTGTCACGCGGCTCTCAGCTCAGACGTCACTTCTCAGAGAAGACTTCTATCGCGGCCTGATCGCAGGTCCCCGTGAGAAGCCCTCTGCCTTGGAAGACCCTGCTGAAGCATCCTCACGCACTCCGCGCCCTCGGAAAGTGTCCCGTTTATCATTTGGTTGTTGATGCTTTTCCCCATCGGCGCCTGCAGTCTGCCTCTCAAGTGCCTGACACATAGTAGGTACACAGTATAGATGAACGAATACACCTACATGAAAAGATGACTTCCCTCTGCTGGCCCGCAGGACACAGTACTCATTCCTTGGGACCTGGCAGGGCCCCCAGTGCTGGCGATGTCCTGGGGCGCGTTTGGAGGTGAGGTTAGGAAGATGGAGGCGGAGGAGAAGGGCGTCGGGCGCAGAGGGCGAGCCAATGTGACTCGGGGCCGTTCGCGGGGTGGGAGCCGCTGCCCGGCTCTCTCTGGCGCTTGCCTCCCTGTGGCTTCGAAGGGTTCGTTAAGCTGCGGAGCGCATGCTGGTGGCGCCCCGTGCTCTCTCCTTGGCCAGGACGCTCCCAGGACTAGGAGCGATGGGGCGTGAGCCCTCGGTCCGTCCCGTTCGGAAGCCCGGGACAGGAGCTGCCGGTGTGGCAGCCGCAGCTCAGTCAGGACGTCTTAGGGACCTGCAGGATTTCGGGCACCTCACAGGGGCACGTCCGACCTCCCATCAGGCCTCAGCCACCCCCCATCAATGCCGTGGATGAAACACTAAATCCGCCCTTTCTTTAGCTGTCATTACAAAGTCCCTGGTGTATAAATGGGACTTTTCCTCTGATAGCCATAACTGTGGAAGAAGTCTAAGTGTAGATTCTTGCATTAGATTAGATTTTTTTTTTTTTTTACTAGATTGCTGGTTTATTATAAAAGGTTGTAACTCAGGAACAGCCAGGTGGAAGAGATGCTGAGGGCAAGGTGTGGGGGAAGGGCACAGGGCTCCCGTGCCCTCCCTGAACCCTCACGAGTTCACCAACCCAGGAGCTCCTGTTCTGATTTTTAAGTGCCCAGTCCCACCCGATTCCAGTTAAGTTCGGAGGTGACGAGGGTCTGGGGAGTTAGGTGTTTGGCATACATGGTCTCGAGGAATTCTTACAGAATTGCCAAGCGAACCCATCGCTTTTGACAGAAATGGAAAGAGAGGCCGAGAAAGAGAACACGTTTCAAGTGCAAACCCCGCCCCCCCCCCCCCGGGCGATGTAACAGGTCCAACAATCCTGTGAGATATGCGTTATCAATTCCCATTTACAGATGAGGAAACTGAGTCCGGAGCGGTCAAAGGGTTCAGACAACCACGAAGTGGGATCCCTGGGATTCGAACCCAAAGACCAGTTTCTATCGGTTCTGCTTTCCTTTCACAGGGACAGTCTCTTAAAATGCGTGTTCCGGGCTAACGCGCCGTGGTCTGACTCGGTGCCGAAGCACAGGGCCCCTCCCCCGCTGTGGATGAGAGCCCGGGTGGAGTGCATGCTTCGTTTGCCCATTTCAAAAGTCAAGTGGCCTGACTTCGTGGCCACCATCTGCGGGGGAAGAGCCGTGACCTCTCGAGGTGCTGTCCGGGGCAACCGGACCTGAGCAGAGCCAACAAGTCGATGGCAAACATGGTCCCAAACCCTCCTAAAGCCACACATGCCCTGAGCCATGAGATTTACAACTGCCAAGGGCCTCGCCTTGGACAGAAACCAGCCCAGCATCATGATCCGGGCCTCGGAGACTAAACCCTCAGATGGAGAAAGCATCCTGCCCTTTACAAATCCAGTCCCTCTCTCTGTTTTATTAACCAGAAAGCTGTGATCTGGATATCGGTTTGCAATACCAGTTCCCAGCTGGTGGAATCACAGAGACTTTCCCCTGGACCCAGCCCGAGGACCACACCAAGCCACCAGATGGGCAGTAAAATCTTTTAAACAGCTGCTGTCTACGGCTCTGCTACTACCGGAGTTGTAAGTTTATTTAATAGGGACCATGGGCATGCGGAGCCCTGCATACTGAAGATTTTAAACGCCGCGTTACGAAGGCCGGTTCATCTTCCCAGCATCTTGGGATGGTGGCGGCTTCCCGGAGTTTCGCTGGGGGAACCCTGGTCTCTCCTATATTCTGGGGCCAGAAAAACGTGGCACTCTTCCCAGTGAGAGAGAATAACACAGCAAGAAAGACATCCATGGACTACTTGCCACGGGCTTAGCAGACGTTACCTCTTTTAATCCTTGTAACACCTGCTTTAAGTAGGCGCTACTATTTGGTCCATGCAATGCGTGGGTATTCTTCTTCTTCTTCTTCTTCTTCTTCTTCCTCTCTGCCTCATAATGGGCCGAGAGAAGTTGAGATTTGCCCGGAATTATGCCTGGAAAGTGGTAGAGATGGGATCCAAGCTGAGGTCTCCCCAACGACACAGCCTGCCTGGGCCCTCGCCTTTGGGGATAGTCCCAAAGTGACTCTCATTCTCCCTCGTAATAAATAATCATGCAGGAAATGAGCAACTCCAGTAGGAAAAAGGGCCTTTTTTTTTTGTACCTCCCGGGTCTTCTAACTTCGCATTCGATGTGCTGCCTCAGTTTCCCCAGCTACGAAACAAGAATCGTGAGGCTGTCCTTTCATAGCGCTGCACTGAGAAGTAACAAGATAATGAATGCGGAAGGCTCGGCCTGGCGCTCGTCACATAGTGAGGATCTGATAGATGTCAGTCATGATACTTCTCCCTCTCTGCCTCGTAAGGATTGCATGTCAAGGGAACATGGCGGCCCCCGGGTCTGTTCCCCTAAGACCCCGGAAGCACAGTCTCTGGGAAAGTTCTGTCTCGCTTTATTTTTAGAAGCCAAACTGGTTCCCTCTTTCTTTCACCATCGTTTGTAGAAAGTTCTTAACGTTCAAACCAGTTCCCGTTTAACCTTTTGCCCAACATAGCTTTACCTACTTCAAACCCCTTTGGCTCTCTGAGGCCTGGCTTCCTTCAGGCTCAGGCTGTAAATGTTTGACTTTGATTTGAGATACATGACAATAAATTAGGGGACATTTATCAAAGCTGCTTTTTGCATAAATTACCGCATTATACAAATACACTTAGCAGGATCCTGCTTCTTTGATGTTGGGAGCAAAGATTTATGTGCGATGGAGTTTTTATTTATCTGCCCTGTTCACCTCTACAAGAGCTGGACATAGTCCTCAATTAGTTCCATACTTCTCGAAATGACATGTATCTCTCGCAACTTGAGTCGAGGGAACAAAGACACTTAAGCCCCATCAGAGTGGCCTTTTCAAGAAGATGAGAAGCTTTATCTGACCCAGAGTGTCTCTGAATTCTTTCTCCTGAGAGCGGATTGAATGGCATTTAAGTCTGTTGTTCTGGAACCTTCCTCCACTATTAAAAAAAAATTGAATAGAGAAAAGGGTTTTCTTCTTCTTCTTCTTCTTCTTCTTCTTCTTCTTCTTCTTCTTCTTCTTCTTCTTATTATTATTATTATTATTATTTTATTATAAGAGCTATAGGAACATAAATACCTACCCTCTAAATTCAAATGGATAAAGGGACACATACATCTCCCTCCTCCTGGATTTCCGAATTTATGCATTTAGCTTCCCTGAGTCTGTTCCATAGGTGACCTGCTGGCTGGGGACCGAGATTTTGGATTTCACGGGCCATTGACGATTTCCATGCATTCATCGAGGTGACCACGAAAGTTACCATTTTCCCTTTGTGTGACATCAGAACATTTTATAAAGGAAGATGACCCACTCCCGTTACCATCCTTTCAGAGAAGATGGTGCAGTCGTCAGAACACAGGGTTCGAGGAGGGCGACGTGGTTCCCATCTTGGCTCAAATGAACGGCAAGGTCAGAACGGAGCAGGGCGGCCCCTTCGGGGGAGTCGCGTTTTCCGGCAGAGGGCTCCCGGGCTGTTCCAGTCCGATTCTAGAGTGTCATAGAGGTGCTCTGAAGGCAGGGAATGCGGGACGGACACCTGGGTGGGGAAGCTACGTGTGTCGTCTCATCCAGGCGGGAAGGAGCTGCACAGAGGCTCAGCTGGCAGAGGAGATGGTGGCATCGGCTGCCAGCAATGGGAGGCATCGCCCCGACCCCAAGAGCCATGTCTGCTGCCTAAGGCGGTCTCCTGTGGAGGCGAGTGGGAAATCAGAGGTCAGGCAGCCCTTCCACTCAGCGGGGAAAAGTACCCCTCTACCCTTCCCTCCACCCCTGGGGGGACATACCCTCACCCCACGTTTGTACCTCAATCTTCACCCTCATTCTCAGTGTAGCCACTCGCGGTTCCTGAAGCCCCTGCTAAGTGCGGACCAAGCGGGGGACGCAGGGAAGGAAAAGGGAAGGATTTGGTTGCCCGAAGATGAGAGGAAACGGCGCTTCGAAACGGGGAAGGGTGGGACAAAGGAGGCAGAAATGTCGGGGCGGGATGACGACGGTCTCATACCGCCGGCGTTTGTCAAACACCTGTGCCGGCCGAGCACTGAGCCTCGCGGCACTGCACCTTCCCACGACCTACGAGGTGGAAACCGTGGTCCACCGCACTCCGCAGACGGCCGCGTCGAGGCTCAGAGCGGTTCCGTGGCTTGCCCTGCGTCGCCCTGCTCGTCAGCCGCAGGGCTGGGGGATGAACCCTGTCCTCATGCTCCAGTCTTGCTGGCCTCTGGCAGTCACGGACAGGCACTGACACTAGCAGCAGCCAACATTCGGTAGCGAGATTTCCATCAGGTAGGTCTTAAACGCCACCTTAAGTGACAGAGCCGGGGGAGGCTGTCTTCCACGCCTATCTGCAGGCGGCGCTCAGATGGCCTCCCTGCCCAGAGCTCTCCTCGGCAGTGTCCGCGTGCTGAGCGGACAGGAGCTTCGACGCAGAAAGGCCCTTCCTACGCGGCCAGGAGACTCCCAGCCTCGGCCAGTACCAAGGGCTCCTCGCCACTCTGCCCATCCGCGAGCTCCCCGCATCGAGAGTGTTCTGCTGGAAGTCACGGCTAAAACTTCCAGACACTGGGCAGAGATACTCCCCCGTCCTAGGACATGAGAAGGGAGGCCGGAGGGGCCATGACAACCTCTCATGCATTTTGGTGAAAAGGGGAAGACCCTAGGCTTTGTAGAATTCTACCCTTCTCAGCAGTAGCCATCTGATCTTGGCCGCGTACCGTATACTTTTCCACATCCGGGAATTTGGGATTCTGCTACCAATCTCACGGGGTTATTGTAAAGATAAAAGAAACTCATGGTGCAAAGGGAGGTGAGGGCGGTGCCTGGCACACAGTAGGAGCTTAGGTCTGCCCAACTCTGTTCTTCCTGAGCCTGTTCAATTGATAAGTACTGTTTTTTTAGGATGATAAACTTTTAATAAATTTTAATTTTAGACTTACAGAGTTATTCTGAAGATAGAGTTTCTGTATGTTCTACACCCAATTTCCCATATTATTAACATCTTACATTGGTATGGGCCATTTGTCATCATTAATGAACCGATACTGATACATTATTATTAACTTTATTAACTTTATTGAGATTTTCTCCCTTTTTTCCTAATGTTATTTTTCTGTTCCAGGTTCCCGTCCAATACCATATTACGTGTATTCATGGTGTCTCCTTAGGCTCCTCTCGGCTGAGGTCAGTTTGTCAGAATTTTGTTTGTTTTTGATGCCCTTGACAGTTTTGAGCAGTACCGATCCGATATTTTCACAAAATATCCCTCAGCTGGGACTTGCCTAACGTTTTTCTCATGATCGGACGTAAGAAGCGTGTTTTGAAGAAGACCACAGAGGCAAAGCACAGTTCTCACCCCATCGTATCAAAGGTACGTACTGTCAACACAATTTATCACTGACATTGACCTTGATCAGCTCGCTCGAGGTAGTATCCATCAGGTTTCTCCTCTGTAAAGTTATTCTTCCTTGTCTCCTTTTCCATACCATCTTCTTTGGAAGAAAGGTACTGTGTCCAGCCACCCATAAGGGGCGAGCAGATTCGCTTCCTGCCTCTCGAGGGCAGAGAATCTACATAAATTATTTTTTAATCCTTCTACCCAGAAGATTGGTCTATTCTCTCCCCTATTCATTATGAGCAATCATCGATTTATAAGTCCAACCGATCAGCATGGCCTCATGGATATTTATTTTATATTTTAGGTTATAAACGGTAGGTTATAAAAAAATTCGTTTTTTAAGTTTTTGCTGACAATGTTCTAGTTCTGGTCACTGAGTCTTTCAGCTGGATCGTGTGTCCCTTTGACACAGTTCCATCGTTAGGGGTTTGGTTTTCTGATTGTGTTTTTGTTTTTCAGCATTTTCTCATTTTCTGCCCCTGCAAGACACTCAGGCTCATCTTGCTTATTTCATGCCCTAGTCCTAGAGTTCGAGAATCAGCTATTTCTCCAAGGCTGGTTTCCCTTTATCATAGAAGGGTGTTAGAAACCAAGATTCGGGCTCGTGGTGTGCACGCTGCAACTGGGATGTCATGACTTCTAAGCTCTCTCGGCTGACAGAGCAAGGAGATGATACACCTGTGTACATGCACATACCTGTCAAAACCTCGGCGTGTTACTAGGTTTCTTCATTAAGCTAGACACACGTTCATTCTGATGCCTCCAACTCTAATCCACTACTCACGGCTTATTCTAACCTCCCCCCCCCTTTACTTCTCTGCAGCCCAGAGTGAAAACGCTAGCTCCTGCCGTCCGCGTCCACTTCCTTGATTGTTCAGCTCAGGTCACACATTGCGATCTCAGACTCGTGAGCGCGAACCTTTGTGGGAAACGCGTCCTTCGCCTGTCGTCTCACAGTTCCACTCGTTTCCACGGTTCCTGAGGTCGGCGCTTCGTTCCTCCATCCTCCTCGACGAGGTCGTTCCGCACACTGGTAACGCGGTTAGATCCCTGTCCCAGTCTGCTGCATTCCATCTTGGGATCCCTCAGCCGCTTAACATTTTGTCAGACCTATATGTTAAGGTTTACTCTTTGGGTTTTGACGAATGCATAATATCTTGTGTTCACCATCACAGCAGCGTTCGAAAGACTTTCACGGATCTAACAAAAAACCCTCTGTGCTCAGTCTCTTCGACCTCCACCCACCCCACCCCAAACCCCTGGCAAACCCTGATCATTTTACTGTCTCTATAGTTTTGCCTTTTCTGGAATGTCAGATAATTGAAATAATACAGCATGTAGTTTTTTTTCGGATTGGCTTCTTTAGCTTCACGATACATTTAAGATTCATCCATATCTTTTCATGACTTGATAGCCCATTTCATTTTACTGCTGAATAATATTCCGTTTATGGACATACCACAGTTTATTCATTCACCTATCGAAGGGACATCTTCATTGCCTCCAGGTTTTGGTCATTATGAACAGAGCTGCTGTACACACTGACTGGCAGGTTTTCGTGTAGACGTGTTTTCAGATCAGTTGTGAAAACGCCTAAGGGTTCGATTTCTGGGTGGTATGGTTGGAGTATGTTTACTTTTGTAAGAAATTACCAATCTGTCTTTCAAAGTGACTGGCATTTTTCATTCCCTCCAGTGACTGAGAGTTCCTGTTGCTCCACACCCTCATCAGTTTTTTGGATTTTAGTGTATCTAATAGATGCGTAGTGATATCACTTTGTTATTTTAATTTGCAAATTCTTAATAACGAATGATGCTGGTATTTTTTCATATGCTCATTTGCCATCTGTATATCTTTTCTGGCGAGGTTCAGATCCTTCGCTTATGTTCGAAAAGGGTGATTTATGTTTTCTCGATATCGAATTTTCAAAGTTCTTTGTGTTTTTCAATGTTTTCCTTGTCCTCGTCATACCCTCCGGGCCCGTGCTATCCATGTTGCCCCTGCCTTCTTGCATCTGCATCGTCCCGAGCTCAGAACACATGGAATGTTCCGTCACCCCACACTCTCACACCCAGGCTCAGAAGAGATGAAGGCAGCTCCCCAATTGTGAGCAGCGGAAACTTAACCGCGTCCCCGGGAGCCATGCGTGGGTCCGCACGAGCTCAGCCAGGCTGCGTTCACCCCCTTCTTGACATCCCCAGGCCCCCGGTGAACTTTGCCTGCCCCTCATAAGATGATGGGCTTGGGGGTGCTCCCTTCCCCCACCCCAGCAACAATTTCAGAGCAACACAACCAAAGACTGCTGTTCTAGGTTGCAAGGGTCCTTCAGTTCGTTTTATACATGAGTGAAGAGACTCGGCTCGCAGATGTTACAGGTGTTTTACCAGGGAAGGGTAAACAGAGTTTGATGCATGTGGGATTAAATGCAGTTAAACTTCAACATGCAACGACATCGGCATTACATGGTTGCGTATTAGAGATACGGACTCTCAGGCCCCACTCCAGACATCCTGAATCAGCACCTGCATTTTAGCAAGATCCTCCCAGTTGGTTCGGATGTTCATTAAAGTTTAGGGACCCTGCCTTCATTCGGTAATTTATCACATCATTATTGAGCATCTACCGCATGGCAGGCGCCGTGCTAAGCATTGGAGATTCATCCCAAAACAGAGAACACCTGCTCTTGAGGAGTTAGTCTGAAGCGGACGCTCACATCAACACCAACAAATACTTCACAAACAATTGGAGGACTGACTACAGCCAACACTTATGCCGTGATGGAAAAGTGTATTTGAGAATCGGAGACCTGAAGGATGGGTAGGATTGGGCTAAGTCGAAGTCACCATGGACGATGGGTCCACGTGTGTGTAGATCACAAAGGAGAGAACGCGGCTGGCAGAGGTTCCCAGACTCGTCTGACCGAGCCACCCCACAGAGAATTTAATGGGGGCAACGTTCTGTGAGAAGTCGCCCTGAAAAATTTCATCCAACCCGAGACTCAACAGAGTGGTGGAGTGGGAGCCTGCACTCAGCCCTCCTGCCTCCCCAAACTAAGCCCTTTCTCCCACACCACGCTACCCTGCCCCGGTCCCTGGGGGTCCCCCAGGATGACACGGAGAACCAAGGCCACGGGCATCGGACTGGCTGCCAGCCAGGCTGGACACACATGCAAGTTATTTTCATGGGGCAGCAAATTCTGGAAAATATGTGGTTTCGAAGCAACATAATTATCATCCTCTAAAATTAGGCTCATAGTCTAAACAACCCCAAGTCTTCCTGCTGCAAAAAAACAAACAATCGGAGGCAGGAAGCCTGCAGCAATGCGTGTCATGTTGGCCAACAGGCCCGCTAGTCTCCCCGCTGAGCCGAAAAGGCAAACAGCGTGCAAAAATGTAAATATTATATTATTTTTCAAATACCGCCTATTCCATTCTCGCCCCAGCTGCCTCCGCCTGTCCACCTCGGTGCCCTCTGCATACCCTGTCCCTCCACGCTCGGGCCACGGAACACATAGATGATTTTTTTTTTTTTTTTCAGAAGCCATTATCGAAACTGCTGATGTAATAAGGCCCGGGTATATGAAATTCACTTAATAACTCACGCTTAGTTATTTATCGTGAACCTGGGTGCATTCTGCTTGATTCCATTTCCCAGAGAAATATAAGTGCAGCTTTCATCGTGAGCGCCTGAATTTATGGCAAACAGACCAAGTGACATTAAGAAAGCCGCACAATCCCTTCATTCAGTCTTTAATAAGGAAGCCAAGGAAAAATTATCCTAGCTGGTTTGCGGGTGACAGCACAAGAACTTTCTGGAGTCAGAAAGTTAGCACCGCGCCTCCTTGTCAGCCCATTAAAAAGCAAAGCTGGCATGGCATGATATTAGAACCATGTGTGAGAGGAATTTCTCTGGTAAGGCATTCCAAATTCTGTCTCGGAGCCAAAGACTTTGGTGTTAGACTAATTTAAGCAGCATGTTGAAATCAGCGCTCGGGACTTTGATCATACGGAGATCGTTTGTTACAAATTGAACTGACCCAGTCTCCTTTTCTGGCGGATCAGAACTCTGGATTTGTTGCATTAAATGCCTCATTTAGTGTCGTTTGCACATGAAAAGAAACCCTGCACTCAGGAATCCGATAGCGAATTTTTCACCTAACCAACAGGTTTACTTTTTTTATTACTTTTAAACCTAATCCATACTCGGTCCCCACTGTTCCTTGTAACCCCAGGGCTGTTCAGAGTGAAGTTTTAAATCAACTCCCATGTTATTTGGGGGCTGGGTGGGGGTGGGGGGGGGAGGGGCGGGGAGTGGCAGAGCCAGCGAGAGTCGCTGAGCCATCCCTGAATTATCAAACCATGTAATAAAGAACATGTTTGGAACCCGGTACCAAAATAAAAGAAAAGAAGAGAAAGCAAAATGAATTAGTCCTCAGTTGTTATTTACTGTCTAAATAACCTGGCTTCCTTTCATGACAACTGCGGGCTCACAGAACAAAATGATTTTGCAGACGTTATGATTTTTATCCCGTTGCCTGTCTGGTCCAGCTGAAACTCTGAGGGAGGGAGGTGAAAAGGGCGCAAAATAGACCATTTCCACATATGGCTACACTTTCTTTTCATTTTTGAAGTTATAATATCTTTAACTGTAGATAATGATATTATAAACTGTCATTTAGTGCATTTTAAGTATATTACATACATGAAACAGAGATCTGATCTGGAAGGAGCTGCAGCCGAAGTCTTAACAAAAACATCGTGACTCAACCTCACCGAGCGGGAGGCAGGTATCGGGTGTGCTAAGCGCGGTGGGAAAGCAGATAATCACAAACACAGACTGGGCGTAAATTGTGATCCTAGCCAAGACGGGGCGATGATGATTTAATAGTAATTAACTGTTAATTATTAACACTCAGGGGTCAACAAGCTACTTTGCGGGGCGGTTTTACTTTTACATTATTTGGTTCATCTGTAACTTTGTTTCCCATAATTCACCGCCCCTTGGTGGGAGGCGGGTGTGGGGTGTTAGTGAGCCATCTCTGCTTCAGACGTTAAAACGGTCCTGATGTCTCAACTAGGGGGCGTAAAAAACGCAAACACCTATCTTTAGGAAAATCATTTTTCCCTAAGCCCTACGTGCGGTTAATTCATAAATACCCTCACCTGCGGGTTTAAAAATCCTCTTGTGTGAGGAGTGCCTTAATTTAAAAGGAAAAGGATTCGTTAATTATTAATTTCTCTAACATCACGGCTCCCGTGTGCCAGGAAAACCGACAGATGATTCCTTAGTCTTATTGGCATGAAGACGAGGTTGATTCTCCTCTCCCCCCACCCCCACCCCTCACCCTTTTGGAGGAAGAAAATGGTTACGAAACAGATAACGGTAATAAATGTTTTATTGGTGAAAAAAGGAAGATCAAATCTTTAATGAAATCAGGATGGGCTTAGAGATGAACTCCATCTGAACTCGCCAGGATTCATGGAACTTCAATTAAAACAATTTCAGAAGGGCGGCTGACAGCGAGGGGCTTGGAAGTGTAATTAAAATGGAGCAAAATTTTAGTGCCGGTTTTTCCAGCGGGATCGCGGAAACGGACGGCGGCCCAGGGGAGCAGGGCCGCGGGCGTCCCCGGCGACGCTGGCCCGGGCGGCCGCTAACGACGCGCACTTGTTAATCCTCTGATTCTCCTCCGTCCACGTGGCTGTAGGGAGCTGGCTTCTTGGGCTGGAGACCGGCATTTTCAACCTGAAAACTGCCTTTTTTTTTTTTTTCGGTGAAGTCACGCGCGAGAGCTCCAGTTAAACGGCCACCGACGCCCCGTAATGTTGCAGTTAGCGGCATGGACCCCAGAACCAGAGGCCCTGGGTTCAAGTCCCGCTCTTCCACGTTGCAGCCGTGTGACCCGCGGCAGGGTACCGAGCCTCTGGGTGCTTCGTCCTCCCGGCTGTATGTGGGGACGGTGACGGCACCGGCTCTCAGAGCTGCCGAGAGGCCCGAAAAGGATATTCCGTGGCGAGCGCCTCGCACGGTGGCTGGCACCCGCTTAGCGCCGGTAAGCGTGAGCACCTGTTGTTATGCATCGGGGCTGAAGATGAGGAAAGTGAACTCCAGGAATCCGGCTAGTCCTTTTAAGAAGCAGAGCTTCCTACTCACCGTGGCACAGGACTTCGCAGACAAAATGGACGGTTCACACGGAGACACGTGGGGGCCCTGGGGATCTTTGTGCAAGGGGCGTCATGGCCTCATGGCTTCGGGAATGAGAGCTGGGGCGCACCTCTTCATGAGGCCGGTGTTGGGAGACGGGCTGCTGGCAAGCTCCCCACCTGGGCCTGTGGGGAGACTCTGGCTCAGCCTCACTGCAGGCAAGAGGAAAAGGAGGCAAAAGACAAAATAGAGAGAGGAAGGATGGAAGGAAGGAAGGAAGGAAGGAAGGAAGGAAGGAAGGAAGGAAGGAAGGAAAGGAGGGAGGGAGGAAAGAAGGGAGGGAGCAGGGGGAGCTTTGCTCCATGCCACACTCCAGCCCCAGCTCAGCTCCATTATCCCCTTACGACAGACCTCTCTCTGACCTGAGCTAGCACGAACCTGCTTCTGTTCCTCGGCCACCAAAGGTGCTCTCTCCACACTCCGAGCTGTCACTTAATCTGAGGGAGGGGTTTTCTGCACTATGGCCAAGGCTCGGCCCTGGTCACAGATACCCAGGTCCATGAGGCACAGTGACAGCAGAGTGCGCACATGGCACCCCGGGACGCCCGAGAATCACCGAGAACGGACCGACACTCAGTCACTGGTCAAACCCGGTCGGCAGCACGGGGCCTTTCTCTCTGCCCAGGTCCCGACTTCAAATGGATCTGGCCAACGGGTCTCCATGTCCCACCAGCCTCCTGGAGAGAGAATTTCTCTGCCCAACTCCCTGCAACTGAGAACTCGAGGCTGACTCGGCAGTTTTCCAAAAGTCGAGAGCTCCACATTGGCTTTGGGGAGCGAGCTTACAATTTTAAGTCAACTTTCTAATGGCACAGAGTAATAGAAAAGAAAATTAATTACATATCCTTTGGACTGTCTTCTGTGATTTTTTTTTTATAGCTGCCGCAGCAGAATTACCTTCCAAATTATATTGGACCCAGGTTATTAAAATGACTTTCAATTCCCTGAGTACACACAGCGATCGACAGCCAGGCAGGGGAGTAGAAGCAATAGGAAGTCTCTTCCCCGCCCCCTTCCAAAACACACACACTCCCCTTTTTTAAACTTCTTGCAGATTAGCCGCACGCAGATAACCGAGAATGGACTGTTTCCACCGCCAATTAATCCGTGTCCTCTGGCGTCTGGTATCCACTCCTAGGCTCCCCTCGTTTCCAGCACAAACCGACACTCTTTTAATACTCCGAATCCTTTCGATACTTTTCTTTTCCCTCATGAACAAAGGAGAAATGTTTTCGTGCCACTTTATGGAAGCCATCAATCTCACTGAGAGGCTGGCTACGCTCAGCAGAATCCACATTATAACTTATGCAAAGCAGAGGACGGGAGGCGTGGGGGGAACCCCGCTTTCTTTGCGCGGTAGCAATGCATTAAAGAAAACATGCATTTCTGCTGAAATTCATATTGGTAAATGGATTTCCCATCTGAAACATTGTTTTTCACTAAGAGAAGCTTTTAATCCCCTTAAGTTCCTTTCTAATCTGCCTTGGAAACGCTTGTCTCAGGCATATAACAGTGATGATATAACAGATTTAATTTATTAGAACGAGAAGCAGCCAGCCAGCGGAGTGTACGAGAGTGCCCGCCCGCCGGCTCAGGGGGGCTATCAGTCCCCGGTGGGTAAGGCTCGTCCCGCCTCCTCCTGAATCTCGACCCACTGCACCGCCGTGCACCCAACTTCAGACGTCAGCTCCCCCCGCTCCTTCTGGAGCAAACACCCCAGCTCCACAGGATAAAGCCCTTTATTCTCTAAAATTCGGAGGATGGCGAAGGAAGGAAGGCCCCCGCCTGCTCCCGCTGCCCCGTCTTCTGGGTGGGAGGAGGGACGACCCAGCCTGGAGGGGCCAGTGACCTAAAGCTGGGCACAGGGTCTCAGTGAGACGCGCAGCTCCCGCTGCCTCATCCGATGCGCCACCTTAGAACAGCAAACGGCCCCACGGGGCCAGGAGTCAGGACGGGACGTGCCGAGGCCATCCTCACCATGCTCCTTCTCACCCCCAGCCAAGCCGGGGAAGAGAGTGATACCGAAGTCGACGAGCCCTGCTCCATCCAAATTCTGTTTGACCTGGGAGGCGGCGGGAAAGGCATGCTCGCGGCTGGCCTGCTCCGTTCTCGAGCCCGGCCTCTAGAACGGAGACGGCTGCAGGCAAGGGTTGGCTGAGCCCACCTGGCTGCGCCCGAAACGGTCCGATGGCCCCGGGGACATCCACACACAGAGCCGTTTGTGTATTCACTCAGAGCCCGCGCGTGAATGCTCCCCTGAGCCGGCTTGTGACTCATGGAGGTGGATACCACTCAGCCCCCGACGATTTCAGCACCAGGCATCAGTGTGACCTTCCGAGCTGGCCCCTCTGCTGTCACACGCAGTATGACGCTATCACGACCCAGATCGTGGCCTCTGGAACCAGAAAGTCCCAGGTTCGAACCCCCGCTCCAGCACTTACGTGGCAGATGCCCGGAGAGCGCCGCGGCCCCGCCGAGCCGCTGTGTTCCACCTCTGGAACGTGCGCGCCGCCGCTGACCTCCCGCGAGGAATAGATGACATCGTCCTGTAACGTGTTAGCACAGTGCCTGGCACCTTTTAAGCGCCCATTAACTGTAACCGTTACGGCACATGGAGGTTTTTACCCATAGACGCGTTTAGCCCTTCTGTTCCTCCATTAATTCCCCCAAATGTCTGTTGAGCGCCCACAATGTGCCAGGCTGTATGCCGGACTCTCTGTGACTGAGGACGGAGCAGGGGATGGAGAGATGACTAATAAAAATAGCCTTAGGAGGAAGCGCAATTTTCATTCTTTCATTTAAATTTCACGCATGTACGCGCGCACGCGTGCGCCCACGAATCCGTGCGATTAGGGGACTCTGTCAAATGGCAAAGCTGGAAGGAGCCGGGGGCGGGGGACGGTCTCGGACCACCCTCCTCCCATACTCTTCCTCGAGTAGCATTTTCTAGAAAGTGGGATCCTGGGTCTAGTCGACGTAGAACGGGGTGGCACAGAACCACATGGACATGAGAGCATGGGTCGGGGACACACCTCCGCCCTGCGGCAAGTGTGCGTTTCGGTGGGAAACCACACCCCACGCTCAGTGGGACCCAGGTCTGCAGCCTGTAGACGGCAAGGAGGAGGCCGGGGAAGAGGAGAGACCGGGGAACTCGACGCTTATTAAAAGCACTTGCTCGCGAGCCGTGCTCAGGCGCACGTGGTGCCCGAACCCGGGAACCTGGCCTCGGCAGGGGTCAGGGCCCCGTCCTGACAGGCGTGAGCTGGGGAGTCTGGGCTGGAGATGGATGGGGGCGCGAAACACGCCCGTGACAGAGGTAATCCCCTCGACCCGGGGACGCGGGCGGGTCTTCCGGCCACTTCCCCACACATTTTATGCGTCCGCAGTGGGGGGAGGGAATTTTCATCATTTCGGACATAAATAACTCCGTGAACAGTGTCGAGATCAGACACCTCAAAATTAACCACTCTGTGCAACACAAAGCCTTCGACCGGGCCGGATTTGCTGCTCGGCCGCAGAGCGGCCTGACGTGAGCTCGGCAGGGCTCCGAGGGGCATTAAAACCGGCCTGGCACTTCTCTCGTGGCTCTTTGCAGAAGCCGCGTCCTGCTCCGAGAGGGGCCTCCCCCATGCCTTCCTCCTGCTCATCGACTCTGCATCCTCTCCCCACATCCTGGGGCCACAGCCCTGCCTCGCTCTTGACAGAGGAAACAGAAATGACCAAACTCACGCTCTCTCACGTCCCCCTAGCCCCGAACCCACAAAGCTTCCTGCATTCAAACCCCGCTCTCTTTCACAGAGAAAGGACATCGCGGGAGATGTGTCCTTCCTCTCACCTTTCACTTGTGTCCTGAATTGTCTCCCCTTTTAAGAGTCTGGCCTTCCAGCTACACACACACACTCACACGAACTCCCCTCCCCCTCTCTCCTGGCTCATTCTCGCCTGCAATGGGGTGTCCTCAGCATTTCCTATCTCAAAACACCAAACCAAACCAAATCAAAGCACCTCCCTTGATCCCTCGTCTGTACCCAACTATGTCCTGTATTTCTAATCCCCATCTTGGCAAAATATCTTGCTAGCCCTGTCTCTGCTTCTTCGACCAAGTCCGACTTCACCTGATCTTAGCCAAAAGGCCGAGAAGTGATCCACCAAGCCCAACGTGACTCAGCCATCACTCTACCGAAACTGATGTCAGGTTTATTAGTGACTCCGTGTTGTCAAATGCAAACAGCGTCTCCCTTCTTCTTTACCCTGATTTCTCTGTGGGCCTCTTGGTCCTTTCTGAGCCATTTGCTTTTCTCAGCAGCTTCTTCTTCCAAACTTCTACTCTCTCTGACTGCTGTTCTTAAGTCTTTGGTTGACCTTTCTGCTCCCAACGTCTAGATGGAGGAAGGGCCCTAGGTTCAGTCCTCAGCCCTCTTCCTTCCGCTTTGTTCATTTTCTCCTTCGGTGAGCTCATTCTTTCCCATGGTTGGAAATACCACTTATGAACTACCAACTTGCACAATTAAAGCCTCAGCCCAGAAAATACCCCTTGAGCTTGGCCTCGTCCATCCAGATGCCTCCTTGACGTCTCTTGGATCTCTAATAGGTGTCTCCTCTTGACATTTCTGAAACTAGGCGGTTTACAGAATGAGAAACACAACAGACTGTTTTAGACATGTCAACGGTATTCGAACTCATTGAGAGTTAATAGAATGTGGATTAAAACAAACTCAGATGCTTTTCGCCAATCAGTTGGCAAAGAGAGATCAAAACATTTGAAAACACACTGTTGAAGATTCGTGGGAAAAGGTGTAGGGAATATGAATTGGTATAATCCCTTTTAGGGCAAATAGTCAATATGTATTAAAATGAAAAACACACATCCTCTTTGACCTAGCAGTTCTACTTCTAAGTATTTGTCTAGTGGATACATTCAATTAATATATTTAATAAATGTATTTCTTTCCATTAATACTTATCCAATACATGGAGTCACACCTCTGCAAATGGATGTTGAAAGTATTCGGGAAACCATTTAATAGAAGCAATAAGAGACGGGCTTCGCAAGCGAAAGCAAGTTTCACAGTGTGATACCACTTAGCCGTTACAAGAATGAAAGAAATCTTTACAAGAAAATACAGAAAACTCTCCGAGGAATAATGTTAAATAAAAAAAAATCAAGATGCAGAATGGGCATAATATGTTACTATTGGTATTTAAAAAGGCAATAGAGACAGAGATACATATAACCAATTAAATAAATATAAAATATTATTGAAAGAAGACACAGAAAATTTGAAGTGGGGTTAGCCTTTGGGGCAGTGGAACCAGGAGACCAGTTTCTACGAGATTAGGATACATTCTCCGCATATTTTTTGTACTGCTTGAATTCTATTTGCCACGCTCAGTTATTTCATCTTCATTTTTAAAATAGAATTATTTTTCCATATCTTAGCTCCTTCTCTCCTTTTAGCTCTCAGATGAAATGACATCTTTTCACTCTCCGCTGTTTTTCTCTACCCCTGACTAGAACAGCTCTACTATTAATTACTTTAAGTACTGGAGTTTCAAGGAAGATTCAACTCAAAAAAGATCTCTGCTCACCTTATTATAGTCTGCCCTGGCATCCCACGTGAAATACCTTCGCCATTGTCATGCTTTCGCCCTTGATCCTGTTTCTTTTTTTCTTTTTCGACACATTCATTGCCACCTGACATTACACTCTCTTTACTTGTTTATCATTGGCTTTCCTTCATTAAAACGTAAGCTCCGGAAGAACAGGAATCTTCCTCATTTTGTCCAGAGTTCTGTCCCCTAGGGCTGGAACGACACTCCGCACACTGCAGATGTCCGATAAATATTTGTTGAATTAATGAATGGTTCTACCACTAAGAGGAAAGCAAATAAATAATAAGACTTTTAAAGGCCATTGAAAATATCCAAGGCCATGAGTTTAGTGCCAGGTCTGAAATTCATTTAGGTCCTCGCCAGCGCCCTGTCCGTGTCGTGTGACATCGGCCTGCTGAGCGAAGAGCCTGGGGCGGGGTGGGGGGAGTGGGGAATGCAACGTATTGGACCAAATGGCAGAGAGAAAATAAAGGAGACAGGAGCGGGTAGCTCTACAGGAGAAGCCCAGGCATGCGGAGAACTGGAAGAAACAGCATTACAGGAAGCACAGGTAAGCGCATTTTTAGCAAATCCCCAAGAGGAAGCGCTTTGTTTTGGTCAGCACCCTGTTTTAGAGAGAGTCGGAGCCGGAGAGAGATGAGAAACAAGGAAATTCAAAGGACGGCCTTGAGCTTTTACATCACCCAGACGGAGCTGAGCTCTGGCATCCGGTGGACGACACACAAGGTGTCAGAGTGGACGCGGGCCAAGGGGAAGAGTGAATGAATCGTCATGTTACTTACAGCCCCAGTGACCTGGCTAAGGGAGCTACGAGTCAGCAAGTCACCGGGAGGCAGTGACTTCAGTGGACGGGCTTGGGCAGCGGGCAGCCTGCGAGTGTGTGCCAGGGACCTGCAGACCCGCTGCCCCCAGAAGCCCTCTGACCCACTCTGCTCGGGACAGGCTTGGAGTTACATGATGGCCACGCTTCTCACGGACTTCGGAAAACTGTGTTGTCAGCCCTGGTACTATAGTGCCTGCACCGATCCTGTCGGGGCCTCCCGGAACCTCAGGAAACCTCATGTTTTCTAAATTGTACTTTTATGCTCAGCAAGCCCTCAGGCTACCTGGTTAAAAGTTTACATTAAAAAATCCTTCATAATTGGTTCGTTTGAATGGTGCCCTCTGCAGAGTCATCAAGGCAGGCCGGGTTCATTAGCAGCCGTTCACATAAAACCCAGGCAGTAAAATGTCAATCATTCTGGGGCTTCAAAAACTGTCCGCGGGCTTCCCCGAGCTCTAGCACATGCCAACACGAATCAAGCCAGGGCGAGATGAGGGTGGTGTGGCATCTTCTAATCCAGCCTTTCTCCACCCTGGCGCTGTTGCCACGTGGGGCCAGATAATCAATCCTCTGTGGTAGAGTGTCCTGTGCATTGTAGGATGTTTCGTGATATCCCTGGCCTCTGTCCACTAGACGCCAGTGGCCCTCCCCTGCTTGAGACAACCAAACATGTTCTCAGACATGGCCAAATGTCTCCGGGCGGCAGGGAGGGCAAAATTGTCCCAGGTTGAGAACTATTCTTCTTCTCGGCTGCTCTTCTATCCGTTCGGATGGCTGGAATGTGAAAGAAAAAAAAAATCAACTCACAAAAGACATTTCTTGAAGGTCTCCTACAATGCTAGGCACTGGATAAGGTCAAAAATAAGGTGCACGTGGCCCCAGGCATCTCTCTTGAATAAAGAGGGAACCAAACCCTTAGTTCATTCTCAACGACTTAGTTGCAAGGCCAACTTTTAACAGGAAAGGCGGGCAGGGTGAGGCCAGGTGGTCTCATTAAGAAAGAACAGGTGGCTGAGGGCTTGAGAAATTCCTCCAAGGAAGACCTCGGAAATACCTGCGTTTAGCTACCTCCTGTAAATGGACGCTGCTGGCCTTGCAAAGAGCACGATGGGTGGACAGCAGTGAATCATCTAAGTTATTACAGAGACCGCTGCAGAGCCCTGCAAAGAAGGACTGAGCTTAGGCTGCAACGCCAGGCAGCACAACAGCCACGGATGATGATGTTTATGTTACTAATTGGCACTGACACAGCCGCCAAGCTGTCCCTGCTCCGGGCCTATGGCAGGAAAAATAGAAAAACTGGCAAGAAAAACCCAGCAGCATTCATCACACCTTCTAGTGGAAGGCAGCCACCATATCCCCACACTGTGGTCTTTGAGTTCTCGCGGAATGGTGCTGAGTTCTCGCGGGATGGTGCTGCGTTCTCGCGGGATGATGCTGAGACCCGCAGATGGACAGGCGGAGGGGGCAGGGGTGGGGGGCAGGGGTGGGGGGCAGGGGTGGGGGGCTGGGGGTGAAGAGGAGGAAGCCGGTGTAGACAGCGGCAGAGGTGGAGCAGCAGAAGGAGATAGAGGGGATGGCAGAGGCTCAGGTGTATGTCGTTTCGTTGCATTAAGGGTTCGTTTAAGTGACAGTGGAATGCCCCCAAGAACTTGGCGCTGACCAAGGTCAGGTAGCTCAGAGATTGAAGTAGACCCTCTACAGACCACGTGTAGGCGGGGCTCCCTCTGGTGCAGCCACAGACGGCCAGCGTGCAGGGTTGGGGGAGGGGGGCGGGGGAATCTGGGAATGTCCCACACTCTTGTCCAAATACCGGGAGTGATTTCTAGCAGACAGGCCTGGAGGTGTTGGAAATGTAGTGAGTGCAGAGGAACGAGAAGGCATGGCAGCTCAGAAGCGCAGTTCCCAACGCATGACACGGTTGTCCCAGGCGGTACAGAGATGGTTCTGGCTGATTGGGGGACACAGCTATCCCTAACACTGAATCATGTGGGGGGAGAGGCACGCCTTCCCACGTCTTTGAGGCCTTCCAAGGAAGAGAAACTCTTGGCTTGGTGCTAGGATACCTTTAACATGGCTTCGACGTGGGGTCATCTCTCTCCCTTTTTGGCAAAGAGAGGATAGACCACAGGCCCGGGCCTTGGGCGAGCAAGGCTCTCTGGGAAGAATTTAATAATGTTAACTTTTACTTTTCTTTCAAAGTCAAGTTTATCAAGGCCGAATTCACATGCAGTAAAATTCACCCTTTTTGGTGTGTAGTTCCATGAGCTCTGACAAACACATATAGTTGTGTAACTACCGTTGCAATGAAGCTATAGAACGTTTCTACCTGTCAATGCCCCTTGAGGTCAACCCTCCACCACCCCCAGCCCCTGACAACCAATGATCTGTTTTCTGTTCCTATAGTTTTGTCTTTTCCAGAAAGTCATAGAAATGGAATTATACAGTATGAACCCTTTTGGGTTTTTATTTTGTTATGTTTATCTTAGATTTATGAGGTAGCATACTGATTCTCCAATTAAGGTAGTTCTATAAAGTGCCCTTTTTAAATAAATCAACATTTTTAAAAAAGAGATGTGGTTTACAGACAGATATTGTTGAGGAACTGTGCTGGTGTTGTGTAAAAATCGGAAAGGCTGGATGGGAATTCTCAGGAGCTAGAAGTGATCTGAGGTGTTATCCTACTTGCACATTAACAAGTTAGCTTGCTAGGCCCATGGATGCTGGCAGAAGACACGACATCCGGATCGGAGACAACGTTGTTCCTCATGGCACAGACAGCAGCATATTTACAACAGTCCCCGTTGTCCCCAATCCCACGGGGATGGCATGGATTTGTGAGATGGATACCTGTCCATGCAGGGAGGTTGCACTATAGAGAGAAACCCCAAGCTTTAAGGAACCGGAATCTTTAAAATGGGTGGTTAGCGCACCTGCCTTTCATTCTGGGGGTGACACTGTTCCTGTCTTCCAAAGCCACTTGTTGCACAAATATCCTTGCAAAGAGAACAGAAGTCAGTTAGTGTCTCCCTTGCAAAGCGTGCAGACATGTGAGAGACCTCCGTGGAGAATGGTCTCCCAACACGGTGACTGAAATTTGAGCCAAAGAAAGAAAACGTAGGCTGTCACACGTTGGGGGACCGGAGGAGACGTCGCGGTGAGGTGGACTTGAACACCATGTTCCCCTGTGGAAGGTTCTCCCCGGAGGGAGGAGAGGCCTCAGATTCACCGAGACATGATTCCAAGGCCCTTTCTTCCCACCATATATTTGCGAAGCAACTGTCCTGTCAGGATACGGTCGCCCACGGGTTCTCGCCCGGGGCGGCGGGCCCGCTTTGTCTGCCTGGCCATGCCATGCTCGCACAGAGCAGTACTTCTGATTGCCATTTGCACTCCAGTTTATCCATCGGACTCCACACTTGTTAATGTGAGTCTGTCTCACCCTCACTGTGCCCATGAGACTGAGCTTCTAGTCCCGAAAGGCTGAGAAGCAGACCCCTAAATTAAACATGGTAAACGGCATTCGAGTCGGCATTCTCCCCTCCGCTAACCCCCATGAAAAGAAGGCATTGCTTTCCCACTCGTTCCCGCCAGAGTTCTGGGATTGAACCTCTTTGAGCTGCCATTGAATCACGTGCCCATCTCTAAGCAGTTACGGTGGCCGAGGGATTAAACATCCTGAGTTTCCAGACCTGGGTCCCATGTCCCTCCTTCAGCCAATCGCTGGGGCTGGATGGGGCCTCTCCCTGAACCAGCCACTATGGGTTGTGACCTTGAATGCTCTTATTGGCTAACTAGCTAATCCCAGGTCACCTGCCAAGACTTAGAAGAGGGAAGTGCAGAGGTAGCCCCACTTTGACTCATGTAGACTGAGTATGAGAGGGGGAAATGTAGATGTCTCCAGAAACGAGCATGTAAGCCAGCAGACATTGCTTACACAATGGACAGTCATGGAAAAAAGATTCCAGAGCAGGCACTGACATGTCGAGGACAGCATTTTTGGAAGTCTTATTAGACAGGCAGCCCTGTGCCTCCGGGTTCCCTCAAGAGAGGAAGCCCTCTCTGTCCCACCTGGGGCATGTGACTCCCAGCCCAGCCAGCCACTGCCTGGCCCAGGCATAGTAGCCCCCACACTCCTTCGCATGCCGTGAGAGGTCTGAGAGCAGAAATTGCCCCAATTGACCCAAGGCCCTGACACCCAAGGCTGGTGAGCACCCACGCACCCACGCCAGCCAGGAGGCCTGCTTGCGTGGCTGACCGCAATGCTCCCACTGGCCCCCGCCCCCTGGCCTCCAGCCCCACGGCCTCTCCAGCACAGCCTAATCTCTGGAACAGGTGGGAGGCCTGGGCCCGGACTCTCGGCTTTCACGGCCAGGAGCACAGCAAGGGGAAACTCATTACATGGCTTTAACGGGGTTTAAAGGCGTTAAAGAGTCCTGTGGGCCAAATTAAGGGGCCTCGACTTACAAGCTGAGTTATGAAGAGATCTAAGGCATGTTTAGGCCGAGAGCAGGAGCCCAAAACTTGGTCGAGCACAGTCGCAGTGAGAAAAATATGCACCCCAGGGAGCTGCAAACAGAAGGAATTAACAGGTGCTGGAGGCTGGGAGGCTGGCCGTCAGGGCATGGAGGATGCCCGAAGGCAGGATTTTCCCTTTCTTCTCCATAAATGGGCTGAAAAACCAGGCCCTGTCCATCAAGAGGCAGCTAGTTAAACAAATTAAGGTTTAATCGAGGTCTTTCTTCGGGATGGGATACTACACACCTATTAAAAAGACTGAGACGCCTCCATAGGAACTGACACAGAATAGTTTCCAAGATACATGATCAGGTTTAAAAAAGTGAAAATAAATAAGACGTAGGACAGTGTGTATCATCAGCTCTCATCGTTTACACACACGCACACGCGTACACGCTATTTAGGTTGAAGCATGTGATATTTCCATTTTTGTAAATCAGAATATTTATGTACGTAAGTCATATCTACGTGTATGTAACTTCCATGCTGGCATGTATGGAGAATATCTTTGGCAGTTTACACAAGACTCTGATAACCACAGTTTCCTCTGAAGACACACTGTGGGATTGGGGGTCAACGGTAGGAGAAGGAGTTACTTCTCAGTGCATAACCTTTCATACTGCTAGAGTCTTTTAAGTCCTGTGCCTATTTTATATTTTGGGGGAAAAATGTTTTCAGAAACATATTGGGTGATTCCACTATGCCTAGTGTTTATAGGCACATCATTATCCCTCTCGGTCCTCATGACACTCCTACAAGTGCCAACAGTCCCATTTTACAGACGAGGAAACTGAGGAAGAGAAGGCTAGGGACTTTTAAGGGGCTGAGCGGGATGCATAGCCCGGCGTGTCTGGCTCTAAAGGTCAAGTCCTTGCCCATGAGGAATGCCATGTTTCCTCCCACCGGGGCCATCAACCCAGACCAGAATCTCCTGGGTCTGCCTTAGCGCCCTTCCTGAAACAGCATCCGTGAGCCCAGCAATCAGCAAAGGGCTTCTCTCTCATGCTCAGTCGTCACTTTGCATGTGGAAGGAGGAGAGTTCAATCAAGGGCCCAGTCCCTTCTCTGATGGAGGCCCAGCCCAAGGACAGAGCATCATGGGATCTGCTCAGGAGGCCAAAGGGTGCTGACTCATCATCTTCTGAGACTGCAAAAGTTCCAGGTGAGTCCCGTGGGTGGCCATTCTCCTCACAGGCCAGGTTTTACACACATCTTTGGACCACTGTTGCCTGCCCCTTCTGTGGGGGCACCAACAAAAGGAGCTGCTGACCACAGGGATGGAGTTCCCTAAGCCCCAGCGACCTCCCATGTAAACACGGGAAGAAGAGTACCATGTGCAGGCGCTGTCCCCAGTGTTTGACAAATATCATCTCAGTTCAGCCTCACAATGGGCCCACGATATAAGCTACTACGCAGCCTTGATTCACACATAAAGGAATGGGCACAGAGAGGCGACGCAACCTTCCGTGGAGGCAGAGTGCATTTCGAACCTGGCAAGGCCCACGTTTTCCTCACCATGTGGCACTCTCTGCCGAGGCCATTACTTTAGAAGGGGCCACATCTATCTCGCTGTGCCAAGGAGAGCTTGACTCGGGGCCAAGAGGCAGGTTCAGGAATCGGTCTCTCTCTGTCGTCCGTAGAAGGGGAATAATAGCAAGAGTACAGATGCAGGTGTCAAACCCTGATCCACCTGGTTCCAGAAACCATGACTTTTCCAACACTCCCGGCCACCACCACCTGCCCCGCTGCCCCCGCCCCCGCCCTGCCATAGGTGGCTGGCGGGGAGGCACCTCCTGGTGGTTGCTTGTCTGCGTTTGTCTTTGGGTTTTTATGATGCCTAGGAGAACATTTCCAAAAGTTTGAAGCTGAAAGGCAGGTCAGAGGGATCAGTGGAGTCTCATCCCTTAATCCAAGGATCCATCTCTATCCTACCGAACCCCATAGGAGGGAAAGAGTGCCTGCCTGACGATCTGAAGGAAACAGTAGTGCTCTTGAACTTTGATAAACCCATCTACTCATGCCTCTTAAGGGCCTTGGATGGACCAGGTGGTCGTGCGTCAACCTGTTAGACACAATTTTCCAGAAAGACAGCCTATGGCGTTACCTAAGAGGCAGAATAAATATGCATCAGTAAAACTAGTCATGATCCAGTTCCCACTCCCCAAAATTGAGGCTTTACTTTTTGATTTTTTAAATAAAAGTTTTTATCATGCAGAATGTTGAAATTTTGATGGAGATGTCTAATACTTATTTTACATATGGTGGGAGAAATTCACTCTTGCCAGTGCCTAGAACCTCAGTATTAATTATGGTCGTAACAACTGCTATAACAAACAAACCCCTAAAATGTATGTTGGTCCAAACACAAAAGAAAATTACTTCCTTAAAGTCCGATATGGGGGTGCTCCCATCAGTGCATGGCTCTCTTCCACGTGGTGATTCAGGGACCTAGGCTTTTTGTAGGGTGTGCTCTTCTGTATTTAATACGCAGCTCCCAAAGTTACCACACTCATTGCTATGATCTGCAGAGGGAAAAAAACATGGAACATTGCCCGTGGGAGGTGTTCCCGTGCTGGGCTGAATTCCATCTGCTCGAATTCCATTGGCTAAAACTCAGTCACATGACACACCTCGGTGAAGTACCGTCTAGAAGAAGGTCATAGGTTTGATAAATGGCTGGCTAGTCTCTGAAACAACCTCCAAAGGTCTTAATCTGACCCTGATGGAGAAGCTCGTTTATTTCCAACTCTAGGCAAGATACTGAGAGGAAGGGGACCAAGTCTCCAACCCCCTGTCAGGTATCTGGGAAAAGAAACTCTTCAATAAAGAACGAATGATTAAAAGCTGCTTTAAAAATAATGTATTGACTTAAGAAGACCATAAGGCACGCATCTTCCAGCAAGTCGCCACTGGGGCCACAGAAGCTTATTCCCACTGGGGAGCTCTGGGACCTTCACAGAATAGGCCCCCGCCAGAGGGGCCTGGGGGCTGGGGTGTTTAGACACTGACCGTCAGCAGTCTGCCCGGATGCTAATTTCCTGGCACTCCAGGCCTGTCGTGCAAATGGGCAGAGCAGACTCCCCCAGCCAGAAAAAGGTGCCGATGTTGGCAGTCAAAGTCGGGCCACAGGCTTGTGCCGACGTGGGAGGAGCTAAGGGCTCTTGGCCTGACAGCATCTGCTGTCTTCCTCGGAGGCCACACGGGAGAAACACAAGGTCAGTAAAAATGAGACAAAATGATGGGGCGAAGCCGGACGGGGCGTGGGCTCTGGAGCCAGAGCTCCCGGCTCGAAACCTGGTTCTTCCCCGCGGCAGCAGCGCGACCTCGGGCAGGCCAACCGTCCTCTGGCTCAGTTTCCTCATCTGTACAAGGGGCGAGTGGCAGTACCGGCCTCCGAGGACGGCTGGGAATATTAAACGGGACAGTTCTTCAGCGGAAGGGTGCTTACGCGCTCCTCTCCTCTCATGGGCAGGTGGCTTCCTCTCCCAGTCAGTCATCACACAGTCAGAAGTCAGGTGGCGCTTTTGGCCTCTGCTCTGGAAACCCAACTTCCCATGACCCAGGGAATGGCAAAATCCCCGGCCTGGCCGCCCTCTGTGCTCAGTTGATCCCGCTGGACACTCGATAGCCCATTTGTACGTGATGGCATCCACGTCTCTGTGTGTCGGATTCCTGTTTCAGGCCAGTTCTGAGCGCCGGCCCACAGAGAGAACAATGCCCCCTCTGTTCGCCCCCGGCCATTCATGTCGGCTTTTGTTTCAGCCTAAAATAACAGCACACTGGAGGGTGTTTCCTTAACATCGCCGAGCCCTGTGGAAAATGCAGTGGGTTCGGGCTGCTCAGGGTCCCCGGCCGATAACAACGTCGTGACGTATAGGTGAACTCCTGCTCTTGCGGGGCGATGGTGACCCTGGGATTAGGGCCGCGCTTATCTCCCAGGACATCTCCAAGTGTCTGGGATTCCATTTCACAGCGAAGGCCCTGGGGGCTGGAGTTATGTTATGTGCTTGTGAGCAAAGTGGACTATTCCTGGTCGGGGCTGGAGTGGATTATGGCTGATCATTCGGCCTAAACCAGAGACATCTGAGAATGTTGAAGAAAGGGAAGGGGATTCCGCAAACCCAAACAAACACGGACTTCAAGGCAGGCTCGGCACTAAACATTTTAAAAGGCCTGCCTGGGCGAACCTGGGTCCTGGGAAGAGCAGGCTCCCAGCACCGAAAACCTCTTCAAAGTCTCTGGCCAACCTGCCAGGAACAGCACTCACCACAGCCTCTTAGCAGCTCCATAAATCACATACCGGCAGCTTGATGCCAAAAAGTGCCATTAAAAAAAAATTAAAAATTGACTTGTCCAAGGGGCCTTCAAAAAAAAAAAAAAAAGTCCCAAACCCACCACTTTCTTTATTAAAGTTCACAGAAAATAAATATCAAATTTCTTTCAGCCTGAATTTTCTCTCCAGCTATAATCCTAGAAACGAGAGATGGAGAAAAGAAAAAGGTGGGAGGAGAGGAGGCTATTGGGTAACTTTTTCCATAATTTGCTGAATAAAATTTGTTGCTGCCGTCGCTGCGAATTCACTTTCCCATCTGCTCTCGAGAAACCAAGCAGAACCCCGCGAACCGATGGTCGAGAGCCATCCCGGTTCCGGAAATATCTAAAAACGTCGTAGAAAAACGGCGAAATTTAGAGAAAAGCTTCCCTTTGATGGTAGACAGGCCTTCTATTTAGTTCAGCCCTGTCCTGAAATGGAACTGAACTTCCTTTCTGATTCATTCTCCGAAACCTCAATGTCGATTTTATCAGAAACAGATCTGACGCCCTCGTGGTGCTCCCTGGGTCAGCCTGGGTCCTGGATCCGCATCTCCATTAAAGCTCATCCGTTCGGTTTGCGTGGGGAGAAATCATAACATATCGGATTCGGTGCCTTCTTTGTTGGTGAAAAAAAAAAAAAACGTCCTGACCTTTCTCTTGCCTCACGAGGGTCACTAGAGGTGACAAAAGGCACAAAACACAATATTTTTCCTACAAGGACCCCAAATCTCCACCAGAAACTCATGGCACTGAATGAACGTGGCTGGGCCCTGGCCACTGAGATGTGTGGAAGAGCTGCTGGCGGCCACCAAAGTCTGCTCCTTGTGACTTTGGAAGATACTCAGGTGACGGCAGATGTTTCCCAAAGCTGAAAGAAACACTTTAAGTCCCTTCCCCCCACGCCATGGCCCTTGGCATGGATGCGTCCTTTCTCACTAACCTTAACTAAGCCACTTAAAAAGAAAGTGAAGGGGGGGCGTGTGGGGGAAATCTTTATAGATCGCCATCAAAACCTGACCACAAATGGTTCCAATTTGCCGCAGTGATTAAATCTATGTGAGTTTAAGGGTTTTCATTCAGGTCATTTGCTACTTTGGAATTTCGCTGCACGCCTTGCTAAGAAAACTAAGTTAGGAGTCGCTGGTGAGCGTGAAGAGGAAGAAGGGTTGCTAAACAAACCCCAAGCAGAGCTTAAGTGGATATAGAAAATAAAGACTCCGAATTCTAAATATGGATCTGAGCCGAGTGTAGAAGGGATTAGAGCCGCCTTTATGCCTGGTGGGGCGGCCCGAAAAACCCCGCTTGCCTTTTCAGAGCCGGCAGCCTGGGATCAAAGTAACAGCCACCAGTTTGTCAATATGCTAAGCTGGGTGTTTACACAAAAGTGTCAGCGTGTGCTTTCCGCCACAAAGAGGCTCATACACTCAAAGATTAATTACTTCCAAAACAGAGATGGCGCGTAAACGAGTAAACGCTGGCTCCTCTCCGGACTAGGCGTCTGCGGACCCAGGATGAGATGTGCTGCCAAACACAGAGAGCCGGGGGGAGCCACGGGGCACCGACTGAGGCCCGTCTCGGTCCCAGTACTTTTTTCTTAGCACATGTGGTTTCTTGGTATTTCACCTACCTTGGAATATAGCGCCTGGACTCCAGGTGGTCAAAAGCCTCATGTGTAACGTGTGTCTTTTTTTCTGTGTCTCTGTCTCTGTCTCTCTCTCTCTCTCTCTCTCTCACACACACACACTTCCATTGTAGGGCAAATTTTCTGAGTCATTCCTTTCCCAATACCGCCTTCCTCCACGACTAGCATGTCGCTACACAGACCACCAAGAGCAGAGGGGAAACCGATGGGCTGCAGAGTCCTTACGCCATGAACCTGACCAAGCCATTCGACTTCAGCCTCGGCGCCCTCCCCTGCAAGGTGAGGACAGGAAACATGCTCGCCCCATCTACAAACGCGGCCCAGTTAGAAGATTCAAAGGAAAGAAAAGCCATCATGATAGAAAGCAACAAGGCGATGGTGACGAAGGCGGATTTTTGCAACGGCATTCTGATAGGGCCTTGTTTTATTGGACATTGAAAACCTGCCTGGACATGGACTGTACACACACACACACACACACACTCATGCACGTGGGCACGCATGCATATGCACCACTCCTCACACCAAAAACCAAGTCTGGAGCCTAGGATAGGGAGCTCAGAGTGTGGTTATCAGACCACATGCATTGAAACGGAAACACTTAGTACCTGCCTCGGGAGGTTCCCAGGCCCCTCTCCAGCTCTAGAACCAGATTTCCAGTACAGTGTTTGCTAAAGAAGGTGCTCCTGCAGCCCTGGGTGGTGGCAGAGGGAATGGCCTTCGTTTTTACAGCTACGTCTTTTAAAGAGTATTATAGCAGCTGTAACACCATACACTTACACGACTTCACGGAGTAGGTGAGCGTAAAACGAGGCTCACAGAAGACAACAAAGGAGCTGTTTCTAAAAAAAATTACCTGAGTAGTTAGACAGAGAGGGAGAAGAAGGTGGTAAACATCGCAAAAAGAGTCAGTAGACGTTCGGATCTCCCACTCCGGAGGTGAGAGAACCTGTATCCCTCACAGGCCCCCAGGCTGAGAGCAGGGCCTTGCCGTCAGCTGTGGGCTCTCTCCCAGCGGCCAGCTCCCTGCGCACCCCTTTGTCTGTTACAAGAGAAAATGACTCAGCAGTGGGCGGGAGTTACCGTGAGATTCCACTGTGTGGCTGAGCACGGTCCTCCTCGGGGGTGCCCCCAGGGTTCAGGAAGCTCCTGACGCCGAGGAGAACTTGTGGAGCAAATATTTTTTGGAAAAAAAGAAAAAAGAGAAAACAGGTGGGTTAAGTGCAAGAGAAATCTTTCCCCCAATTCTCTCCGGGACCCCCATGGCTCTGCTCTTCTGACCCCTGCTGTCAGTGGGTTTGCTGGAAACCCACCCCCACCCTCACCCCTGGAGAAGCCCGAGGTCCCACAAGAAAATCTACAGGGTCCAAAGACTGAGGAGAGGAAGAATGTGTTCTTCCCAGCTCCGCTCTGGGGTCTCAAACAAAGTTTACTCGCTCATTCATTCATTCATTCTGCAATAAATATTTACTAAGGACCTACTCTGTGCCAGGCACCGCTCCCGGCGCGGGAGACCCTGTTAGGTATAAAAATGATGACGTCTCTGCCTTCAGGAAGCTCGTGGCGGGACAGGGGTAACATGAAACCTGGCAGACGAACGTTGTAAACCAGGGAAGGAGAGACAATATGGTCAGCGGTGAGGGAAATAGAAATGGCGACATGACGGATGAGGGTCCCCGGGGACAGTCGTCTGTGGACGAGCAGTTAGAGGGGCCCTTCTGAGGAGTGACTGGGCGGCTGTCCCAGGCGGAGGGAACGGCGAAGGCCTGGAGGCGGGGAGAGCCGGGCCGCACGAATGACAGGAATGCAGTGAGGGAAGGCGCCACGAAGGGACACAGTGAGAAGCCACCGGAGGGTCCCGTTGGGGGAGGATAGGGTTGGATGGGCATTTCGGAACACCCAGCTAGCTTAGCTGGACCGGTGGCAGTTCCCTCAGCCCCAGCCATACGGGTCTCCTTGCTTTGTCCCAAACGCCCCAAACTTGCTCCCACCCCCAAGCCTCCTCCACCGGGAATGCCTTGCCCCAGAGAGCCACGTGGCCTGCCCTCCCCAACTTGTCTCCAGTGGCTCTCCATTCAGAGACCATTCTTGAGCACATGAGCTGGAAAGGCACACCCTGTCCCCAGAGTTTCCTGCCCCCCGATTCTGCTGTGTTTGTCCCCGTGGCACTTGGCCATGACACAGCGGACCTATGTTGATGTGTTTGTCCCCAGTCAAATGTAAACGCCCCTGGTACGTAGTGAGTGCTCGATAAATATTTGTCAAAGGCATCGAGCAGCTGAGTGGACTCAGCTGGTCGATTAACCTCTCCGAAGCCCAGTTTGGGTCCAACAGGTTTCGTAGTGCCCACTCCAAAGGTGATTCATATCCACTCATCGTTTACTTATTAATGGTTTAGTCCTTCGGTCAGTATTTAGGAAATATTTATCGAAGATCTTCTACCTGCCAGGCGCTGTGCCGAAATTAAATGAGGCGCTGTATCCAAGTAGCTAATGGGATAGACGTCTTGTTAGACATACTAGGTAACAGGTTAAAGGAACTAACAGGGGCCCACTGTATGCCGTGAACGGTGCCTGGATGGGCGCCCCGCAGAAGGGGGCGGCCAGGGCCAGGCGGGAGCTTTGCCGTCCACCAGCTCGTGCCGTCACCCCCCACCTGCCCTGTCCCCCACCCCCCACCCCGCACCGCACCCCAGGAGGCTGGCACCAGGGACCGCACGCCCAGGCGCTCACGCTCTCTGGCTCCCTGAGCAGAGACGAGGAAGAGGAGCGGACAGAAGTCTGTTCTCTGCTCGCTTCTTGCTTTGGGGCGTGATTCCGGGCAGCATGTGCGCCTCCGAGGCCGCAGCTCCGGGTGGGCAGCACCGCCTGGCAGAGGCCCCACGCCCCCTGCCCTCCCCCGCCCTTCCCCTTCGCAGAGAGCGGGGACCGGCACCCTGCTCCCGTGCTGGTCTCCCTGAAAACAGCGCCCGTCCCTAGACACCTTTGAACCATCTAAACTGGAGAAACTATTTGCTGTCGGGACGCTGACCAGTAGACCAACCGCGTCAATGAACAGTTCAGAAAATGACCGTTCTTGGAGTCTGTCTCGGCGGCTATAACAAAAGCACCGCATGCTGGGCGGCTTATAAACACCGGAAATTCATTCCTCACCGTCCCGGAGGCTGGAAGTCGGGGCGCCGGTGCAGTTGGGCGAGGACTCTCGTCCAGGCCGCAGACTTCGCCTTGTGCCCTCCCGGGGCGGAGGGGCAGGGGGCTCTGCCAGGTCCCTTTAATGAACGCGCCAACCCCACTCGCGGGGTCTGAACTGGGCTGGGGGAGCCGCGACGCAGTGGTCCTGTGCACGGAAACGGTGACGTGTGCAGGTGCGCAGAGCGGCCCGCCTGTGTCACACACACTCCCCGCGGCCTCCTCGCATCTGGACACGCGCCCTGGCCGAACCTTCGACGCAGTGCGAAGGAGACCGTCCCCTCGCCCGCGGCCCACCCTGACCCTCGCGCCCCCGTTCGGCTCCCACCAGCGTGCTGTCTGTGGGTACCGCGCCCCACAGAACCTCCTGGAGGCATCTACGGCCACCAGCACGCGCAGCCTCGGGTGTCTGAGCCATGGCCACGGCTGTGCCCACACTGGTCAGTTTCCTTCCAGATGGCAGTTCGTCTTTAGGCCTGGGAAGGAGGCGGCTGTGGGTAGGAAGAAAGGAGCCTTGCGAAACGAACTGTCATCTGGCGGGGAGAAGGGGGGTGCAGGGCCGGGGTGCAGTCACCCCTTCACATTCACCCACGCATCATTTTCACAGGCCAAGAATATGTTAGGCACAGTACTAGGCTCTGAGGACCCAGAGGTGAACTTGGCCGGACCAAGACCGAGGCTTTGAGAAGATTTGTCGGAGAGAGAGAGAGAGAGAGAGAGAGAGAGAGAGAGAGAAACAGGGAGGTGCAAACAGAAACCCGTTTGCTGAGCCTGCAGTTCCTGCTCGGAGAGCAAGAGCGGGTTCCGTCTGCTCCCAGGTGGCCGGGAGACCCCAGCGCGGTTTGGAGAACCGGAAAGGTGCCGGCGTGGTCTCCGCCAGCCAGCCCCGTCCAGCCAGGAGACCTTTATCACCCAGCTGGCGCTGACTTGCTGGGCTTTGCTCCTGAGGGGCCCAGGGGAGCACAGCACAAGCACACCGCAGACAAGGCCGCGAGGGTGGTTCCTCACGGGAGGGTCGGCAAGCTGACTAATGGAGATGCGTGTTGTTCAACAGGAAAAATGGGTTGCGTGGCCTCACTGGTGTGTTCAAGAAGCCGGTTCAAGGTTGCCCCACACCTCTCCTCTGCCTTATCTCCCATTTCCATCATGTCCGTGATTGCAAAACAGAGGAGGTGCTGTCACTCTCGTCTGCCCCTGGCATCTGATTGTAGATGGGACTGAACAGATCAGTTTGCCGCATGCAGCTCGGCGCCCGGAAGCTCCCTTTCTGCGTGTGGGGTGCCCAGTGGCAGGGCATAGCCCGAAAGACTCACCTGGGCAGCGATCGGGAGGGCAGATACGAGGGCTGGTTCCTGCAGTCACAGTGTGTTCGGAAGCTCTCTGCTGGCCGCAGGTTTAGGGCAAGTCCCCACCCTCCCACACGGTCGGGGCAATGCCTCAGGTCACAGGGGGAGGCGTTGATGAGAGCCGGTGCAGGGCTTGCTCGCCAGGACGGGAGGCAGGCGTCAGTGTGCGACAGGGCAAATACTTGGGCCTAAACTCTCGTCTCTCCCAGACCTCGCGGCCTCTGTCATTTAATTCCTGGCGCGGGTGAGATGTGAAAGGCCACGGCGTGGATGAAGAGATACAGTCAGGCGGCTTTCGTAAAGCTACCGGCTTTTTGAGCCAAGGGGCAGCAGGAGAGGAGAAAAATGATATTGACTCAGCAACTGGAGGTTAAAAGTAAATACTGTCAGTGTAAATAATTAGGCTTTTAAAGAGAGCGTTTCACGCCGACTCCCGGGCACCCATGGGAGCCGGGAAAGGGGGAAATAGAATGAGCGTAAATTGCCGACGGCACCTTTGCCTTTTCCATTCCCCGCTTAGGGACTGAGAGGCGGCACTTAGGAGGGGAATGGAGAGAATGGCTAGGGCTCTAAGAACCCCCTGACCCGCCTGCAGATTTTGGGTACCTCGCCCATCTGTGCATTTGCCTGACATTTTTTGCAGAATTTGCGAGTCTCTCCCTAACGTTTAGACAGGCCGATATTTAAGACATTCAGAAATGAGCACTATCGGACCAGGAAAATGGGTCCCAGCGGGGCTCGGACTGCATTTATCCCAGTCGCCACCAGGTTCTGGGTAAGACAGAGCCTGGCAGAGAAGAGGTGTCCATAACGGCCGTACTGAAATCAAGTTAAACACACCACAGAGAGTCTCCCACCGGTCTACCTGTCCCAAAGCTCCGTTGCCCAATATTTTCTGGGCAGCGTCCAGGGGACGTGCGTCTTTCACCCCTTCACATCCACACTGGTACGTGAGGACTTCTGACTGAGGGCGACAAAGTGACTTCGCGGGCTGCCCAGCACGTCAGGGGCAGCAGCAGAACTGGAACCCAGAGCCACCTGCTCAGCAGGCCATCATCGCCCACAGCTGGGGTAGAGGGCCGGCCTGGGGCTTTTTTAGAGGAGGCCTCAGTGTCCAGGCCTTTGGGCGCGTGGGGCCAGATGCCCCAGCCTGTCAGACAGGCCCGGGGCTCAGAGAAAACATCCATCCTTCCCCCACTTGACCTGTCACTCTGGGAGAAGGTGAAACCATTTCTCAGACATCACTCTAACATGGGCTGAAGCAACTCCAGCCACTAAGGAGACTGGAATGTGCCCTTAGGGCTTCCCAGAGAAGCCCCAAGGTCACCATGACCGCGGCCTGCCTACCTTCCCATTAAAACCACACGTCGGTCTGCGCATGTCCACGCCTGGGGCCGAGGGCCGCGCTCCCCCACCACGTGGGCAGCTCTGAGGCCCGATCGTGATCTGTCCTCCACGGACTTAACAGAGAACCCCTCAGGAGCAAGCAGGGCCAGGCGCTTGACCACAGAACCACACCACAGGAAGGTGGGCATGGCAGGAAACAGTGATTTTCCATCCTAAACGCTGGGGAGAAATTCACCAAGCTCTGAGCGATTCTCTGTGGCCGATGGGCCTCGCGGTGCCTGACGGATCTCTCCCCCTACCCTCCCACCCCGCTCACACTGAACCCTCGGGCGGCCTGGGAGGGCCCCACCAGGAGGGAGCCTGCTCCGGGCCGACGGAGCCGAGGCGGGCAGGGCGTGCCTTGCCCGCCTCACTGTCCACGCGAAGGAAGCCTTGTCGGGTCCTCCACTGCAGCCCACGCCATCCGCCCTGGCAGAGCCGGGCCTAAGTGGGTGTCCCCAAATTGCCGGCTTGCAGGAAGAACCAAGAGGCATATTGCTAGATCACAGAAATTACTGCTTACAATAATGCTAAATTCACTTACACTTAAAAAAGTGGTTCGACTATATGTATATATATGTGCATGTGCGTGTGCATGCGTGTGTGTGTAAAGACCGACGCGGGGTGTGTGGGATACCAAACCTGGGGAGGTGGTGCACAAATGCTTGTAGCTTGGGAATCACTGACTTTGCCACTCCCAGAGGCCTTCCTGCGGCCTCCCGGCAGAGCCGGCCTGCTGTGCCCACAGTCCAGCATGCCCCTCCCAGGCTGCGTGTTCTTGGTGATGACTGTGCCCCAGGGCTCTGTACCAAATGCTGCCAAGCTCTCCAGGTGGCTGCCCTGCTGCCCGGAGGTGCACAGAGGTGGGGGAAGGGGGTGCCCATTGTTCCCCAACGAGCTCCCCCAGCTTATCTCTGCTCCTCTCTGGCCCAGCCTCTCTCTCCCACCTCTTACCAGAAACCTAAACGGAACTGGTTGGCAGGCGTGACCTGCCTCATCTGACCAAAGATGGCAAGAGATTGGAAACTTTGGCTCTTCCCTCCCTCTGCCCACACCGCTGGCCCTGAGATGCAGTCTGAAGTGCCCAGGTCCCGTGGAATACTAGGCCGAGGGCTCACCGGAGCCTCGCAGGTCGTCGTGGCGGGTCTGCGGGCCCACGCACCTGTGAACTGGCCCTGCCCTGAGGCTTCGTTCCTTTGAGGTCCTGCCACGACCTCGGAGAGGTGGCCCCAGCAGCATCGATACGCCGTTTTGAAACACAGGGGAGCACTACATTACTGCACTCAGGGATCCCTCCAAACGGAATTTTGAAAGGATTCTGTTTTGCATGTCAGCACCAAATGTCCCTGGAGGAAAACCGAAATTAACTTGCCTTATCTTGAAGTCTGCCTGACAGTCCACTGGGTCATGGCAAAGTTCCAAGGCAGGCAGAGAAGTCCAAGCCATTCCCGAGCCCCTAAGCTCCCCACCAAATCCTCCTGGGGCTAGGGGAGCCACCGCCAGCTGACCTCAGGGTGACCCCAGCCCCGTGGCGGGTGGGGGTGCTCATGATGAGCATGGTCTGGGGCTTCTTCACGCACACCCTCTGACATCCCTGAATGCTAGATTCACTTGGGAAAGGGAGATGGGTGAGTGTTAGAAGGACATTGGGGGAGTCCTCAATCCTTGGGAGCAGCTGAAAGGCTGACGGAAGGAGCTTAGCCTGAGTAAGACCCTCAGCTTCGGGTGCGTAAGGTCTTCGCTAAAGTGGGCAAAACAGTGTGGATCTGGCAGAGGAATAAACAGATCACAAGAACTGGAAACAGGACCTCAAAAGCCGTACCTATGTGTGGAACATATTTTACGTGTGGGTTGACTGTCGGGAAAAAAAATGGTCTATCCCATAAAAAATGCTAGGAGACTAGTTACCCATATGTCGGGAAGACGAAAATTAAATCATGACTATATCATACACCCATACAAAAAAATAAATAAATAAACTCCACATGGACTAAAAATCTCATGGTTTTCAAAATTACGTGAACATCGTATTAAGTACAATACGCCAGTCACACAAGGACAAATGCTGTACAATTCTGTTCGCACGAGGTGCTTAGAATGGCCAAAGCACAGGGAAAGAAGATGCAGTGGTGGGGGCCAGGGGTTGGGGAGAGGGCGGAGGAGGCGTTATTATTTAAGGGGGGCGGAGTTTCACTTTGGGAAGATGAAGAGCGTTCTGAGGCCGGACGGTGATGATGGGTGCACCATCGTGTGCAAGTGCTTAAAGCCGCTGAACTGCACGCTTAAAAATCGCTAAGGTGGCAAATTGTATGCGGCGTGTGTTTTAACCACAACTAAAAAAAAAAATCATCATCATCATTTTAACGGTCATATATCTAAAAATTATATGAGGATTAGAGATCAATCTGAGGTCATGTTTTGTAAACCTAGGGTCGGACAGCCCTTGTCGATGTCTTAAGCAAGGCATGAAATTTAGAACCCATAAAAAAAAAAAAAAAAAAGGGCAGACTTCAAACTATAATTGCATTGACTGACAGAGTGCTGTGGCATTTTTAAATGACAATCAGAAGAACAACAGGTCCCTACACCCAGCCGCCTTCACGAGACGGACCTTTTCACACAATGCCTACTTTATGATTTATCTGTTTTTCCTTTAAATGCTTCTTTTCATCAACTCGAGTGAGGCATACCTCACGTATCAGGAAATGCACCCATTTTAAGTGTGTTTCCATGAGTTTTGAGAAACTTACATGTTCACGTCACCATCTCAGCGATCAAGATAAAGATCTCTCCTGTCGTCCTCCCGAAGGGCTTTCGGCCCCTGACACGCCCGCCCTCTCCCCACCCCGGGGTTCTAGCACCTCGCTGACTGTGGCTACCATTTGCCTTTTCTAAGAAAGTCAGGGAAATAGACTGCAGAGCCCCAGTCTGGCTTCCGATTTCTCTCGCCGATCGCAATGCCCGTGGAGCTCGTCCACGGCTGTGCGCCTTGGTCTTTTATGCCTTCCTATTACTGAGTGACGCTCGGTCGTACGGCGATGCCACCATGTCATCATTCGCCTGCTGAGCAACATTCCGGGGTTTCCCGTGTTTAGCTTTTATGAATAATGCCACTGGGAACATTTGCACGTATAATAAGTGTGGACGGATGTTTTCACTCCTCTTGGCACATGTAGATGTGTGTTTTAAACTAATTCTGAGCTTAAATTCATTTTGAAAGAAAACCGGAGGTCGCTACTCTAATTGAAAGGCAGTATCAGCCATAAATCACAGCTTACCATAATAATAATGATAATAATAACAACCTCGGGACTTAAATATCCATAATGGTATATTATCCATTTGCAAAGGTTGAGTATGCAGTCTTAAGCAGAGAGATGTTCTTCTTTGCCTGAGTGGTGCTGCTGTCTGTCGAAGGCTCTGAGTCTTAGGTTAGTCCCAGAGACCTCTCTCCGCATAAGGGGGAGATCAGCTGCTGTCTTTGAGGGAGGGACGGACTCTGTAATTCAGTGTTACTTAATGTGGCCTAGGGATGCCATATGACCAACACACGCGCTTCAGAGAGCAGGAACGGAGTTGTGACAGACGCAAGAAGCCAACGGTCCTGCTCACTTCTGTGGTCAAGGACAGCGCTAATTTAACGAAAAATTACAAAGTGCTTATCATGGACCATTATTACTGCTGTAAGTGCTTTACGACTCCTAGCTCATTTAATAATTGATAGGGGAGAACCACTTTTTATGAGAGGCGAAGCAGCCGCGAAAAGCACACTTGGCTGCTCTTGAAGAGAAGGAGGTTTTTGACCCAGCTAAGGGGCAGTCCAAGCCGTGTGCGCATGAGGCCGTGGAGCCCCAGCTCACAGCGGAAGCCGCGGTCAGGGGCGACCCTGGCCACGCACGAAGCCGAGCTCCGCAACGTAGCGGCCGTACCGTGGATCTGAAGTCAGAGCCACGCAGGGGCCTAAGCCCTGCCGCTTGCCAGATGGGCACTCTCAGGCAAGCTCCTGGTCGCTTAGTGCCTCGGTTTCCTCGCCTGTGAAATGGGAGTATCAGCAGCCCCTGCTCACAGGCTCTGTCTGGTAACTGGGAGGCTGGCAGCGGACAGCAAATGCAGTTGTGAGCGCAGCGCCTGGCAAGGAGCCCTCGGTGAAGGCCAGGTGTGTCGCCATTGTTAGAACAGTAACACGGGCTGCTAGGACACAGGGTGCTCTGTGGCCACGGGTCGGTCTGTCGGCAAGTGGCCATTTCCAATGTGTGCCACGATGTGCCCAGCAGCACTGTCTCAGGCTCTGGATCCGGTGGGAAGGAAGGAAACACAGGCCCGGTCCATCCCCTTATGAAACTCGTACTTAGTGGGAGACAGAAAATGAGCCTGGAAACCATAGATAGATAAGATAATTTCAGGTTCCAATAAGGGCTATGAAGCTGCTAAACTGGTCTAATTGGATGCAAAGAAATTGGGTGTTCTTTGAACTGCTCAGCGAGGGACCCCCTGAGGGTCTATGAAGTTGAGACCTAAATGACAATGAAGAGTCGGAAGAGGCCTGGAACAGATAAGGAAGGAGACAGAATGATGGTGAGCATTCCGAGATGAAAGATTAGTGTGTCCGAGGGCCCCGGGGTGAGTGGGTTTCAGGTCAGAATAAGCCAGAGGTGAGAGGCAGGTGAAAACCTGATTATCGAGGGCCTGGGAAGCCATTCAAGAAGCTCGTATTTTATTCTGGTCCCAACAGTGATCATTTCCTTACAGTGTGTGAAGCCAGGGAAAGAGGACACGATTGGATTTGAGTTTCAGAGAGATGGCTCGGCCTGCTGTGCGGAGGACGCAGCACAGGGGGCCCGAGCAGAGGCCGGGAGCCCAGTTTAGAGGCTGTTGCAGGAATCCAGTCAGGGGATCCTGGTGGCTGGGACTAGGCTGCTCGCCGGGTAGCTGGTGAGAGGCGGCCCTAACAGGACGTCCTTTGAAAGCTGGCGTTCACAGACACGCCGGTGGCTTTGGTAAAGGGTGTGGGGGGATGAACGGAGTCGGGAAGGGTGCTGGGTGTTTTGATCCCAGCGACAGGTGAGCAGTGTTGCCCATTTCCACCTCCTAAGACAGATAAGGATGGGAGAGGCGCAGGTGCGTTTGGACATTTTGGGTGTGAGGTGTCTGCCAGACTGTCGTAGCGTAAATGCGGGGGTGAGGGGGAGTGTCTGGAGCCCACGGGGGAGAGATCCAGGCTCGAAACAAACATTTCGGGTAAAAATGAAAAAATGTGTTCTCTCTAAAGCTGTCGCAGCAACGGCGCCACCTGAGAGCAAAGACAGGTCGAGCTCTTCGATGCTGAGCGAATGCTCGGCAGAGAAAGGCACTTGCAAGTGCTGCCGCTCGCCACCTCGTCCCCTGGGGGATTCCCGGGGCGCACCCCTGGATTCAACGCTCTTCCGAGTCTTGCAGGAGGGAAAGAAGCCTGCTGCCATTTAGCTCAGGATTCCCGAACGAATCCTATCGGAGGAATTTTTTTACGCGTAAAACCGATGAACACGGCATGGACCGCCAAGCAGACCACGAGCCGCAGCCGGGTCTTCGAGGAGGAGTGAATAAATTGGGGTGATTTCCTTCTAGGAGGACATTGAGCGCGAGGGTTGGCAAACTTCTTCCGCCAAGGGCCAGAGAGTTGGGATGTTAAGGCTTCGCGGGCCACACGGTGTCTGTTGCAAGTCCTCGGGTCAGCCACCAGAGCAGGGAGCAGCCACGGGGCTCGTGTGAGTAAACGGCATGGCCTTGGTCCAGTAAAACTGTATTTTCAAAACCAGGCAGCAGGCCAGATGCGGGCCATGGGCCGTAGCTTGTTGATATCACCCCTGATCTCGGATAGGCAGATCTAAAGAAGGCAAAAGGCAGAGAGGAAGGTGTGATCCGGAGTTGGAGGCCGGGGGGGCGGCGGGGTGGGGTGGGGGGTGGTGATGAGTGGCAAGTGTCTGGGGAAGGCTGGGGGCCGAATCGCACGGAGGTGAGCGTTGCCTTCGACAATCTAGGAGCGAGGGGGGAGGCCTGCGTATCCTGTTCCACAGATAGAGAAGTAGAGGCTCAGAGGCTACGCGGCCTCCCCGGCTGGAACCCCAGCCCGCATCACCTGATTCAGAGTCTGGCCACTCCGATCGCCTCCCACACTGCAAGTTGACCGACACACATGAGAAGGACCGAGAGACCGTCTGCAGCCAGGCTCCACCTCCCCCAAGCCCCATGCATGGAACTTGATCTAGAGGCCACCTCCACCCCCTCTGCCCCTCACCCAAACTACAGACTGGATTCGATGTCCGTCCTAGTTCATGCCAGGCTGCCAGGGTGCGCCCCCACCTTCCTCCCCCGCCCCATTAGATGAAAGGGGAACGGCCCCACCAAACGGAGGGGGTACGCGAATTAACACACGCCGGTGCCTCCGGTGCCCACGAGAGCAAAGAGAGATCCGAGAAAACACTGATATTTATTTATCTGGTGTTTTCTCTCAGATCTAGCAATATGACAATAACACATGTCACTGTCAGCGCAGGCCCTGCTGGCAACACCTTGAAAACTACGCGGAGATTCAGAAAATAAACAGCAGTTGCTCTGATTTCAGGTGATAAAATACCAGTGCAAGGAGAGCCTCCTGGGATCCATAATCTGGAATTGTCAGGGGATGAGAATTGTCTGTCTTTTTGATAAAAGATGTCAGCTCCCCTTCTGGGTTTTAAACAGAAAGGAACACTTCTGATTATGAGACTGCTTGTGTATACATCACGGAGTCTGTTGAAAGAACCGGCGTGTGCAATGAACGCGTTCTCCTTGCCCGTCGACGCCCTTAAAATTTCCTTATCAGAGAAAAAAAAAAAAAATCAGCCAAATCAGAGTTACAGAAAGTGCGCACGCTGGGTGCCTCGTTTTCCTCCGAGCACTTGGCTTCGTGAAGGCTGGCGTTCCCTGATTACTATTCAGTTCAAAACGCCTTCAAAGACTGCTCTAGAATCGGCAATTATTATTATTTTTTTCTTTTTTTAAGGCTCAGGACTAATTAGCCTCATGAAAGATTGTTTTGTTGTTCGTGGTCTGTGGTTGTTAGATGGCTTGTTTTGCCTTGAAAAATGCTGCCATTGCTTTTTTCTTTCCCCATTGAAATTCAACAGGGGAAAAAATAGCCCAATTAGGAATCATCAGCGGACTGCCTCACACATAATAAGCCCGAATAAATAAATATTTATTGAATGAGTGAATGAGTGAATGAATACTAAACAGCCTCACATCCTGGGAGTGACTAAGGATCCAAAATAAGAATTTAAATAGCCATCCATACCTGTTGATCCAGGCAAGCTAGAGGACCAGTCTTATTAATACCAGTCAAACTCAGTTGACCTTCAGGACACTGTAAAAAATCGTTCAGTCATTCAACAAACCTTCATGAAGTGTCCACTCTGCTCCTGGCTCCCTGTTAGACGTTGGAGGTACAGTGGGGAGCAGGATGCCACAGTCCCTGACTGCCTGGATGTTTGAATGGGAGGAAGGCAGACAAAATACAAGCATATAACCTAAGGGAAGAATTTCAGGTTTAATAAAGTGCTGTGATCGCGGTTAAGAAGAGGTTAACCGGCTCTGGGTAAGGAGGTCTGGAAGCCACTTTGAGGAGGTGTTGCTGAGCCCGAGCCTTAAAGTATGAGAGGGTACCAGCCACACGAAATCGTGGATGTTTGCAGAATGTGAAGTAAATGTTACTCAGAATGTATTAGTTTCTGGCGGCTGCCGCGACCGCTCACCACAAACTTTATGGCTTAAAAACGGCGGAAATGTATTCTTTCGTGTTTTAGAGGCCGGAAGTCTAAAATTAGCATCATTAGATTAAGCTGCCAGCAGGACCGCACCCCTGACAGAGGCTTTAGGGGAGCACCCGTTCCTGGCCTCTTCCAGCTCTCGGAGCTGCCAGGGTACCGTCGCTTGCGGCTGCATCCCTCCGGTCTTGCCTCTGTCTTCACAAGCTTGTCTCCTCCGCGTGTATGTCTATATGTCTCCCCCCTTTTGAACCCTCACCAGAAGCAACTTTACCGTCCATATTTCTTCCAACTGCCTGATTAAAACGATGTGGGCTTTTTCTCTCCTACGCCTCAAAATTCTACCAGCTTCTACCCATTATTCAATCCCAAAGCCACGTCCACATTTTTAAGTCTTTGTTGCAGGAGCGCTCCACTTCCTCGTTGCTGGCTGAAAATCTCTTGAGTTAATCAAGATGTTTGCAGCACAATCAGGCTTGTCTATCTGGCCTGCTCACAGGCTTGTCCTGATGCAATGTTTTAGAGGCCATGTGACATCCTGCTCCTTTGGTACCAAGGTCTCTTTTATTTTAACCGTTTTGCTTGGGAATATACCTGCTATATAGTATGTCCTGTAGTAGCTTCCAAAACAAATAATACTCTCTCTATATATACATATATATTTTTTAAAGGAGATTATGAGTAGCTTTTTAAAAATAATTTTTTTGATTTTTCAATTATAGTTGGTATAGAATATTATATTAGTTTCAGGCGTACAACGTAGTGATTAGACATTTATATAACTCCCAAAGCGATCACACCAATAAGTCTAGCGCCCATCTGACACCGTACATAGTTATTACAACATTATCGACTATATTCCTTAGGCTATACTTTACGTCCCTGTGACTATTGGTAAGTATCAATGTGTACTTCCTAATCCCTTCCCCTTTTTCACTCAGCCCCCCAACTCCCCTCCCATCTGGCAGCCCTCAAAATGTTTTCTGTCCCTATGAGTTTGTTTCCGTTTTGTTTGCTGGTTTTGTTCTTTAGATTCTATAACTAAGTGAAATCATATGGCATTTGCCTTTCTCTGTCTGACTTACTCCACTCAGTACGATACCTTCTGAGACCATCCGCGTTGTTGCAGACAGCAAGATGTCATTCTTTTTTCTTTTTTCTTTTTTTTGTGGCTGAGTAATATTCCATTCTACATACGTAGCATTTCTTCTTTATCCATCCGTCCACTGATAGATACCGAGGTGGCCTCCATATCTTGGCTATTGTAAATAATGCTGCAATGAACATAAGGACTCACATGTCCCTTCAAAGTCGTATTTTGGATTTCTTCGGATAAATACTCAGAAGTGGAAATATTTCTTTGTCTCTTATTATAACCTTTGTTTTCAAGTTTATTTTGTCGCGAATAAGTATTGCTACCCCAGATTTCTTTTTTTTTTTAATTTTCATTTTCATATCTGTTTCCGTCCCTTTATCTTCACTCCGTGTACATCTTTCAATCGGAAGTGAGTCTCCTGCAGGCAGCATTTGTGAGGCTCTTGTTTTCTTATCCATTTGGCCAATCTACCTTTTGATCGGAGCATTTAATCCTTTTACATGTGAAATAATTGTGGGTATATGTAGTTATTGCCACCTTATTTTTCATATTTTGAATCTTTTTTTCCTCGTCTTAAAGAAGTCCCTCTGACATTTCTCGTAATACCGGCTTGGTGGTGATGAACTCCTTTTAGGATTTTCTTGTCTGGGAAGCTCTTTATCTGTCCTTCTAAGTCATAGCTTTGCTGTGTAGCATACTCACTATATTTTGTCTTTCCTGGATGGCCCTGGGGTCATTAGAATGAAACTCAATTGCTACAGGACAAAGCTTATCCTAGAGGCTATTAGGTGCAGTCCGGGGCCCGCAGGCTAGGTGTTCCCAGCCTGCTGGAGTTTGTGCCTGAAAGTGGAGGTCTCTCAAAATTGCGTAGATGACTGATTCTTTTTCCACTTGGGTTTTCTCCTAGGCTCCACGCGCCGTCGCACCCCTGTGATCTCTGCGTTGGATACGTCCCCCGCCCCTCATCTGCGTGCTGAAAATCGGGAGTGGTGTCTCGTTGCTTGTGTGATGGAGACCAAGGCCCTCCACGGCCTTCTCGTGGCCAGACCCTGTTCCATGCTCTGTGCCCCGCCGCCGCAGTCCCTTGGGCCTGCCGCGCTCCCGTCTGCCCCTGGGCCTTGGCACCTGCAGCTTCCTCTGCCAGGGGCGTTCTTCTTTCCACATCTCTGCCTTGTCTAGAAAGTTCTTCTCATGCTTCAGGCCTAAGCCCCACCATCTCTTCCCCGGGGACGTTTCTCCCGAGGTGGCTGACCAGGTCTTCGGTCCCTGCAGGCTCCCAAAGCACAGGGTTGCCTTCTCCCGTAGCGCTTGTCACAGATGGACACGTTTGCCGTTATTCGCGCGATAGGAGAACCGTCCGTCTGCCTCTGGCCCCGATCACTGGCTCCGAGGGGCCGTATCTGAGCTCATCACTGCCGTATCCCACATGCTTCACGTAGTTCCTGCTGCATACTTGTGAACGGGTGGACGATTGGATGAATGAATGAATGACCTAGATCGTGAGTGGCAAACGATGACTTCCCGGGGCATCGCCTTTATCTACGTTGAGAGGGAGAGTGTCACTTGTCTTCCAGAAGTTTGTTTCTAGGGAACGCTGGTCCCCACCTCTGCAACCCACACACATCTGCCCGGTCCGGGCAGGCCTGGGCCTGTCGTTCTGTACGAAAACCATCTGATCCTTGCTATCTTATGTGACCAGGGGACTAGCTCCTCAGAGGCCCCATTCACTGGAGTCCCCAGTCCCATGGGGAAGGTGATCCCATTGACCGGATTCTTTGTCCTCCAGGAAGGCGCCTAGCTCTGCAGGCTGTCTGACAAGATCAGGGCTGGCTAACAACACTCACCGCCCAGCTCTCCCCGCAGCGAAAAGAGGAGGGATCCTGCTGTCGCTGGCTCCCTGGGAATGGGTGCCTCCAGCAGCCGAGGAGGATGAGTCACCTTCCCAGAATGCGGCCGTTCAGGCCCCGAGGACCATCTCCCAAGAGTGAGAAGAAGAGGTCTCGACCTTGTGTGCAGGACAGTCCCGTTGGGGGGGCGGGGGGGACACAGGTCTGTGGCTCCGGCCGCAGCAGCCGCCGGCAGGACGTGTGCTCCAGGCCATGGCCGCCCGGGTGCCCGTGCGCGGTGTGAACTCCAGCATTAATTTCTCGTCCAGTGCCTTAGTTTCCTCGTGTAAAAAATGGGCTTTTTAAAGAAGGCGCCTGTCTCAAAGGGTTGACGCGAAGGGTCGATGAGCTTAGACAGGAAACGTACCAAGGCCAGACACACAGCACGGTGCTGCGGGTGCTGTGAGATCAGCTATCGCCATTAGCTATTGTTGGCGGAGCTGACATGCTGTAAATTCCTTCTCCCCTTAAGCATCAGAATGGTCACGGCAAAGGCGAACGGATGTATCCAGTTTTCTAGATTGGCGGACAGTTCCTGCGCCTACCCGTTTTTAAACAATGCGCTGTTTACATCTCATAAATAACATTCAAGCTGGATGGAGCTGCAACGTCGGCCTCTTCGGTGTGTCAAAAGGATGCACCAGGGGTCCCCATGGCCCCGAGGCGGGCGGCACAGTGTGAAGTTAACATTTTAGGCGCTGGGACTAGGCTGACCTGGGTTCAAGTCCGGACGTTACCATTTGCCAGCTTCACTGAACTCGTCCACGGACCTTCCTCTGCCCTCAATTGAGAAGACGGGAATGACACTGGCCCTTCGTCAGGGAGCCGTTGCGAGGCTTTCGTAAGATTAACTGACAGATAATTGATAGGAAAGCCTTTAGCAGATGTCCGGGCACAGAGTAAGTGCTTGATCAATGTTTGCTCCTACTCTCAAGGACCGGACCAAATTCACACTGCCACGGCACGGGGCCTACCCTCAGCAGATGGTAGAGGAGATGAGGTCTACGCTCTAAAGATGTAGAGGATGCAGGCTAGAGCTACAGGGTTTTTACACCAAGACCCAAAGCCCCCTCGTTCTCCTGCCGGGTGCCTTGCTCCTAACGACCAAGGACCGAAGAAGGTCGGGCGCAGGGGGTCGGCGCGCTGTCTGCATTCTGGGTCTGCGGAGCTCGCCGGTGGTGGAGCAAGCCGGCGCGACAGGTTTGGGCCAAAACAGCCACCCTGCTTTGGCTGCTAGAAAGAGGACTTGTCGTTTTGTTCAGAGTGAGGGACGGCACCCCCTTTCCTTGCGTTTGTTCTCACACCTGATACCGGCCACGGCGAACGCCAGCTGCCCGCCCCGGCCTGGCCCGACAGCCCTCCACCTCGGTGAGTAATGTTAGAACTTCCGACGGGGCACGTTTCCCACGCAGTTTGTGTAGCTTAGCGAGTCGGCCGGCGGGCGCGAGCGGAGTCTGCCCCGGTGCCTGCTTTCCTCTGGGTGGATCCGCCCAGAGGTTGGATGAGACGTCTGGCGCGTCGGACGACAAATGGCCCGTGCGCAGGCCGTGCTGGGGCCGTTCCGGAGTGGAGGCTCCCTTCCTGAAGCAGGTGGCTCCTGCCCGCCCGGCAGCCTGGCACAGCCGGGCTGCTTGCTCCCGTGGAGTCGCCCTCGGATCCAGGGTCCGGACCCAGGCGAGGAAGGATGCTGAAGGGGGCGGCCCTCTGGCTCCCGGGCCAACCCCAGAAACCCCACATCAGCTCCTTTCCCAGTCATCACCCTCTTTGGGATTACGCAGGAGGGTGAATGGCAGACTCAGGGTCTTGTGAACGTGATCCCTTGGGGGATACGGGCCACTTTTATCAGGTTTTCGTCTGACGCGCTTTCAGTGCCTAATTTATTAAGAGGCGGGTGCTGAGGCTATTCAGCCGGTCCCTGGAAAGTGACAGTAAACCCAAGGCACACATCACGGGTGGCGGGGCTCTCGGAGCCAGACGGCGAGGCAAGGGGAGTAAAGAGAAACGAATGCGTCCGCGTTTAGTTCTGGAAGGGCGACTCCGCGGGATTTTCTTTTTATTTGTCTTGAATTCCCGCCTCCCGGATTTAAACCTTCTGTCTCCTCCACGTCATGCTAACATTTCAACCCCTCGATTTAATTGTCATAAAGGAGGCGTCTGGCAAGGAGAGACGATGTTCTCTAAGACGGGAAACTTCTCATCGCTTCTCGGCCTTCCGGCTCAGATCAAGCGAAGACAGAAAACTTCTGTCCCCACCCCACGCCCCCATCTTGCAAGCCACAGATGTTTCCTCTGCCTGATCGACGCGCTGAAGTGAAATCCAACAGGCCGGGCTTTCAAATTTTCCGCCACAGCAAGGAAAGTCAACAGGATGGGGGAGGGGCCGCGCGTCACGTGGGCCGGGAGAGACAGCCAGAGGGAAACGGGACAGGGCCAGGTGCCCTGGGCGACGCGAGCTCACCCTGGCTCACCCCTCACCCCGGCTGAAATGCATTCAAGTAAGAAATGCTCCACCCGCCTGCTGGGGCGCGGTCGCACATGCCACCCTGATGTCACAGTCCTGATGATCGTCCATGGCTCCAGTTACAGGCGGTATGGGATGTGCACATGGCCTCGGCCTCCGCTCTGCCTCCCTGGCCAGCAAGTGCCATTCCCCCCTGAGGTTAACCGCACACGCCTGCCTTGTCCAGGGCCCAGAGTCCCGACCCGTAGCTCTTCCTACCATGTCCGGGAAGTCCCCCCCCCCCTCACCGTGACCAAGCTCTCTGCCCCACCCTCTCCCACCAGCTAGCTCAGATGTAACCTAACCCTCAAAGCATTTTCTTTAGGATTTTAACTTTAACGCACACAGTGCAACCTCTTGCCAAGTTCACACCCCCAGATGTGTGAACCATGTCATTAATCGCGGCACTAATCACCCAGACCTCCGGCATGTCCGAGAAAGCCCTCACCCCATTCCGGCCACTCGCTACACTGCCCTGTGGCCAAAACCTCCTAAGTGAGTCCCCGCGTGTCCTTCTCCGGCTGCTGCCACTGCCGTAGTTCACAGACGCACCTCTCAGTCAGACTCTGGCGTGAGCGAATGCTTTATTTTAACCGGTATTTATTTTTACGTGTGCTGGAAAACAAATCACTCTTTTATTTCCAGTAGCGATACGAAGCTGTCTTTCAGAATAAGTGTATCTAAGTACAGAAGAAAGTCCATTTCCACCTGGACTCACGTCTTACACTTGGAGTCGCCGCGCACGCCACACCGTGTGAGTGCCGCACGGTGTCGCAGGTTAGTGCCCGAGGCTCCCCCCTCCCTCCCGGCATGACGTTCCTAAAAGCTGAGTTTGGCACGTCCCTCCTGAAAACCCTTCCCACGGTCTGCAGCGCGAAGTCCGGACCTCTCACGATGGCCTCCCAGGTCTTCCGTGAATCCGTCTCGAGCCACTCTCTACCTCTATCTCTTCGGCTGTTTGTCACCTGCACTCCGTGAGGCTGCGAAGTCGGACTCCTCACTGTACCCCACATGCACCCCACGCGTTCCCTCCCCCGCACGTCGTCCGCGCCACGCCTGCTGCCTGACGTGCCTGTCTCTCAGCTCGTCCACGGGGCCAACGCCTCCTCGCTTTTCAAGGCTGAGTTCCTAGGACCTGGAGACGGGGGAGTCCACAAAGGAAGACTGGGACAGGGAGGCCCTCTGCCTCTCCTCTCTCACGCCACCCACCGTTATCACTGGACGCTGGTACCTTGGGGGTGCACCCAACATGTGCCTCCAGCACCCCATACCCCCCGTTCTGCATCTGTTCCCCCTACTTCTCTCTCCTCCCCTCCGAGCTCCCAACCATCACCCGCCTCAACACCTGCAGATGACCACACCTCATTGCAAACCCTCGACGCTGAGAAGGGCTGTTCTCATTGATATGACATCGGGCGGGAGTGGCGGGTATTTTGATCATCGTGCTAAATCTCATCAGTTAGCGTAGCTGCTCCAGAGTGCGGGGACGGGAGGGGGAGACCGGTCAAAGCCACGTCCCCCGTGGGAAAGGCTGCCTCTGCGGACGACCCCGAGTCTGCGCGGAGCCCCGCTGGAGACTGATGGAGAATGCCGGATGTGACTCCAAACCCGGTCCCACGGATCTTAGACACGCGGGGCTGCTCCAGGACTTCTGCGGATCGAGTCCCTTTTCTTACCCTGCTCGATAGTCCAGACAGCAAGCATGGAAGCTCCTCTGTGTGCCAAGGCTTAGCTCAGAGCCCTGAGGAAGGAGCAGCCTGGGCCCCTGCAGAGGGGCCTCACGGGGTGGGCCGGGGCGGCGGCAGCACCGGGGTTGCCAGCTTCTTTCTCAGTCAGAAATAAGGACGTCTGGGTCAAAGACACGTGGCTTATGGTAGTGCCACCCCCCAGAGCTCGTTTCTTGCTTACCACGGGCCGTCAGCGCGGCCGAGTGGCCCCTTCGGTTGAGGGTCATGAGCTCTGTGCTTCTGGGCTGTGACAGGAACACTGGGCAAGGCCCTGACTTCTAGGATCTGAGGTGATTCCAGGAAAATGAGAGATTTCTTTGACATCTTTAATCAAGGAAGGCTTCTCGGGGGAGGAGCCAGAAGAGCTGTGTCCAGGGTCCCGGACCGTCCAGAGGAATAGCGGGCCCAGAGGCCTCGGCATCAAAGTGCAGGTCTCCAGTCCCGGCTCCTCCGCTCTCCAGTGCTCCAAGGCCCTGGGCTGAGCTCCCAGGCCCGCTGACAGCCTCCCCCAATAGAGCTCGGCCCTCCTGGGACCCAGTCGTCCCCAGGGAACTGGCACCGGCCCCAGGAGAGGTCACAGCTGCGAAAGAAGCTAATGTTACAGGTAATTTTGGCAATTAAGAGTCGTGTTCAATTAGGCGGATTTATATCACGTTACGCGAGAGGCCCAGGGTCTGGGCGGGCCCCAAGTGGGATCCAGCACGGAGAGCTCCGCCCGGCCCTTCTCAGTCCTTCTCGTCCAAAATTGCCTTGCCCGCCTGCTGCCGGAGAGCTCCCGGCCAGAGAAGCATCTGACTGGGGGCTCCGCTCCCCGCTTCCCCAAACCTCTGTGCCTGCCGGGTGCCGTCCCCTTGGACCCTTTGGACCCCTTCCCCATTTCAGAGATGAGGAAACCGAGTCCAAAGATGTCGAAGAATCCTACTCCAAGACACTCAAAAAAACTCAGACCCAGAGGTTATGATTTAAGGTCTAGAGTTCTCTCCTATAACACAGGATTTAACACTTTTTGTTTTTACTTTTTGTTTTTGTTTTTGTTTTTTTGCTTTATCCAGATATCGGCTGTACCATTATTTACTTAACATTTTTCTTTAAATCAGCTCACTTGTAAAAACTTGGATATCTTATGCCAAGGGTCAGGAAATCATGATTTTGATGAGGAAACTACATGTGTTTGCTTCTATGCCCACATAACTATGAACCAACGGAAGGTTATTCTGGGTACCACCCAGAAGTCCCTGTGTACATCCGTGCCCCGCCTTGAAATGCCACCCAGTGGCACTCTGCCCCGCTGGGGGCTCAGGGGTGCCCTGCCAACTGGAAGGGACAGGGTATGAGGAAAGGAAAAGATCGGGTGTCAGGAGGACCCGAATTCGAATCCTGGCCTTGCTACCTCCGAGCTGTCTGAACTTGAGCAAACCTCTCAGCCTCTCCGAGCCTCGGTTTCCACGTCTATAAGAGTGCCCCTTTGCAGGGCTTCCGGGATAACTAAACGCGATAATGGAGGAAACGCGCTTGGCACTTGGTCGCTCTCATGCCTCTCCGTGGCCTCCGGGAAGGAGAGGAAGAAGGGTGCTGCCTGGCTCCTGCCGACGTGAGGCCGGGGCAGAGTTCAAGGGCCGGGTGGTCTGCAAGGGCCGAAGTTCACACCTCCGGGCTGACTGTCTCTCCAGGTTGAGAATGCAGTCTCAGGGCAATGCCGCCCTGGGCTCAGGCCTCTGCTTGGCTAAGCTCTGAGCTCAATCCGCAGAGGAGAAGTGGCAATCCCCGGTCACCCGGTCAATGCCACTGCCCGGCTGCACAGGGCCGGCTTGGAAGATGTGAGTCAGAGCAGCAGAGACACTTGGGGTCACCCCCGCCCCGCAGACCCTGCTGAACAATACAGGGCATATCGACCTACTCTGGTCAGGGGAGTCGGGAGGCTCTACCTGGGGTTCCCAGGAAACCAGAACCCCGACCTGTGCTTAGAGTGGGGGATGTAGACAGAGCCACGTTATGACATTGTTTGTGGGCCTTAGGCCCTTTTGCCCTGGCGGCCCCTTCCACCATGAATAATAATAATAATAATAATAATAATAAAAATTAAAATATATTTTACAATCGTTTTGGTCTGAGACAAGTTAGATCAAGGCTGGATTTGTCACTATACATTTATTGCTATTATATGCACTTTTTTTCTGTTGATTTTTTAAAAAACTACCATTAAGATCTTAAGAAGCTCCCACATAGACTCTCAGATGCTCCAGGGTAAGCCTGAATTTCCCAAAGAGGCTGAAAAGGCTGTCCTCACCTGGACAAAGGAAGCAGAACAGAGACTAGAGTGAACAGCCCAGGCCGGGCCTGGGGTTCAAACACCAGATCCTAGCTACACCCCGAATGTCAAGAGTGGAAAGATACATTCAACCAAGGTGAGGAGGCCTAGGTTCCAGCCCCAGGAACAGGCTCCCCCCACCTGAAGCTAGTGTGACCTTTGACAGACTCCCACCCAAGAAGTTAACATTTCCCTCAAGCCTATCCCAAATATGACTTAATGGTAAGAGGATGAGTCTCGGGCCTGGCCAGCTCTGTGCCAAGCACTTGCCTGATTGTTTTTAGGCAAAGCTCTTGGTTAAAAAATGACAACCCCAGCCCAAGATGCTTCAGTTAAAAGGGAAGATTCATCACAAGGCTTCGTGGTGTCTCATGGAAGTCGAAGGCAGGAAGCGCTGCCCTTTGGGGAGGGGCTGGGACCAGTGGCTCGAGAGCCGTCACTCTCCTCTGCATCTCTGGGTCTCTGTACATCTCATTCTGCGTCCTCTACGACCTGGTCCAGGGGCAACGTGTGGCTGCCCCGTGGCTCCCACACCTCTGAGTTACGCTCGGGACGTTTTCAGACACCTCTGTGCTGTCTCTTCATCTTGAACTCCTGATCCCCGAGAGAGAAGCTCGTTCGCCCAGTTTGGGCCAGGGGTCCAGCCAAGGAGGCAGAGGCACCCCGTGCAGGCACTTCCGGGTGCCTTCGACCTGTAGATTAAATAGCAGTTTCCACGGAAAGCTGTAGTGGCGGTCACAAGGAGCTGAGAGGCGACCTCGGAAGGTCCATCGTCCTGTCGAGCTGTCCAGTCCATCAGCAGCAGAGGAACGGATGTCACGTGGGTCGCACACACCCATCCGGTTTGCCGACTGAGTCCAACCACGGGACTCCGTGGGGGGCAGAGCCATCTCGGCACAACTGTCATCACGGATGCTGCTTACGGCCCCTTCGACCAGAGTGTGATATTTACCCAGCAGCTGCCCCCGGGGGCTTGGTCACAAACACACGATCGAGGCCAGCCCACACAAAGCGCTGGGGCCGCAGGACCCCCTTTCGTGCCTGGACGTGACATACTCCCCGAGCCGACGATGGCTGCCTTTGATGGCCGCCCCTTTTCCATAGACCCCCGCGGTGGGACGCGGCGAGAGGGAAGCAGATCGGGGCTGGCTGGGCCTCAGAGACAGGCTGGAGATGGCCGCTGTTATCCAACAGCTCAGGGCCGGGCAGCGGCTGGGCCCTCGAGCCAAGGAACGTCGCGGCCAACATACCAGCATCCAGACGCCGAGCAGATGACGCCGCTCTCTGCCATCTCTCCCAGGGAGGCTGCCAAGTCCCCAGGCCCAGCCAGTGCTGACATTTAAAGCAAAGTGTGTGTCAGCCATATTAAACAATATACCAAGCTGTGGGTTATTAAGTGCAGGGAACATTGACCACAGCAATTAAACTGAGATTAGGGAGTGATAAAGCCAGCGTCCCAGGCCGCGAACACTGAAACATACAGAGGCCCGTGACAAAGTGTGAAGGCCACACCAGAAACTCAGGGGGGCGGGCGGGGGGCACGGCTCTCAAAGACAAACACCCAACCCCCTACCCCGACGCCCCGCCCTCAACCTTCACTCGACTTTTCTCCTTTTGACAATCTGACATTCTCAAGAAGACACAGCTTACAGCCGACATGCAATGATGATTGGAGACTCTCAGATAGGGCCAAGGGGACGTGTGTCCGACCTGTTTGGCTGGATGCTTTCTGCCTCTTCCCAGCCCCTTCCCAGGTTTGACAATGCACAGATCTGGGGCGGGGAGTGGGGGCGGAGGGGACATCCAGAGCTCCCTAGGGAGGGAGAGTGGCCGTTCTCAGTCTACAGGGCCAGGCATCCTGTAGGCACCGGGCGGCCTCAGAGCAGTAGCTGGAGGCTCCACAGGTGGGAGCAGCCAGGAGAGTCCCGAGTAGGGTCGATCCCATCTGACATCGACTGGGCAGAGCGGGAGGGCAGGGGAGGGTTCCTGGCACAGGCACACACGTTCCACATCTTCTTCGAGTGAGCAGGCACTGCCCTTTGAGTCATTGGCTCCAGGGCTCAGGGCGACAGGGCCGTGGTCTCGCCAACAGCCTGCTGGCCTGCTCGCCAGGCCTTTGGCCAGGCCCAGACGTTCGCATACTACTCGGTGCTTGTGGATGGTGGGGGTGGGCGGTGTCCAAAGGAGGCTCCTCCTCTAGGTCTGATCTCTGGGCTCCCAGAGAGCTGCCTTTGGCTCCCAGGATTTCCCCTTGCCCAGAGACGGTCGTAGCCACAGAGTCCACTGCCGCAGAAGCCTCAGGGGTCAAGGACCCAGCAACTTGGAGTCAGACCAACTGCAATTCAAATTCTGGTCCTGCCTCTGGCTCACTACATGACCTCGGGCAAGTGAGTTGCCTTCTCTCTGACTCAGTTTCCTCTTCTACAAATGGCCCAGTCGCAGACCCTCTTTGGGGAAGTGTGTACGTGTACATATTCATATAAAAGCTATTCTACAGTGGCGCTGGGTGTTTATAACAGTATCCTGGGAGAACGTGGCGTTGAATTGCTTCATTTCCCCTGACCATGAGGGTAAGTTTATATTCTGAGCTGCCGTAGAACATGCTGCCGGGGGCTGCGTCCATGGCCAGAGGCCTGCTCCGTAAACACATCATCACCTGCTTGTCCTTGCTCTGCCCTGCTCTGTAGTGGGGTGTGGGGGTGCTGACTCTGCAGGCTCTCTGTGGGTCTCGGCTTCCTATGAAATCTAGCTTCCGGGGAGTCAGCTGACGGGAGGCCCCGGTGGGAGTGTGCGGGGTGTTTCGGCCTGTGCCCACACGCACTCTCCCGACACACCCCCTGACCCTCGACCCCGCCGTGGGTCTCAGGAGAAACTGCATCTCTCTGCGGCTCTGCCTCCCTCCAGACAGCCTGGAGTGGCTGCCGCGTCCACTGAGCGACCCTGCTCCCCGGGCTTGGGAAACAGCCTCTGTCTCTGTCCCTCCAGCCCAGAGAGAGGGGGTTGATCGCCGCTTCGGCTTGTTCCTACTGCCCGAGTAACCTCCCTGCCCCGCGCTCTTCCTCCAGCCGTGACCGATCCCCCGCATTCCTGTCCCTCCGTTGAAAACACTTAAGGAGTTTATGTGTCTCTGGCTCTGATCGACCCCCTCCCATCTCCTTGCATTCAGAGAGGGCATGTTCCTAGAGAACATCTCAGCGTTTTGAATTTTAATGGATAATGTGCCCAAACCCATACGTGATGATAACGTAAGCTTTATGCGGGGAGGCCCTGAGACTTGCATTCCCCAAACCCCAAAGAGCGAGGACACATAGTAGACCTACCAACAACTATGCACTCAGTGGGTAAACCAGTGATCTGAAGAAAAGGCTCCTTGGGAGGCAGCCCCTGGAAGGGGGCGGGGGTTCCATGACCATCACTGCCACTGAGTTGACTGATGGAACAGCTAGACTTCTGTCTCAGCTGTTTCTTTATTAGTAGAAATAATAACAGTGGTGATTAGAGAGTTAAAAAAGCAGATTCCATCCAAGCTTCTAGAAGGGCCCCGGACCAAGTCAGACATAGCCCACTGTTAGGCAAGCTATCTGGGTTAGTGGACTGTCCTCTAACCTCAGCTCCCGCTGAGCTGTCTACCCTACCCGAGTTCTCTTCTCTTCCTTTGCTCTTTTAAGGGGGAGTAAGGGGACTTGTTTTATTTAACGTATCCTTATAAAACGCCAAAGTCCTTTCCGGTTGGAGGCAGATCTGAACAAATGAATGCAATAATAATGTAACCCGGAGATGCTGTGGGTTGGGGAAATGGTTGAACTCAATGCACTGGGCCTATTTGCAAATGGGCCCCTGAGGTTAAGATACCACTGGCCAAACATTTTTGAGCATTTTTTGGTTCTGAGTGGTCAGGAAGGATGCGGAATCTCTGCCCAAAACTGAATAGAAATCTGCCCCAAACTGAGTAGGTTTCAAACTATAAAAACCTTGGCTCAGCTGTAAAGAGATATTTATTTGATGTCCCTAGGGAGGGAGGCAGTGGGGTCCTTAGGCCGCCATCTGGCTTCATAGCAGGCCCACCACAACCACAATGGAGCTGACCTAGAAGGGCTTTAGGCTCTACCTCTACCCTGGATCAACTTATCTGTCCCTCGACCTACCCAGCAGGACCTTGCTCTCAGCTAGCTAGCACACTGGAAATTTTCTGATAAACTAATTCATACTAAAGTGTGAATAGTCTTACATAGGCTCAAAGTGTTTGCCTGTGAATATGAAAGATGCTTTAAAATTCAGGTCCTTTGGGAAGGATTCTAGACACCAACGGCAGAGCTGCCATTTGGGAGATTTCTAGAAGAGAGGATGATGGTCTATTGACTGACACTCCAAGGTGCCTTTCCTGGTGGCGCGGGTCAGTGGGACCTCACACAAGCTCCGGCCTCGTCCCGAGCCCCGGGATTTCCATCTGTCTCTTGAGTGGGTTGAATAAAGTAGCCTCTTAGGTCTCCTAAATCAAAAGTTGATCTCTTGAATGAGTTGAACGAATTCCTTGATTCCTGGAATTTCTTAGCTCAACATATAAATCTTTCCATAATATGGCCTAAACTCAACTTCATGTCCATTTCTCTCCCTACAGAAACCAGACAGACCATATTAACAATGCTATGAAAAATCACGTCAAATCGCGGGTGTTTCTTGAGTACTTGTTCTGTATCAAGCATTATTTAAGCGCTTTTTCCTTTGACCCTCACAAAACCATAATAATACCATTCCCATTTTACAGATGCACAAACAAAGACTTAAGTCACTTGCCTACACAGCAAGTGAAGGCCGGGGCCTATGCAGACTGGGTAGACTTGTCCCTGGACAAGCCACTGGTACCCTCTCACTGTACAGATGTGACGACTAGGTTCAGAAAGGTTAAGTAACTTGGTTAAGTTAATGCAAGTGTGAGTGGCCTCTGAAGCTCTTTGCTTGGGCTCCACCCTGTTCCCACTGGACCCCAAGACCTTCAGGCTGGCCTCTGGCTTCTCAACAGCCTCCACCCCATCACCCTGGAGCTGCCTGGCAAGTACAAGTATCCCTCCCCTCCCTCCTTCTCTCTCTCTCTCTCCCTCCTTCCCTCCTTCCCTCCCTCCCTTCTTCCCTCCCTCCTGTTAGAATAGATTTCCTGAACTGCTTCCTCTTCGCTTGGCCGGAAAACCAGAGGAAGACCTGATTGAGAGGGCGAAAGGGCTCTGGGAGGTTCAGCAGAGGCAGCAAGTTGCTCCTTTTCCATGAGAATAAAAATCAAGAACGCCAAAGTCTTTTAATCTGACCCAGAAAATAAACTTCCTTTCTTCTGGGCTGGGGTAGTAGATGCCAAATTCCACCTCAGGCCTTTAAAAAACAAAACCAAACCAAACACTACTAAGCCTTAAACCCCTCTACGATTCCGTTTATAATAAAAACATTGACTTCCCCTCTCCCTTAGTGGGGCGAATTGCTGTGGTTAAAGAAGCTGTTTTCATAGTCAGCTAATTACCCCCCTTAAAAGATGGCTGATGATCTAGCTTCCCGCCCTGGGCTTGGCCTGAGAGTTCCCTGACTTAGCTCCAGAAGGCCACATGGAGGAGAACCAGGCCCGAGAAGGGTGGGAAAGGGCAGGGATGGAAGCCCTCGGGACTCCCACCTCCCCGAGCCTGGAACAAGAGCCCCGGAGGCAGAAAACCTGGCTGCCGCACCAGCTCCCGTCTGCACGAGTGCCATGCGCAAGCCTCTCCAAGGCTCAGTTTTCTCACTTGTGAAATGGGAACCCCAGGGGTGCGAGGGGAAAGTACAGGGAGAGCGCAGGGGCGGCACAAAGCCAGCGCTCACGGAAGCTGGATCATTCGCCTCTGTCCTCTCCTACGCCTTTCCTTTCCTCCTTGGACCATCCAACCCTGAAGAGCCTGACTGGGCAGTTGCCATATTTACAGCATGTTCTTCCCCAGTCACAATCATCACAGTCATCGTAAATGAACATTTAATGAGCACCACCAGCTGGAATGTGAATTAAGTGGTTTATAGCTGTTGTCTAATCCCAGGAACAACCTTGTGAGACAAGTCCTATCATTATGCCCATCTTACAGAAGAAGCGACTGAGGCTCAGAAAGGTTCATGTACTCAACTACAGAACGTTATAATAGAATTAATTAAAACTCACTTCTTAGACGCCAATGCCCACCATTCCCATACCAAGGGGCTTCATTTTCTGTGTGCATTCTTCCTAAACTTCCTGCTAGTAAGGTAAAAGACACATGGATTTGGCCTTTAGTTTTTAAAAAATATTTCCTCCTAATATCTTTTTTTATTTTTTAAATTTACTCTTCCGAAAGATTTTTCTCAACTTTATTTTGCATCTCTTCTAATAAATTTTTTTTTTTTTTTGCTATCTTATTTTCAGATTCTGAGAGCTCTTTCTTGTTCTATACTAGTTGACTTTCATAGATGTATTTAATTATCACTCTGAAGATGCTTTAGTTGTTTGTTTTGATTCTTCTGGTTTCTTACTGTCTTTATCTTTTGCCTTTGCTTTTTTTTTTTTTTTTTTTTTTTTTTGGAGCGAGTAGGTGTCTTTGTTTTTTCATGCTGAAGACTTTTCTCAAATACCTGAGGATCTTTGGCTGTCTGTTTATATTTAATAGAGAGGCTCTAAACAGTGAGCAGGACACCCTGTGTGTTTTAATGATCGATCAAAGGCCATGTTTTGAGTTGGGAGACACCCACATGTCAGTCTCTATTCGTCTTTCCTTGGGGGGCCATTTATATTCTCCAGGGAAGAATCCCCGATCTCCTGCAGCGTGACAGTGGGGAGTCGGGGAGGGAATCTGTCATAAGGTGAGCCGCTGGAATTCAAGGAGCAGGGGAGAAGATTGACCAGGTAATGTTCTAAATGTGATGTATCACTGGAATTTCCTGGGAAGGCTTGGGAACAGGGAGAAGGAAACACAGGTAGGCGGAGAGAAGCATCGTGTTGGTATTTTGGTTAAAACGTATTCTTGTCCGAAACTCCAACGCTTTAATCTTCACATTCTGCATTGTGATTTCCGCCTCAGATGGCACCCAGCAGGTCATTGGATTTCTGTTGCATTCTCCCCTTGACACTTTTTTGAGAAGCGCGAAGATTTGGAATTAATGTAACCAAGTGTCTGAGGGATTTTTCTTTATATTCCATCTTTTAAAAGGGACAACTTTGATAGCTAAACTCCATAATTTGTTGTTTTCTGTTTTACTGTTAAGCTTCTCCATTGTACAAGGGGAAGGTGTTTTTGTAGATAATCTAGGCCAGGACTTTGCAAACTGTTTCTGTAAAGAGCCAATATTCTAGGTATTGCAGACATTATGGTCTCTATTGCATCTACTCGACTCTGCAGTCATAGAGTAGAAAGTAGCCATAAACGGTACATGAATTAACAGACCTGGCAGTGCTCCAACGAAACTTTATTTATAAAAACACGTGGTGGTTTGGTAGTGGTCCAGCTTTAGCTTGCAAGCCATGGTTTGCTGACCTGTAACCCGGAAAATAGGGACTGATAAAATGAAGAAAAAATTACCTGGAATCCCACCACCCCAAGTAACTGCTGTTGGTATCTGTGTGTGCATCTTTCCAATATTTTTCCATGCACATTGATTTCGCTTTCAAAACAGACTCATTATCCATATATAGTTCTAATCTGTTTTTCCCAGTTAGTATTTCGAGAATGAGTATGCCGTCAAATACTCTTCCACAACATTACTTTGCATAGCTGTGAAATATTCCATTATAAAGATGTATCGCAACTTATGTAACTATTCTATCACATGGTTTTTTTTCCCCGTTTCAATTATCCTATAAAGAGTTAGGGCTGAAATTTAGTTGTCGTGCATGAGTCTAGCCACACCAGTACTCTACAGGAGGTATTTGTTATGATTAGTGAGGGGTCTTTGCCATGTCGGTCATTAAATATTCTGAATATCAACTTTATAAACAATATTGGAGTAATATCAGATCTTAGTGGAATTTAATAATTATTTACTTAGAATAAATTCCTATAAAAGCACTTGCTGCTTACTAAGTATTAACTTTTTTTTTTTTTTACATTTTGACAAGCATTATGAAATCAACTCTAGAAAGGCAAAATCATTTTTTAATCCTACCAGCAGAATATGAGAGCGTCTCTTCTATAAAGGATATATTTAATAAGCAAATTTTACAAGTGATTGTGAATTCTTAAACTCATAATATCCGGGACTAATGTAATCTAGTCTCCTTCTTGAACATTCCATAGAGTAAACGCTCTTAACATGGCCCAGGAGTGCGGCCTTCGACTTAGCCTTTCCCCAGCGTATGCCCTGTGTTCACTCATCACAGGAAGTAGGCTCAGAAAAGAGGATTTTGTGGTCAAATAAATGTAGAAGATGCTAAGTACTGTCACCCCCTTCTTGAAGAGTCCAGAGCTCAGTAAAACGTCGAAAGCGATTAGAACACCTGCATTCCATTCAGAGTCATTTACCTCTGGAACCTAGAATTTTCCCTATAGAGTCCTTTCTTTAAGAAATGCCTATTAGAGGCTCAAATGACGACTTCTTTAGAATGAGTGTGAGGAATCTGGTCTAATGTGTGGCCAAAAAAAGCATAATCGTATAGTTTGTTGTACAATAGACTAGGGCTCACACGCACCAATCCTGCACTAAGCAGCATGGTCAACACAACAAACAATGTAAACACAAGAAAACGAAACGAAGAATTAAGATTATTAGCAAGTAATAGAAAAACTTATATGTGATGACAAGTTAAAAAAAAAAAAAAAAGAATGAAGACTGCCAATTCTGGGACGGTGGATGATGAAGGAGACCTAACTGATCGAGAAAGGTGTTTGCCATATCCTGAAATCCAAAGTAGGCAGCCCATAGAGCACGAGGGACATGGTTTAACCTTCACAGGGGACCACAAAGTTGAGGGACCCGTTACCTCCTCAAGTTCAAAGAACATTTAGGCAAATTAGTGGATGTCAGGATCATAATGGATTATTTGATGAAAGCTAAGGATTTGGGGGAAGAAAACATCTCTGACCTTTTTGGAAACTGACATCATAGGAAATTACTGTGTTCTTTTTTGGAGTCGGCCAGTCGTCACTTAGTTCTTTTCTTAAAGGTCTCCAAAGGGAGAGTCCCTTTCAACCCTTAATAACCCACCTCGTGCTATGCCATCATTAACTGCTAAGGAAGATCATCCTCATGCCCATCAAAACCCTTCATCTTCTTTCCTGCCTCAAGCTGAAAAATGACAATTTAGAACTCTTTACTACTTTTATTTATCAATGCACAAAAAGACGAGAGGACAGGTGCAGTGAGGGGCAGACCCCGAAAACTCATGCTTACCATTGATTGTCAACAGTCTTCCCCAGGTAACTTTGAATTTCGGAACTCTTAGGAAAACATGTCAGCATTCACACTTCATAAAGGAATAGCTCCCCAAGACACCCACCTGCTTTCCATGGTTCCTGAGTACAATAAGTCCTTTTAAGACAATTCCCCTTCAAGTATTTAGGTCCTCTTGCTAGAGGTCTCTTTTATAACAGAGCATCTCACAAGATCAGCAGCACCAAACAGCCCAAAGTTTCTAGGCTTTGAGACCACCCAATAGATAAAGCAGGAGACTGCCCAAGGCCCTCTACCAAACTCGGTCACTTCCTCAACCTAGATGGCTCATCTAGGAAGACCTATCATTCTGTCATGGAGAAGACGTCATCTATACCAACTCATTTCACTTCTTAGATACGCAAGAAATAAAACAGAGATAGGAAGGGCCTTTCCCACAGTTGCAGAGCGTTATTGAGGACTGTGGCTGGTGTTAGAGGCCCGGATCTTTTCCATTTCCTCTGTTCCTCTCTATACTGAACACGTTGATGAAACTCTACTAGGGGCTATTGCTGGGTCCGACGAGTCTGGAAAGATTCCTCTCCAGAAGCTGGAATTCCTGCACTTCCGGTCTGTAGAAACAATGATGATCCCATTCTGGATTTGGAGGCCTTTGTCTTGTTTTTGTGTGTGTTAAGAGTTAATGCTGTGGCGGGATGTAAACCCTCCCAGAACATACTCCCTAACTGCCTAGCAAGACCCTTCCAAAAATGGCCTCCTTAATTATGCAAAAAGCATCTTTCTTGCTAGGTTGCCAAATAATACTGCAGGGAACTAAACAAAACTGGGACTTTTTTTCCTTGCTTCCTTTGACCGTACACCCTCAGTCTGGTTTTAAATTTCTCCGTTCTCCGTGGATATTGGCAACGCTGGATTAGTAATGCTAAAAAATTTATCTTTACAACCTATTGTCTTAGGTAAGATTGTATCAACAGCTCCAGATGGACCAATCTCTAAGAATAATTTCACTTCCCCTTATCAGTGACAGGAATCACATTTACATATTCTACTGGTGGGCGAGATAATGCAGAGATGATTAATGTCCCTCGATGTACAGATACCTGTAGACTGTTTGATCAATGTCTCCCTGAGAAAGTGTCTTTCATTCTAGATGCTCAAAGTCCAAAAATGCTCTGTGATTAATGCAACTAAATGTTTGGGGTCGGCAGAAGCTGCAGGCTCTATTTCTGAGTCCCTGCCACACTAAAGAGAGGTCACAGGAGACTGGTTTAGTCATGCGGAGAAAAAGTCTGTGAGCGCGCATGCGTGCGTGTGTGTGTGTGTGTGTGTGTGTGTGTGTGTGTGTGAGAGAGAGAGAGAGAGAGAGAGAGAGAGAGAGAGAGAGAGAGAGAGATTTCAAACGTCCCCTTAAAGAAAGAAGCAGAATCTCCTCCCTGGAATCATTCCTCCAGAAACTCTGTCGGGAGAACAACACAGTCAGCCTTTTAATGCAACTATCAGTCCCATTTAAAAAACCAAGTAGGTCTAATTCTCTGCGCTGTGTTGGAGTTGGGTTATATTCTAATTTGTTCGACACATTCAGAAACCAGAAGTATCTGGCTGCTCCAAGTTATCCCTTAGAGAGTCTCTGGGACCAGCTGGAATAGTGTAACAAAAGGCATAAAGAAGAGGTGGATATGGTACATCGTTGTCTAGTCCTCCAGATTTACTTAAACATTTTCTCTGAGATGCCTTCAAAGATAGTTCAAAATTGGGGTCCCAGCGCCTGGAGTTGGGGTAGCAGAAAGGTTAAACAGGGACTCTGGGGTCAGCCTGTACTGTATTAGGTCACAGCTCTTCTTCAAACTGAGTGACCCTGGGGCATGTTCCAAATCCTCTTGTGCCTCAGTTTACTCATCTGTAGCCTGGGGGTGATACTTACCAGTATTCTTAGGGTTCTTGGCAAGTTTAAATGCAAATATATTTTCAATGTGCTTAGTTTGGTGTTTGGCACTTAGCAAGAATTCAATAAATTCTAGCTATTGTTTCTGTCATTGTTCCTTCTAAAAATAGTTTGTTGAAATGTCTCCTACCCATGCATGTCTCATGCATGCTTCGTGCAAACAATGAGGCTTTCTTCAGGTACTGCCTGGCTAGGTTTCTCCTGCAAGAAGATCTATTTTCCATTGGAAAATATTTTTAAGAAAATTATATTCAATGCAAGTACATTTACATAATAATATGCATATCTAAAACCTGACTAAGCCAGGCTGCCCCTAGCTGTGGGAGCTGAGGAGGCCATATTTAGGAATACAAATGACTTTAGAAATATGTTTCTGCACCCTAGACTGCTCCCAAGGAACACGCGTGGGTCACGATTAAATGGCAAAACTGGAAGACACTAGAGGAATTGAGAAAGAAAATCCAGAACCACTTACAGAGGTCAAATCCAGAAGATGGTGTTTGGAAAAGATGGGCTAGAGACAAGAGAGGTGGGAATTTCTCAAAGGAGAGTATAGGTCTTGGGGAAATCATTAGAACTGTTCATTTATTCGTCCATTTATTCAACAAACATCTACTAAATGCTAGGTAGAGTTCTAGTTGTTGGGGTAATGTAGACAAAGGGTCAGACCAAATTTCTGCTCTCACGAGGTTTCCATCCCAGCAGTGAGAACAGACAAGACAAGCGAATAGTAAACGAGGTTATTTTGGCGAGGAATGAGGGCCGTGAGGAAGATGCCCTCGGCACAATGAGGAGACTTCACAGAGAACAGCTCAAAGGCATTCAAGGAGCCTGTATTCTGCTCTTTGGAAGAATCACATCCTCACTGGGCCCTTCTTCTCTTTGGAGACCCAGAATTCCAAGTCCCCAACACAGAAGCCTTCGAAAGGCAGGCCGTCCAATAGCCACACAATCTAAGTCCAGGTTTAGCAAACCCACGATGCACTCGCTGCTGGGCACCCCATCCTGAACCCATGGCAGGCATCGTCAATCCATCACGATGTTGCCTCAGTCACAGTCTGACTCCAGGCAGACCCAGCCAATCAATCAGACTCGGCAAGAGTGGGCGAGCCGTGGGCCTCCACGCAGGAAGACTCAGAAGACAGAGCTTTTCTTGCCCGTTGACACAATCAGAGGATAGAGTTAAGGAGCTGCGCCAGGGAGCGGTTACTCTGCAATGGTGCACATCACACCCAAGCTTGTGCTGCCCACAGACGTATCCGCTTTCCGTGGACCTCCTCGCCCACCAGTGGCAGTATAAGCCTCCCCGGCTGGAACCATCGGGGGCCTGCAAGGCCGGACGCTGTGGCCAGGTCCCTCCGTCAGTAGCACACGAACACCCGTCTCTGAATTTTAATCTCAGGGACAGCTTTGCATGAGCTCCGGTGTCAGATTAACCAGAGTTTAAATCCTGAATCAATCCCTACCCAGCTCTGTGGCCTCTTCCCCTCTAAGCCTAAGTTTCATGTATATATAATGGGGGAAATGACAGTTTGCGACTAACGGGGGTGGTCATTCAGCAAGCTAATACTTTCAAGGCCTTGCGCATAGTTAGCACTCCATAAAGGATATTTATTATCATTATTATTGTTGTTATCTATCTGTTCATAAGAAAGCAAGCAAGCTTCCAGAGGGCTGCACTGGGACAGGAATGCCTATCGCCTGCTAAATAATGCAGAGTCTTTGCCCTTTCAGACTGTGAGGGTTTAGAAGGTTTATGTGATTTTGCATTTTTCTCCAACAGGGAGAGAGACCCAGGAGGGAGGGAGGGCGGCAGCAGGGGGACGTGTCTCTAGCGAAAAACTAAATAAATAAATAAAAAATTTCAAGAAACGCACACACATTCGATAAACGGGAGAATTATTTAAATAAGCAATCCTGAGGAAAAAAAAAATATGGAAGCCAATTTCACTCATAAAACAACTGATTTACAGCATTCTAGCTAAGAGCAGCTTTTAACGCGAGCCTCTGAGATCCTATTCATTATTCAGAAAAATATTCAAGATTAATAAAGGTATCTTTAATACTAATACAGCGGCAAGAGCTAATGTATGTAAAATAATTATTATGAAAAGTATTATCAATATTTGGGGGAATAACGCACATGCATAATGAATGAATTTTGCCCCTGGGTTTAGGCTCATTTCTTGGCCTGATTTTGCATGGAGAAATTCTGCATTATAATGAAAGGCAAAATGATCATACATTAACTGTGAGTTTTTTATCACTGCTTAGAAGGAACCTAAAACTGTCACCTACACAAGAAAAAAATATATATATTTCTATAAGCATGCATATGGTGGGATTTATCACTCTTTGAGTGGCAGAGAACACACAGACTCCCAGCTACTTTCAAAACGACAATTATCAGCCCTAAAGAAACAAATAAGAAATTTTTAAAAGCCGAATGTCACACATATTTACTAAATTTTAGGCAAAGGAAAGGTGGCTTAGATTTATTTTTCAATCTAAATATTCTTGAGGCTGAAATCCTCAGGTATTTCTTAAGTGGCCTATACAAACTAAATCAACCAAAGGATAATTTTCATTTTCATAAGCCTTTGAAGACTTTTGTTAAATCTTTCAAAATTTAACGGAAGTTCCTTCCCCACCTCCACCCACAATCACTCCAAAACGCCAGAGCTGAAAAATCAAACTCGAGTCAACAAACATATGGGCATTTCTTCTTGCACCAAACCCTGTGAAAATACGAAGAAAAACTAGGGAGTGTTTCTTTCCTTCTAGAGCACAGAATCATACAATAGAGCATGAAAGGCGATCGCAGCCATTAGCTCTCTAGTTTATCCCCATATTTTATAGATTAGGAAATAGGGCCTAAAAATGGCACACTCACCCAAAGCTACATTTATTTCCTTACTTTTAAAGGAGGGAACTTTCTAGGACCCCCTGTCCACCAAGTTCACTAGGGCAACCAATGAAGGTCCAGTGTCTGCTGACGGTGTCAGCCATTTCCACGTGAAAACTGCACCTCCCCTGCCGAGGCGGGGTGGAGGTCCCTTGTGGGGCCATGTGGAAGCTACCCTCCATCACCCCCTGTACAGATTCCAATTTGAACAGCAAATCAGATGACCATTCCTCAGTACTCATTTCACAAAGCATGATGCTGGCCGCACCAGGCTGAAATTTCGGTAGAGCAGGCTGCTGCTACCTGGTGTGATCCCTCGGATAATGCAGCCACAGTCAGCATCATCGAAAGAAAGCAAAAGTTTCCAAACACTTGCCGGCCCTGGAATTTATGTGTAAGGACTCATGTTTGAGAGGTTTGATTTCTTTATGTTAAATGACTGAACTATAAATCTCACGAACCGCATAAATCAGACGCACGCCAGCCCCGTGAGTGAGGCTGGGGACCGATTTATGGCGAGGCAGGAGACGAGAACGGTGTGGTTTGTTTACTTTGCCACCTGGCACTTACACGCAGAGGAGCCTCGAGGAGGTGGGCTGCATGGGCCAGGGAGCAACCACAAGGCTACAATAAATCCACCGGTGACTGGTGACCCACCTGGGTTCAGAACGTGGGCTCAAATAACCACAAAAATACAGCATCCAGTAGAAGAGTCTTAATCTCCGGCCAGGATAGTGTGGCATTGGAAGTTCCATGTGACTACTGCCATGTTTTGCCTAGCTTCAAACACCGCTAATGATTATTATTAATACAAAGAGTCCTTTGTGGGCTTTTCTCATCTTTGCTATTAGGAACTTCAAGATCAACATGAAGCATTTTAATTTTATGAATTTTGAAATCATGAAAATTTGCCTTCAAGAGTCCCAAGTCACCAAAGGCTTCTCAGTGGATCTTATGACAGCCATTTATTAAACAAATATTTAACGAATATCTACTGTTAGTGGGCACAGCTTCTTGTGGCGTTTCCTATCTAATGGGGGAGGCAGAAATTTATAAAAAAAAAAAATAGATCAGATAAAAATAATTGCATAGAGAAAAGTAAAGTAGAGAGTAACAAGGGGGACTTTATTAGACGGGATGGTCAGGAAATGTCTCCTTGCTACGTGGACATTTAATTAGAGACCCTAGTGAAGTAAAAGAAAGAACCAAGCAGATAAGAGAGGTGAGAACATCCAGCTAGTGCAAAGGCTGGAGGTGGGAGCAAGGTCGACATCATCAAGGAACATCAGGGAGACCAAAGTGGCTGGGGTGGAAATGAGTGTGAGAGAGAGAAATACAAGATGAGATGAAAGAAGTTACTGGAAGCCAGGCCCGTGGAAGGAGTCGGGCTTTTATGCTGAGTGAGCTGGGAAACTCGAGAAAATCTGAGCAGAGGAGTGAAATGATGTGTCATGTGTTTTATAAGTACCGCTCTCTCATTGGAGGACGGAGTGTTGGGAGGCAAGGGTAGAAGTCAGGAGGCCGGTTAGCATACTATTGCAATGGTCCAAGCCAGAAGCAATGGCGATGGATGACAAATTCCCTTATTCTACTTTAATCTCAACTTGACCTCATGTGCATTTCTCACTAACCATTGGACCTGTTTAAAAAGGTGAAATCAGTTACACCCAGAGGGTGTGAGGGAATCTGGATAATTTGGGAAAAGAGTGGTTTCTGAAAACTTCGTCTTAAATTCAGAGGCTGTAAGTCCTTTTCCATTCGAGGCGAATCAAGGATTTCGCAGTTCCGTTTTGAAATCCGTTATATGATCTCACTAGGATCAGGATGTGTCCCTAGGATGATAGCATCCTTGGCGATGATTTCCTTAAGAGCGATTTGCTGCCCAGTAGTGTCAGCTCCTGGGGGAAGTCTGCTCTGAACCTGTTTACCGGCGCGTCAAGAAAATCGTAGCAGAGACCTCATTGAACTTAATTAAAGCCAAAGTAGACTTCATAGCAAGAAGGGGGAGAAAAAGCATCACAGGGGGGTGGGGTGCCCTGCCAGATCCCCTTCCAGCAAATTGGTTTCTCGTCACGTGAGCGGATTGGGAAGAACACTTAGGGATGATTACGAAGGGAGGGAGGTTGGGGGGGGGGCCACCGCCGAGACAGTGAAGAATGGGCCCAAATGGGAGCGAATGGACAAATTAATGATTAAGGGAGATTTTTTTCTCTCTTCTAGGAGTCGTGTCCGGCCTGGCCTCCCAGATTTGAGCAATCTTTCACTGTCGAGAGAGGCTGGGAGATTGATTCAATTAAGATTAGCAGAGTTGAAAAAGACGGCGTGAGTTCGTCGTGATTGGTAATGTCTTTCTCTCAGCTCTCGGTGGTGGTGTGCCGGGCACGGGCGGCGTGTGGCTCTGTCGGGTCACGGAGAAGGCGAGGCAGGCTTCCGATGGGGGGTCCGGGACCAGACCGTTGGCGGGGAGAAGTGGTATTCCCTCGTGATTTTTCTCCTGAGGTCTCTTCCATTTGTCCTTCTCGCATGTGACTTTCTTATAATTAGCTCCTTCTTCTGAAACACGAAGGAGATTGGTGGTGGTGGGGGTGGGGGGACTCTGAGATATTGGGGGTCATTGCTGGGTACGCTTCCTCGGAGCAAATGAATGTAATTGGCGGCCTCATTAATTCGGAGGCGATAGCCGGGCGCCCCCTCTGATCCGGCAGAAGGTGAACAGAACTTTCCCGGAGACGCGGACATGTCTGAAACAAAGAGGGGCGGGCAGCCCCCCCCCCCCCGCCCCCGCCTCGGCTGGCGAAGACCCAGGGGAAGGAGACAGACGGGAGGCAACAAGCCGCCCTCCGCGAGTCGCACGGCCGCACGGAGGAGCCGGCGCGCATCGTGGGTCTCTGCGCGCGGGAGCAGACGGCGGGTGCTCTGGGTGACGCGCCTCGCCATCGCCCGCCACCGCCTGCCTCGAAATTCGTATTCAGACCCTGTTGCCGGGTAAGTTTAATGAAAGTGGTACTTTCCACGAGGTCCCTGGTGGCATTAGTTCACATTACAAAATCATTATACATAATTCGACACTATTGTGCACCGTTAGCTTCGGAAAAGAGCTTGTTTTACAGCTCTGGGGACAGAGGTCCCTCCAGATAAGGCTGGGCTTATGAGAGAGCGAGTGAGTGAGAGAGAGAGAGAGAGAGGGGCCTCCCTCTGGTTAGTGATGCTGTTCAATGTGACTACTCCCTTTATGTGCACCAAGATGGGTATTGAGTCTGAGGGAAAAAAAATAGCCGAGTTACTCTTTTAAAAGGCAGCCCTGGACCATGCTCCCATCTCCGACTCTTAAAAGCAGGCATTTAATCTGCATTTTAAAGGCCTCGCCTAACACCAATAATTCCCAGTCGATTTTTTTTTTGTTCTGACGTCTCCTGCTCCCTGCGGCTTGGCACAACTCCACACACTCTGTTCCGCCCTGGCCCACGCGGCCCCACGGGGCTGGCATCCGTCTGAGCCGTGCAGGCGAAACCTTGCCAGTTGTTAGAAATTAAAATACTTTCATGCCAGGAGGTACGTGGCCTTGGTCCCTGAGCACCGAGGCCCACTGCCTGGACACCCCAACCCTTCCCCGAGGACCTTCAGATGTCCTCCGGCCCTGCAGCTAAAGGGTTAATGCCTGGCAGTCCAGAGGACATGCAGGTTGCTGTGGACCCACACCCACGTTTATGCCGAAGTCCTAACTCTTCATATGACCATATTTGGAGGTAGAGCCTTTCCGGAGGTAATTAAGGCTCCACGAGGTCATAAGGGTGAGGCCCTGATCCAATAGGACTGGTGTCCTTATAGGAAGAGGGACAGTCACCAGAGAGCTCTCTCCGGGCACGCACACAGAGGAAAGGCCACCACGTGAGGTCACAGTGAGAAGCTGCCACCTGCAAGCCAAAGACAGAGGCCTCGCCCGAAACCAACCCTGCCGACACCCGGATCTTGGACATCTGGCCCCCAGAGCCGCGCCGTGAGAAAACGAATGTGTGTGCTTCCAGCCCCGCCCCCCGGCTGCGGTGTTGGGTGAGGACAGCCGAGCTGACCCACGTGCGGGCTGCGCTGGCGGGTTGGTTCCCATGCCTCGCGTCGGTTGGTAAATACTTTCAGCACCTGCTGGCGCTCTTTCCCGTAAAAAGCAGACACCACTTCCCTGTAGCTAACTCCCAAAGTCACCCGATTCGGAGTCGAAACGGGTTCACAGCCCTCGTGAGATTTGGTCTCAAGCGTCATCTCGACTCTGCACTCTCCCTTGACCCCGCGGCCGGTCGGTCAGTCACCCAGCGCCCTGGAGCCCACGTCTTCTTGATGTCTAGTACCTGTCTCTTCTCTCCACCCGCACAGATGCTACCTTGGCTCAGAGGGCGCCATCTCTCTCCCGGGCTATTTCTCAGCCTCCTAAAGACTGGCCTTCCTGCTCTGGGCTTTCACGCTCCCACCTAGTCACCTCTCTGTGGTCGACGCGACTTTCCTAAAATTTCCAAGCATGCCACTGCCCCGCTCGAAGCTCTGGGGTGGATCCGCACCGCCTGTGGGTGAACCTGACGTGTCCAGGCCCCGCTGGGTGCAGCCTTGGCCTTCCAGCTTCCGCGCCTGCCTTTCCTCGTGCCTAGACAGCCCCTCCACGCCCTCGCCCTGGCCAGCTCTTCCTCGGCCGCCCAGGGAGGGAGGGCGTGCGCCATCTCACACTGCCGAACGCTTCCAGGGAGGGGGTGCTCGGCTCCTCGTGCAGACTCTCGTCTCATGGGGCTCGCTCCTCTGCTGGTGAGTCCGTCTTATGAGGGACCTGATATGTCCCCCCAAAAACTCCCCCTCGCTGTTCCTCCTTCCTCCTTCTCCTCCTTGTCCCCCAACAACCTTCCAGCCTTTCAGATCGTCTTCGCACCGTGAAAACGGAAATAACATTATCCTTCGTCACTGTTCAATTTCCATGGCCCGCGAGGCTTGACGCATAGTAGGTACCAAGTAAGCACACATTGAATACATGAAGGAATGTTTGAAATCGAAAAAGCTGGAGCTAGGAGAGGCCTTAGGAAGGATCAAGTTCAACTTTCTCATTTTGCAAGTGAAGAAACTAGGGCCCAGCCAAGGAAAGGGAATGGCCCAAGGTCATGGGGCGAGCACGTGGCCAGCACAGGCCAACATCTATAGCTCTGAGTGGACTTTGAATGGACGAGGAGCCAACTGGCAAACTCCAGTCTGTTTCTGGATGACCTGAGCAGGGACACAGTGGGTCTTTTTTTCCAGAGGTATCACTGGAATCATGTAAACCAAAGCTCATGCCCACACCTGGTCCCGAGGCCACTTCTTCACGGGAACAGGAGGCAAGATCGACAGCATATTAAATGGTGTCGTATTCTGGGCATCCACGATTTGCACTGGAGGGCAGGACATCCTACTTGCCTCACAGAGGGAGACAAATGTGCTCTGGGAAATTCCCGGAGGGAGGGAGGGCATCATGGGGAATCTCCACCTATGTGGGCACACCTGGCTTAAGCAGAACATGAGAATGGGGTCTAGGGTGGCTCCTTCACATTCCAGAAGTTTCCTGGGACAAGGGAGTGTGTGGAAATGAGCCGTTCAAGTGGAGGGCAGGGCAGAAAGTAGCAGCTGCTGGTGGAGGCATCGGGTTCTCACCTGCCAGACAATGGCTTCTTCCCAGAATGTCTCTCCCCTCTGTCACCTGAAAGGCCACCCCCTCCAGCAAGGGGCAGGGGAAGGCTGCCTCAGAGACTCAGAGGAAATCTCCTACTCACCAACCACGAGAGAAAGGGAGGGAGGAAGGGAGGCCCCCAGAGAAGCAGAGGGAGAAAGCTGGGTTCCAAGAGAGACGGATAGGCACAGAGAATCTAAATAACCCTCGGCCAAGGGAGAGAACGTGAAATAGAATCTCAGTGGCTTTAAAACTGCAAATAGAAAAGGGAAAATTCATTCCAAGAGAACCTTGATAAACAGAAAGACAACATCAAGATACACGTTATTTCTCTCTCTTCCTCTCTTCCTTTCTTTTATTCTTTCTTCTTTCTGAGTCAGAGATCAGAGTTCGTAGGGACTACAGGTGAGCTGAGTTCTTTGCAGGAAGAGTTTTATTTGCAGAAATAAAGCCTGGTACTAATGCTAATGAAGTCTGATATTCGCGGGGCGTTTATGACATAAACTCCTGTTCTGCGTGCCTCACACGGGTTTCCTCGTTTAATCCTCAGCGCCCTAGGCCCTGGGTACTGGGCTCATTGTCCTCACACAGGTGAGGACACCGAGGAGCTGGGATCTACTGGGATGTCCTGCTCGGGGTGCCCAGGCTCCTACCCCCCTAACTCGAGCTGGAGCTTGGACCTGCAGCCTGGCGAACCCCCAGTCATCTCAACATGGGCTCACCCTTGCGTTTGTACCTGCATTCCTAGCTGGTGGAGCATGTCCCCATCCGCGCCCCCACCGTGTTTGGGGGCTCCATTTCTCTAACTGAGAGGATCCTGTTAGACACTAGTGGGCTACCCATGCTTGCAAGGGCTTCCTGTTGTCCCCGGGCTCCTGTTCAATCTGAAAAGTCCACGGGCGTTTCGCATTCTACTGCAGAATATATTTCTGAGAAAACAAGAAAATAATGTTTTTAATTACATGCCTTGGAATAAAACAAACGCTCTCAAATATGGCCCACACGCATTCCCTGGTTTTATCCCAAGGCAGAGAAGTGCCTCGCTGGAGAAGCTCGGAGCTAGCCCAGAGGTCTCCCCTCACCTCTACCGTGGTTCAGCTAAGAAGACTGAGACCCAGAGAGGAGAAGTGATTTGCCCAAGGCTGCACAGCAGGGCAGAGTTCTCCTGCAGCCGAACCCCGGACGCCCACACCGCACTGGACACAGGGTCGAGAGCCTCGGCAGTCGAGCCGGCCGTGCTGGGGCAAGTCCCATAGGGCCATGATGCCGCACCAGAGCCGAGGCGATGCTCCCGATGACAATGACATGTTTGGCACCCCCGAGGCCGCGCGGCGCCTGCAAGCCACCCACGGCGCCCCGCGGCACCCTTCAGCTTTACCGCTAATCCTTACGAAACAGGAGTGACCCAAGCATCGACTACCCGGCTTCGACGTGAGAATTAGATGAGACGCTGCAAGCGATGGGCACGTAGCAGGGGCTCAGGGCGAAGAAGGACCGTCCTTCTGTGTTTTATTTTTTATGGCTCCTTTCCGAGACCAGCACACTGGGGAAGCCGTATACAAGAATGCCTGTCATAGCCGTAACCCTTCTCCACGGGCTGATGTGGGGCTTCCCCAAGGGACCACCTGCAAAGCGCCGAGAACCGGCCCTGGAACAGAGTGAGCGCTCAGCAAGCGCCGCCTCTCTCTTGGCGGAGAGCTGCGCATGTGCTCACACGCACCTGACTCTTTCTCTCACAAATGATTACGTGTTTACGAAGAAGAGCGTTTACCTCCTGACTGATCCCTCTGGGCTTCGCGTATCGGATTGTCGCTCCAAGCGACTCTCGTTGGAGAACGGAAGAACCCACATCCTGGGAAGGCGACATAAGGGGATCGGTTTTACTGGTGTCACCGGGGAGAAACCTCTTAATTCAGACGGCTCTGACTTCTCCCCTCCCAGCTCCGCGCAAACCCCCTCCCCTTGAAGGCAGGCTCCCAGAGCCCTCTGGCTCCATTCAAAGTCCCCTTTTCAGAGCTTTGGCAGTTTTATGGCCTTTAATGACCCCCTATTGTACCCTGATTGCCAATCAGGGCACACGTAATGACCAAGCAGCATCACTTAGCCCTTATTCCGATGACAATGGCCAGAGCGGCCGGCTCGCTGTTTTGACATGAGTGGGGTCACAGGGAAAGTTTTCAGGCGGGTGATTTAAAGAGGCCGGACCAGCCAGCGCCCTCGACTCCTCCGTTGCTGGGACTTAGACAAAAGAATGAACTCTGAACTTTTCCTTTGACGGATGGAGGTCATTAAAACCATGGTGGGGGCCCCTTCAAAGGCAGGTGTGGACCAGGCTGTCTCTCAAAGCGCCTAATAAAGAGAGAACAGGCGATTGTGTGGGATTCGGGGAAGGGAAACTTCTGAGAGATTCACTCAAGTGCTTCAAAGAAATCAATGCGCTGCCCTGACGGTTGACAGGGGCCAGGAGTGCCGTGAGGACCCCTCTGCCACCCACTGAATGGGTGGCTGCCCCAATTGTTCCCGAACAGGGGCCACCACAATAAATGCCTGAGCTCCTTTCGCGGGTACCCGGGGCTCCGGGGTCTGAGACCAGCAAGAGAATGCACGGAAAGCGACGCCACCCAGGCCCACTTCAAATTCCGACCGTTTTCATAAAGTGCCGAGAGGCCTCCGAGCAGCTTAAAATATTAAAGGTTTCTCTCAAACATCTGGAAGACAACATCTAATTACTGGGGGCGAGTGCTCTAGGTTATTACTATGTAAGCAGAGCTAATCCCGCCCCGTGCAAACGAACAGCCAACAAAGGCGCGGTCTGGAGAAGGAGCATCTTGGTGGAACGCAGGGGGGCCCCCTGACACGGCTCCCAGACCACGCCGACCCCCCCCCCCAAACTCCCACCCCCGGATCCCATTCCCACCAAGGCACAAGCAGCTGGGACCACATGCTGCCCGTGGAGGGGCCAGTGCAGCAATGCCGACCTCCCGGCCGTCGGCGGGACGCGTCGGCTCGACGGAGTGACTGCCGGTGACTTGAGTCATCGAAGTTCGACCAGGAAGAGAAACGAAAAGCTCAGGGGAGTCCACCTCCCTCTTCTCGTGTTCTCGAAAGGTGTTTTTGCTTTCCGCGAGAGGGTCAGGAATTTTGATCCCAGAGGTCTGCGCGGGACTATAAATGGATTTGGAGGAGCTGGAAGCCGGGTCCCCGGGGGAGCGACGCGCCAGATGCATCGTGGGGACCACACGCAGGATGCCGAATTCGGCGTCCCTCTCCCGCCTGGGCGACGGCCAATTAAGGGTAACGCGCTCGGAGGAGAAGGCCACACACGGGCAGCCACAGAGCGCACAGGACGCAGCTGCGGGGACCAGCGAATGAAGGTCCCGCCTCCCTAAGGTGCACCCAGAAGGCAGAGCCGCAGCCTTCGCATTGTCCGAGGACAAATCATCGCGGCTTCTCCAGCGGCTGGTGGTGTCGGCGAGATGGAGGGAAAAGGGAGGCCACGTGGCCCCTGGCAGAGGCCCTGGCAGCACCTCGCTGATGGGGAGTCCGCCCGAAGGCTCCGCCGCCTCCTCCAGCAAAGGAGCGGAGACCGAGGACCAGCACTCGCTGGTGCCCTGAGGAGGAAGGACCCTCCCTCTCCCCAGATCCGCGAGGAAGATGGTCTGGTTCGTTCCGGTGGCTCACTGTGGAGTCACGAACACCTTCTGGAACTTCCAAGTTGTGTCCTAGGTGCTGGGGTTTTGTGGGGACAAGACAGACGCGGCCCCCGCCTTCACTGGAAAATGGAATCAGACAGCGGCTCCAATAATGAGTATTTTGAGAGATGCCACAAAGGCAAAACAGAGGATGTAGAACAGAGGGACCTGGCCCCGTCTGCCGGGTCGGACGAGGACGAGCGGGAGTCCGGGCCGGGATGTGCGGAGGGTGCCGGTGTGAGGAGAGGCGCTGTGGGCGTGGGGAACAGCACGTGCAAAGGCCCCGTGAGGAGGAGGGGGAGGAGGCTCGGACTTGCACTACGGGGACAGAATGCCAGCAGTAGAGGAGCACAGAACTCCCGGCCCAAGTCCCTCGGTTTCCCGTCAGGGTCTGAACAAAGGGTGGGCACCCCGGGACAGGGAATGGAGGGACGAGCTACCATGGGCACGTGGATTTAAGACTTCCTGAGGAGCCAGGTGAACTCAGGGAGGAGGGGAGGAGGGGGGAGGAGCAGAAGCAAACGGGGTCATTGGGCAGATTCATCCTGACAGAGGTTGGCGCAGAAATATCTGGAAATACCTGGAAGGTGCCGGCCGATCCAATTCCTGGGCCTCCTAAAGCTGCCCGGAGGTGAAACCCCCACCGACAGGTTCTGGTTTGAGTCCCCCCCGACCCCCCGCCTTCTCGGGACTGTGCAGGAAAGGAGCACAGCCACCAAACGGTGTCACACCACTCACCTTAGGGGCGACCCGCAGTTCCTGCTCCTAACCATCTGCTGCTAAGGAACTTTGTTTATTAAAAGGTAGAAGCAAAACCCGCTGCGTAGACTGTGATCGATAACACGTCCTCCCACCGTCTGCCAGGGCTCACGCACCGTGGCCCAGGGTCTGCCCTCCTTGACCCTCATCCCACAGGAGGCGTGCGGTCTTAATTCTTCCTAATGAACGGATGGGGAAACTGAGGCTCGGGGAAGCGACTTGGCCGCAGTCACACCGCTTCTAAGAGCAGTTCCGGACCTTACCCCTGGGTAGTCCAGCTTCAGAATCCTTTGCTTTAACCACCGCCCTCGCGGTTCCCGAGGACAGAGGAAATCAAAGAGATTCTCCTCTACTCGTCCGACTCTGAAGCACCGCACTGTACTGGGAACGCGGGGCCCACTTCTGAGCTTCGGGGGCCGGCAGCCTCCCGGTCGCGGGGCAGACGGGCCACTCGGGGTCCCCTTGCTCAGGGCGGTCCTGCTTCTCTTACAGGAAGCATCTCTGTTAAAATATGCAAGAGTGTTTAATTGCAGGGGCTCCCTCGACTTGTTTATCTTCCTTAAACACTGCCGGGGTTGGTGCTCGTTTGTTATCTGGGGTGTGAAATGGAGGCTGACAACAATTAATACCTCCTCCCAGGCAGCTCGGCGGCTCTGACGGGAAGCTGTGTACTTCCGAGCAGGCCGCGAGGAGGTGGCGGCCGGCCCGTCACTCAGGATCCGAGTCGGGGGGGTGGGAGAGTGACAGCGGCAGCTGACGGCCCCTCCCGGGCCGCCCGAGAGGCCCCCATGATAAAGCGCCCTGCTTGGTGGTGTAATCAACTTGCTATACATGCATTACCGCCTAATGAGCACCGTGTTTAAACAAGTGTACAGAGCACATCTGTCTGGGCCTCGAGACTCGAGGCTGTGTGACCAATTTCGGCATCTGAAAGTTAAATTAATGGTAAAGGGTTTAATTGTGAGTAAACAATACCACATTAAGGAGCGGTAAACACAGCAGTGGAGACCCGGCGACCGGTGCGGCCGTCACAGATGCGGCCGCCTCCCTGCGACTGTTAATAGTCTCCCCCGCCTGGACTCTCCGACAGTGTCTCGAAGGCCATTTGTCATCTAAATGGTCCATCCCCTTCTCAAACATAATTTTGGCCGATGGTCCATTCCCGCGGCCTACAGGGTCTGTGTTCTTTGGAAGGTGGGCAAACAAACCCGGCGGCAAGTAGGGAGGGCCTGGAGAGGCTCCAGCTTCTAAACCGAAGTGCGGATTTCGGGGGGGGATGACAGACACCCCCTCCCCATATCCAGGCAACCGGCGTCCGTCCGCAGCAGCGAGGCCGCCTTAGACTCCAGGCTTCGATGGCAGCGATTCCGAACCTGGTTTTAAAACACCCTAGGGTGTCTCTAGCGAACAAAGGATGCCTCGAAAGCAAATTAAGTTCCCTTTAATTAAAGATCATAACATACGCCACGGAACATTCCGTCACGGTAGGGGGAAGGAAGAGACTGTCACATAAAATAAATAGGGCTCCACGGCTCGAAAAATTAAGAATTAGCCAGCGAGGTCTCTGCGTCTTCCTGATGTGTCCAGCCATTGTCCCTGCCGCCTTGAAATGGGGCTCGGCCATCGGCGTACGGGCTGCCGGGCCGGGCTTCTCCCCACGGAGCGTGTTAGGGGTAAAGGCCCGCCCCTCGGGACGGGAAGGGCACGGGTCCTCACTGTCTTTTCTCGCTCTCGCCTGCAGCTGGGTCAGGTCGTAGACGTCTCGGGGACCAGGTCCCGGGAGGGGGGTTTTGGAGGGTCACAAACGCACGAGAGAAGCATGGATCCCCGCGCCTTTCCCTGTCCCCACCTGGGAAGGCCTGCTGCAGGTGCATCGGCTGACCCCTCTTAGCGGACACTGAGCTGGGGTCTGCTGGGGCTGAAGCCCCTGCTCTGAGCAGGGGATCCCTCAGCCTGCTCCTGGGGTGTGTTTCTCAAGGATCCCCAGAAAGGGGCGCTGACAATGGCCGTGATCAAAGACACCAGGCTCCTCTGTCTCTCTTCCTTTAAATGAGGCGTGTGGCTTCGAAGGCAAAACAAGCCTTGGAGTCGCACACCCAGACCCGAGTCGGAGTCGAACCCAGCCTCTGCCACCTCCACCGCTTGGAGCTGCGACCGCCTCACCTGCGAAACTGGGTGATACCCGGGCCGTGGAGAAAACCGAGCCCGTGAGCGCACACCGCTGCCTCCAACGGCCCCGAGCGAGGGCTCAGCGAAGGTCGGGAGCTGTTGTGACGGGCGCGCGGCGGGCTCCCCTCTTCACAAGGCCTGACGAAGCTGACGTGCAGCTCGAGGAGCAGGGGGGCCGCACTGTCGGATTGGCCTAGGGCGCCAGGCTGCCGACCCGGCCAGTGCGCGTGTGCGCCCCGAAGCCGAGCAGACACGGCAGCTCCCGGCCCCCCAGACACCAATGGTGCGATACGAGTGCCCGTGGCCCCGTCCCTGCCTGCCCCCGCCCCCCCCCCACGGTAGGCACATTCTTGCCGCATAAACCAGCTCCCCGTCCCACGCGGCCGCCCAGCTCCCCGTCAGGTCTTCAGAGCTCAGCATCCCAGCACGAGGGCTCGTTTCGCGTGTTCCGATCCGAGGAAACGCACGTCTATATTTCTGACACCCCCTCTCGCCAGTGATGATTTTTTTTTCCTTTTTAACCTTTCATGGTTTTCTATATTTAAGCTGGGCAAATGCCTGTGCCTCTCAGAGGCCCTAGAATTTCTAAACGTGAGCAGTGACCGAGTCACTGGAAGGGCGGGCACGAGGGTATCCACCGGAAGTCGCTGTGCGAGCAGCCGGCGGCTGGGGTGGGGGTTGCAGCTGACGCCCCTCCTCCAGGCCCCCTCCAGGCCACCCTTGGGTTTGACATTATTCCTGGTCCAACACGTGCCTCCTCTTGCTCTGGCCCTGACAATCCAGCCCACGATGCACAGAAATGGAGCCTCGCCAGGCCGCGATGTCCCGTGTGTGACAGAGGGCTCTTCCGGTGTTTCCGGGGAAAGTTGGAACCAGAACCCATCGCCCCCCTGGGCCTGGCATCCTCTCTCCTGCCCGTTCTATGCCAGTCACAGGAGGAAGGGGGAACGGACCAAGCTGAGCGTTCAGCAGTAACCTGTAGGCATGCAACAGATGTTCGCAGCCCCTTAGAAGTGAAAAAAAAAAAGAAAAGAAAATTTAGATGTTTTTCCCCAAAACTTTTGTCTCTGCTGCGAAATCCTAACTTCAGATGGAACCTTTTGCAGGAGCCCAAAGCAGCTATCGTGGCTCGAGGCCCGAAGCCCTCGTCCCCTGACGTTGACTTCCTTCCTGACGCCTGCAAAGGCATATCTGCCATGCCGTCTCCCCAAGAGGCAGGTGGAAAATCCCTGTACCTCATCCGACTCCACCCTCTGGTTGAGAAGACTGTGGCTCGGAGAAGCACATAGACGAGACGTCAACACAGCCATCCACAGACAGACGTCGTGAAACACACCTGCTGTGGCCATCGGGTAAAATACAGAGCCGTCGCAAATATCGTCTTCCTCATTTATCTCTGTGGCTTAAACGAATGGTGGTCCCCCCACCCCCTGACCCAAGGTCTTATCCAATGGACGCCCTGTACATCTTTAAAAGAAATTCACTCACTCACTCTCTCCTCCTCCTCTTTTCTTAAACACAGGCCCCACGTCCAGCCATTCTAAGTAGGGAAACAGAGCCCACGGAGGCAACGTATGTCGTTTTCCCGACTCCCCTGTGACTTTAGTTTGCCTTTAAAGCCCATTTTCACCATTTATTGATTTTCATTTTCTTCCGGTCTATGAATGACAACTTGAATTAAGACAACGCAGGCTGAGCAGCCACTCTGCAATGCCAAGTGAGGTCCTGTGCGTCGTGACAGAATGCCTCGCCACCCCGTTTTCTGAAGGAGCGCTGGGCAGACGGACCCCCCGCCTGGCTGCCTGGCATGGGGTCCAGCGGAGCCAGGACAGAGCTCTGAGAGGAGGGCCGAGCAGGGACATCCCTGGCCGCTGGCCGCTGCCAGCCCTTTCCTGACGAGGAAAAAATAAGAAAGCTGTTTGCGTGGCGGGTAGGTGGAGTCGTGTGAGCCAAAAAGATGGCCTCAAGCAGTGCCCCCAAGCTTTCTAATGCCATCCAAGGAGACTTCCTGCCATATCCTATCTGGAACAGTAGCAATGCAACGAACAGAGGGGACGTCCTGTGTTCTCGGACCTTCCAACGCCCAGCGGGAGGCACTGCACAGCCAGACTCATCTAGGACCCCACTCTCACAGGCACTTGGGAAGGCGGAAGGTTGCTGAGAGGCAGCGAAGACAGACACAGAGAGAGAGACCCACATCGGACAGTACCCCATGGGCAAAGTTCACGTCAGTGGCTTCACTGAGTTCCCCAAAGCCAGAGACCCAAAACCCTAAATGAGAGTCAGATCGAAAGAAGACGTCCACCATTGAAACAGCTCCTGAGAAGATGTTTCTAACCCACTTCGGGGTAGTGGGCAAATTTGGGGAATCGATGAGGGTGCTAACCCTCTCCTGGGAAGATACGTGTTAACACAACGTTACGCACGGTTCAGGGGGCGCGCGGGCCATCCACGAACCTTCCACGGCCGGCCACGGGCCGGGAAGTCAGAGACGGCTGTCCTCAGCGGGGACGAGTCTCTGTTTCACCCCGGCTCCGGTCCCCACCTGCACTGAGGGCTTGCCCGCACATTCCCCACACCTTCGCATCTACCTCCGAGTACCAGGTTCCGTAAAGACAGGACGTCGAGGCTCTCTTGAGCAGGCCACACGAAGGCCAGCAGAGAGGGAGAGACGGCGAGGTGCCCCAAGCAGCAGTGGAGCCGGCCGAGCTCCCCACCCCACAACACCTTCTGATCCAGTAAGGGGTGAGGGTACCGTCTTGGTAATTCCTGGAGTCCTGGCGGGACTTCCTACTTCCTCAGAAGCAAGAATGGTCTTCTGAGTCTTGCAAGGGCGTTAAAGAGAGCAATTAAAGGGTACACAGTCAGACCTCACGCACGATCCTTCCAGACGGGAGGCCCCTCCTTTCTGGTCCTCTCAGCTGGTTCCGAACTGGGGCCAGCAACAAAAGGTGTTAATAGCCTGATGCGGGGGCCCCTGCTGATAGATGACCCATTACGGTGATCGCTCTTGTGCGGATGGCAAGTGGATTTGATCAATTAGATTTTAATGTAAAGTGGGGCCTGGGGGAGAAACACAGCAACCAAGAGAGGGAAGACCCTTTGTTGCTAATGTGTCTGAAAAAAGCACTTAATTGAGGTCATAATAATATTAGCAGTTCTCATCATCAATAATTCAGCCTTATTTATTACTACCTGTAAAGTCCTGTCAGGTGGGGGATGTAGGGGGCTTTTGTTAGAGACAGGATATGTGGGGGTGGCCTGTCTCTCTCTCTCTCTCTCTCTCTCTCTCTTTCTCTCTCTCCAGCGACATAAACGCAAGCTCCCTCTAATTCTCAGAATGCTTTCTAGCTATACTCTCTATCTGTAGAAATGGGGGACAGAAGTTACAAGTTCATGACGAGGTACGATTTAACCCTCTCCTGTCCTCCCCAACTCAAAAAATAATAATAATAATAATAATAATAATCCGACATTTTCTCCGAAGCGGTAACTAATTTTGCTTGAGAAATCTGTCAGGAGAGAAACAATTTCTATTCTTGCATGATTTAGTACCCTAAAGAACGACATAAATTCTGCCTTTTCACACACTTCGAGTCACCTGTGGTTTGTTATCTTTTAAAGCAGGAAAGAGAGCGCGCGCGCGAGAGAGAGTGTGCTAAATGAATGTATAATTGTACAATTAAAGATTCGCGCTCCAGTGTTACAATTTTAAATGTATTAGTCTCATAAAACCGCCTCATTACTCTCCGTGTCTTAAAGGACATACTTGCCCATAATGAGGCGATGGCAGGAAACGGCACCGGGGTGAGAGCGAGGGGAAGGAGTCGACGCCGGAGCGGGCTGCCATTCCGTTTTCCAGAAAGGGGGAGGAGGAACACTTAATAAAGATAATTGGGCTGGTAGTGCCTGCTCCCATCTGGAATCTCAACACAGACAGACCCGAGGGCAGACGATCAGTCATTAACCGGGAAAATAACCTATTTGGAAGGGATCCGTTTGTTTTATAAATGATGCCCCACTTTAGAACAGCTTAACCGCAATCATAATAAAAGTTCCTCGAAAAACCCAGCCAGGGGACGGTGCTGAAATATCGATCCGGTTTCTGCTGATAATGGCTGTGCTCGGCTTCCGCCTGGCTCGCAGGAAACAGCTTTTGAAGTTTTGTTTTTCATTCTTTCTTTCTCTCTCTCCCTCTTCTTTTTTTTTTTAAGTCTAAATAGAATTTAAACTGCCCTTCGGTGATCATTGGCGATTAGCGGTGTTGGTTAGGAAATACCGAGCCCGTAGGGTCAGAAGAGGTGGCCCAGGTTGAGGAGTGGAAGGGGGAGAGGAAGCCCCAAGCGGAGGGGAGAGAGAGGTCAGCTCCGAGCTCGGCAGCCTCCGCCGGGTCAGTGGGGCCAACCTGGCCTGTGAGGCAGCCTGGGGACAAGGGCTCAGAAGAATTAATTCTCCCCAGCCCCAGCCTGGCCATTGTGCTCCCCCCAACACACAGACACACGCGCGCGCACACACACACACACACACACACACACACACACACACACACAGGCAAGGCAGAAGCAATCGGAACAGCCATTCGTCAAGGCTGAACTGGAACTGTACAGATCGAGGCAGCCCAGGTCTGATCCGGCCGCCCTTACGGAAGAGACGAGGGAACGTGATCATTCTAATTAGAAGTAAGGTTGTGGTGGCAAAGCTCCTCTTATCCACCGACTTCGAGGACGGTGGCTCAGCTGCGTAGGAGGGTGTGCGAAAGCGGGGTCCTCTGAGACAAAGGAAAATGGAAGCGGGGACCAAACCTACGTGTGGCATGGGGAATCTGGGCTCCGAAGGATCCGCCTCTTTCTACAGCAGTGGTCCTCCGCCTGGCACACCGCCTGGGCGGATGTTGCCCCGCAAGGAACAGCCGGCAGCGTCAGGGGACCGCCACGACTGAGGACAAAGCGCTGCCAACGTCCAGCACGGGGAGGCCAGGGCGGACACGCGAGACCCTGGAGTGCACGGGGCAGCCCGCACGCTCCACTGCCTCGCCCCCACACGACGAACGACGCTCCAGCCCCGAACGTCAATACGCCAAGGTCCAGAAGCTCCGGTCTACTCGGATCGCACTCGCCAAGGGAAATCCCCACCCCCCGCTCTACTCTGTGCCCCAGGGCGCTGGCCTCTGCCGGCGCACCCCAACCCCGCCGTTCGGTTTCACTTGTGAACATGTTCCCGAAAAAAATCTTCCTTTAGAGTTTCTTAGGAACCGTGTTCCCAACATCGCTTCCTTCAGATGCCAGTCTCAGCCTGGCAGCTGAGCAGAAAAAGAAGGAAGGCTCATCCGTGGCACACGGGACCCGTGGGCCTCCTCCATCTCGGGACATGGGTGCCCCCTCCCCATAGCTCCACGCGGTCATATATCAACGGCACCTGTAAAATGGATCTAATAATTGTGCTGCCTCCCGGGGTCGTGAGGAGGAAATGAGAAGACATTTAGCTCTGTACCAGGCATGTAGTAAGTGCTCAAAAAGGAATCAAGGGAAGAGAGAGAGAGAGATAGGAGGCCGGGGAGAGAGAAAGATGCAGATGGAGAAAAGGGTGGAGTTGGATCGTTAGAGATGGAGATGACAGAGATAGATGGCCGGAGAGAAAGAGAGAGAATTGAGATTCCAGCTGGGGTCGGGCATTGTGCTGGCCATGATCGCTGCCCACCCCCCAAATGTCCATGAGGTGACCATCGCCCGTAAAGAGATGGCTGCCATTTCCTTGTCATAAAAATAAATAAATAAATAAAACTCATGCGCAAAGACCTGTAGAATTATCATCCCTGTCAGCCGCAAAGCGGAAGCGCGTGTCTAAGCAAAGCCTTGCTCACCTTCCCCCTGCCCTGCCCCCACCCTCTCTACCTTGATTCTGGAAAGAGCAGGGGAGGGCAGGGCTCGGCCTGACCAAATTTCTCCCCAATCATCCACTGTTTCCTCCCGACAGTGTTTGGCTCTGCCGATTATTTCCAGCAAAGCCCTTATCATTTTCAATGTGAATTTCAAATCGCACTGATCCAGCCCTTCTTAGCTAAAGTCAGCTTTATCAACCACAAGAGATGTGGGATTTGAGAGAGATCTGAGTAAATTCACATTGTTTGGATAAACTCATTCAGGGAGCTCAACAAATCAAAGCCGAAATGGATATGTATCCCAAAGAGACTGAGAACTGCTGGGGAGGAAAGAAAAAAAAAAAAGTTACCATTAACGTTTTTATTTCTTAAAAAAAATAAATAAATAGCGTTCTCTTTTTAATAAGCGTGTTCACAACCTCTTTTTGAACTATTATCAGGCCTCCTTCGGGCCCCAGGTGATCTGATAGGGGCCATGAGGCTACTGACCAGGCAAGAGACGAGTTGGGGGGAAATTACAGGCTCCCCCTGCACGCCCCCCCTCGACCCCGCCCCGCCTCGCCATGCCCCTCCCCCCACTTTGGCCAGTGAGACCACTATCAAATATGGTAATGGGTGAATTTATGCATTATCCCATAATTTAAAGAACTGTGTGTATCATGTATATTTAAAACTATTTCTCTGTAGTTTTAATTATCTCAGTCTCCAGGGGCAAAAAGGAAAAAAGCAGGCAGCTCCCTTGCCTGGGACCAAAAATGAAAGCCCTCGCCTGCTGACAGCTAAGATGTCGTCCTAGCTGCTTGAGATTTCTTATAAAATTTGCATTGGAAAGGCAGCTTTAAGTATACTTAAAATAAAAAGGGGGCATTTGCATCTAATTTGCTACACTGGCAGTATTAGAGTTTTATCTGAATAAAGACACGTCAACTGGATTTATATAGTTAAGCTGATAGCTGGGAAAGTCAACAGCAAAACATCAGCTAAATTCAGCGAAGTTGGAGAGTAGCTAAGAGTATTTACAAGTTTAGTGGTTTTTTTAATTCCCCCCATCCACTGATGGCTTTAAAACTGTAGCAAATTATCTTCTTTTTTACACAAGTCTGGTAATTACAAGGTTTTGATGAAAGGCATCTTTATAGATGAACCGTTTCCCTCTCCCCATCAACGCACCCAAGGGTGCCTATAAGATGGAGTGGTTATAAAAGGTCAGGTGTCATGAATCCCTATGGCTTGGGACTCGGGCAGCTTCCGATCCTGATCTGACTAATTACCGGCCTTGTGATTTGGGGCAAGGTACTTCCCTGGTCTCAGTTTCTTCATCTGCGAAATGAGGATCTTGAGGCTAGGCTACCCGTGGTCGCCGGTTGTGCAGTTTGTGGGCTGCACAGAGGTGCCCAACCCGGGGCCCAGTGGAGGCTGCAACCCAGCCGCTATCTACGTGGAGAGCAGAGGACATGGCCGGATCACAGCCTCCAAGGAAGGAAGGCATTTTTCTAATTCACGCACAGGTGCGGCGTGGCCAGTGGCCCCATGGGACCTCACGGGGGGCTTGTGAGCTTTAAAATGTGACGATATCGGCTAGACGCGAGAGCAGCATCTGCACGTGATGCCCGAAGAACGATGGCAAGATGACGATTCCGATGGTGATGACGAAGAGCCGACAACGAAATGTCGCGCTGTTGATGAATCTCCCATTTCGGCATTGTCTCCACTCACTCTGAAGACTCACTCCATTGTCAAGACCTGTCCTCCAGGAGTCAGGTTCTGGCATGACGATCCCAGGCGATCCTATCTGGCCCCACAGATGGGCGCGTGACCCCTGCGTGGGGGCAGGTGGGGGCGCCCTGATGCCTTTTAGATGTGGAATGCCCTCTCCCTTGGGACCCTCTCCGCAGCTGGCTGGGGTACAGAAAATCCCAGGCTGCCTGCACAGCCTCACGCAGCTGGGAACAGATTCCTGTGTGCTGGGAGGCCCCCTGGGGCCACCTTCCCTTCCCCTCTCCCAGCTTTGAAGGAAATACTTAGAAAGGGGGCACGACGCCCCCCTGTGTTGGCTTCCCTGCCCCGCCATTCCCTGAGAAGCCCATCCAGCCGCTGCCTAGACTCTCAGCTCCTGAGACCCCAGCTGCCTCTCCAAGGGACTGGATAGAGCAGCGCGTCCCCCAGGAAGCCCCATGCTTGCACCGAGGCCACGCCAGCTGCACCCCAAGGCTTCCGTCCCTGCCCCTGACCCCAAGCAACCTGGCTTCACGTCGATGCGCTTCGCTGCCCACCTGGAAGCCGCGGGGCACGTCGACTTCCTGCTCTGAGCCTCAGCGTCCTCATCCGTGAGACGGGAGTAGAAAGAATACCCTCTTCTCAAGGTCCTTGTGGTCAAAAGTAGCCGGTGGGAAATCACAGAGAAGACAAGGCCGCTCTGTACCAAGCCCTAGCGATGCAGAACGGACTCCTGCTGCCCAGCCACAGACCAATGGCCAAAAGTCCTGACCCCAGCTCCCTGAGCTCAAAGCTTCCCCAACCATTTCTGGGGCAGGTCACAGAGCCACTGCCCCATTCGGTTGTCTGCGCTGATGGGGAGCAAAGGGCCTCCCACCCACTCACGCTTGCCAACACCTGCCATCCGAGGGCGTTGGCAGGCTGGCTGCAGGTTTTAACGTTTTAGTAGAAAAAATGTTAAAAGCCTTTCGCAGAGCAAAGTGTGCAGGTCAAGAACGCAGTGCCATCCGACTGCCAGCTTCATCGCGGCACACAGGATGACGTCGCCAGACAGAGACTTCCGCTCTTCAAAAACAGCGAGCCCCCTACCATGTGGGTTGGACCCCAAAAGCTCAAGATCTGTTATTCCCGAACGACATTACGTCTCAGGACAGGGCGTGGAGCCTCGCCGGGGCGATGTGCGGTGGGCAGCTGGCCGGACCGGGCGAGAAGGCGCGCGCGTGTTTCGGGAGGCACCGTGAGGGGTCGGGGCGTGAGACCGGGAGGAGAGGGAAGGCTATGGAAAGAGTGTGTTCGTCAGCTGGTCACCAGTGTGGGCGACCGAGGGAGGCTCATTCTTCCTGGGCATCCTTCGAAGGGCTGCGTAGAAGGTGCCACAAAAAGGTCCCCCCGAGGGGCCAAGAAGCTTAACCCCAAACTCCACGCTTCACTGGCTGGTGGTGTCCCTTGAGGCTTTAACTGTCAGGACTGTCCCCTCTCAGGCGATGAGAACACTCAGGCAGAGACACGAAGCCAATGGCGAGCATGGGAACAGCCTACAGGTGACCTCCCAGGTACCGGTCACACTCCAGCCCGCTAGCTGGGGCAGGTATTATTAGCCCCACTTTGCAGGTAGGGAGCCGTATAGTCACACAGGTAGGAAATGGGAAAGCTGGGACCCGAGCCCAGGCACAGGCGACTCCAGAGGCCCGGCCGGCCCCGCGGGCTGCACCGCCCTCCCTGCGTAAGCCTCCAGACGCGGTGCAGCGAAAAATGCCGTAAAACACACGCGAACGCTCATGGCACTCGAGACCAGAAAAAGCACATCACCGTCATGTGACTCCTGCCCGAGACCATGAAACGGGCTCGGCGCGCAGCACGTGCTCCTCCGGACGCGTCTCTATCCTGCCCGGCACGCACGTGACCTCCCTTGGCAAGAAACGGCAGCAGCACGAAGGACTCAGAGTCTGGAGCGCTCTTCCCCAGCAGCCCGCACAGGTGCGGCGGAGACGAAGGTGCCCCCAAGACGCTGACGTTACCCCTGTTCGCCCAGGACCGGAGCTCAGGAGTCCAGATCTGAGCCCAGGAGAAGGTTAGAGCGGACCGCACCCTGGGGCCCACGGGACCAGACCAGGTCGGGGTCTGGGGCTGGGACAGAAAAGGAGATGGTCGGGGGACACGCAGAGCAGGGGAGGCCTTCCCTGGGTGACCCGGGAACCAGTTCTGGGGCTACCCTCAAAGACCCTCCCCTTGGAGTGGCCAAACGGCCCGAACGGTTTCACTGGCCAAGTTTCCTTCCCCTGGGATGTTTCCTAAATCAGACCCGGCACATGTATAATATCCCAAGAGTCTCAATTCAGCAAATGCCACTTTGCTGTTTGGCCATACACAACCCCCAGAGAAGCCAACAAGACCGTCTACTCCTGTGTCCATCCTGGAGGTTGGAGTCAAAGCTTGGCTGTCCCCGCAGGCATCACCCCTGGCGACTGACCGGTTCCTCTCACTGCTGTAACCGCTCTGCCAGCCCAGAGGCCCACGCGAACCCTACGTCATGCTAGGCACCAACCTCAGCAAGCACAGTTATTATGGACGTGAGCGCTAGAGTCCCTCGGACCTGGATGCGAATCCTGCCTCTGCCGGGTACCAGCGGGATAGCATTGCATGAGTTTCCTTATCTATAAAATGGGGATTCTCCTGGTTACTGACCCCAGGGGGCTGCTTTCGGGAATCAGTGAGATACGGCATATGAAGAACTTCCTTATCTGGTCCAGCATTATGGCCGAATAGATGTTTAGGAGAAAACCTCCTGCTATACAACACACGTACACCAAAAAGGCTGAATAAAATATTTTTTAAGGAGGCGGTTTTTTTGAAAAAAAAAAAAAAATGTATGAATGAGCTGTCAGAAAAACAACAAAAAAAGATGAAATCCTCAAAAGCTAGAAACAGTGAGAATGCTCAAAAGCAGAGAGAAAGGCAGCGTGAGCCACTGTTTGCCTGAGGAACGGCCGCTAACACCTGGAAGACTTCAGCCTTTGCTTTCAAGTATCTCTCATGTGTGGAGAAGTGAAGACAAGGTTTGGGACCTAAGCAAGGTGGCTGATTATTTATATCGGAGATCCCAGAAAGGCAACCCCTTCAGCGAGTGAATTAAGATTAAAAAAATATCATCCCATGTCTCAATAAAGCTCTTATCAAAAACAACAGCAACAACCCCCCATCCCATACAGGGGAGAGACTTGGGGTGGATGCCTGTCTCCCCTGCGAGCTCCTAGTCACAGGCCTCAGTCAGGTTTAGAGTCAGCATCCTTCCGCCATACCTATACCAAAGGTGCACGCGCACACACACACACACACACACACACAAACTCTAAGTCAGCTACTTCCTTTAAAGTGGCCCCATGGTAGTAGCTAATCAGGAAGCCTGGCAGAAGCAAATACAAATTTTCTCTAGAGTCATAATGCCTCAACACATTCCTGCAGATAAAGGGCTGGAGAACGTGACTTTATAAGCAAAACCCACAAAAATCACAAGGAACCAAATCACCATGAGAATAAGACCTGCAAAGTCTGTGGATATCTGAATATTTGAATAAGAATCAGAATATAACACCAAGCATGTTTAATATGTTTATAGAACTAAATAAAACGTTTAGAAGTAGATAATACACACAAACATGTTGACGGATCTCAAAAACACACTATTGAGTCAAAGAAATCAGGCGCAGAGGGTACACATTGCGTGATTCCATTTTACAAAGAGTCAGAAATGACCTATGATTTCTGCACTTCCCCACCTAGAAGTTATACTTCAATTTCAAAGAGAAAATGGATGACTTAAGTAAATTAGACACTGCTGACAGGAAATCAGCGACCTGGACAACAGGTCTGAAGGAATCACTCGGACTGCAGGACAGTGAGAAAGAGAGATGAGAAATTTGGAAGAGAGGTTAAAAAAATAGGAAGAACAGCAGAAAAGGGTCAGCATACATCTAATCCGAGTTGTAGAAAGAGGAGATAAGAAATTGGAGAGGAAGCAATATTTAAATAAAACTGGTTGAGAATTTTCCAGAATGGATAGAGGTCACCGATCTTTACACCTTCACCCATTTGGGCTGTTATGACAAAATACCATCGATTGAGTGACTAATAAACAGCAAATATTTATTTCTCACAGTTCTGGAGGCCGGGAAGTCCAAGATCAAGTTGCTGGCAGATGGGGCGTCTGGTGAGAAAGCTCTCGTCTCTTCCTGCTTCATAGATGGTCATCTCACCGCGTCCTCACGCGGCGGAAGGGACAAGGGACGCTCTCTGGGGCCTCTTTTGGGAGGCACTAATTGTGTCTGTGAGGGCTCTGCCCTCATGACCTAATCACCCCCCCCAAGGCCCCACCCCCAAACAACTTCATGTTAAATAGTAGGTTTCAACGTATGAATTTGGGGAGACACGGTGTATAACAACTCACATTCGGGAATCCCAAGCAGAATAAATAAGCATCCCTACCTACATAGATCTCAGTGGAAGAACACTGAGGACAAAGAGAAGGGTTTAAGAGCATCTTGAAATAAAAATGAACATTACCTACTAAGGAACAGCAACTAGAATGACAACTGACTTCTCAATACCAAGACAGTCGTGGCACATAGCGAGCGTGTAACAGTAATAACAGTAGAGAAAAACTCAAATTTCAGCTCTGCTGTTGTCTTAACTGCATAACTGGATATAAGTCATCTAACCTCTGAGAGCCTTGGTTTCCTCGTCTTAAAAGTAAGGTTTTTTTAGTAAAGAGTGTACGAGATAATATAAGCATTTGGCATAGTAACTGGCACTTAGTTAATGTTAAATTGATATTAGCCACAAAATCAACTCCCTGTGGGCAGAACTAAGAATGATGCAGGTCAAGTTCATCTCGAATTACTCCTAGAGGCTACTGCTTCAAGATTCTCATTTGAAAGCTCAGTTCAGCTCTCCATCAATAGAAAACATTTACCTGAAAAATGCCGGCCAAGGGCAGACATATGTGGATGCTCCAAGAAAGAAATTCAGCAGAAACCCTTCCAGCAGACCGGTCCCAAGCCACTTCCATGTCTGGGGACAACACTCCCTATCTACCCACACCCAGAAGGCCCAACAGAAGAAGAAACAGGAACCTAATAACCTGCCTTGCATTTACATTCCGCTTGTCACTTTTTAAAGTAGCCCACTGCGAACACAGTGGGACCTCACAGAGAATTCACAGCGCTAGCAGAGCAGGTGAAAAGTTAGAGACTCAGAAGGATGGGGGACTCGCCCTGAGATGGAACGCACACAAACGGGGGGCCAGGGCTTGACTCCAGGCCTTCCGGCCCACGGCGCTGCCTCCCACGGGTGGCCTGGCTGTGGACCCCCGAGCTCTTCCCCCATATCCTGGCATAAATGGCTTTTCTTCATCTTTCAGATCTCAATTCAAATGTCTGCCTCTCAGAGAGGTGCTCGTCAACAATCGCCTCCCATTTAATTCTCTACCGCTGCACCCCGTTCGCTTCCAGAACAGAACTCTCCATTTTTCTTTGTTACAGCCTATTCGTTGCCTATCTGTTTAATGCCTCTATTCACCAGAGCAAGAACCGGCCCTATTGAAGTGCATGGCACGCGGTAGCCATTTAATAAGTATCTGTGGAGAGAATAGACTTAAGTTGAGTGAACTCTTTTATACTATTATCTCTAATTATGTAAGCAGCTACAACATCACTTAATGGGAGTCAAAGACTACATTCTATATTTCTTCTTATAACCCTGCCCCACCTTACATGATCTTTCCTAGACAGAAAAAAAAAAAAAAGCATTGAATGAATAAAGGGAACAGTTCCTGCGTATGACCAGGTGTTTCCCCTGCCTGCTGGCCTTTCTCATTCTCAGTCACTCCTGAAACAGAAGAACCAAGACCGCTAGAAATTAGAATAAATCCATCCTTAGAAGCCACCTCTCACTTCCTGTAGGCATTCGATTAAACGAGTAAAATGAATACGAGCGCATCCCAACTGACCGCCGCCATTTAAAAGGCCTCCTTCTGCTTACGTACCTTTGTGTTCTGGCTCTAGGACTTTGCCGGGTCCCATCCCATCTCTGGATGGTACGGAGGAGGGTACAGAAGGAAGGAGGTGTTAATACGTTGAAACAAAGAAAAAGAGAGGGAGAGAATGAAACAGTGTAAGGTTGGTCACACATTTGTCATTAAGTCAAAGCCAAATCCCAGTGTTTGTGTGAGGTGGAATTATCTCATTCTTTTAGCCCGTGAGTCTCTGTGATCCACCAGTCAAGTATGTGATTGGATTTTGGCTCAACAAAACCTTAAATTACACACCTATTGTGCCTGAGCTAAGCCTAGTTTCACAGCGGTGGAGAAGGCTTCTCCCGGCGTCCTTGGCACTGTTCGATCCAGCGCCTGTTCTCATCTGCTGGTTGATGAATGAGTAATAGGATTAGAGTCTCATCGCAAACCACATGGTAATTGTCATGTTGGGTGCAGAGGCAAAGGCCGGGGTGATGGATAGGGTTTGCGTAGCAGAGATGAGCCTGTTCCCTCGAATGCATCCACTGACATACAGGGACAGGCCAGGGGCCTCAGGGAAGACAGAGCCAAGTCCTGGAAAGAAGCTGGCTAGCATTTACTAAGGGTTTACAAGATCGATGACTGCGCTGGGAGCCTGCACAGAACGGACCTATCTCAAAACTGATCCCGCAGTGTGGGAAAGGACATCTTTAGGGTTTTACCTGCCTACCATCGATGATTCCCCACTTCTGGATACAGGACCACCCCCGCCGCACACACACCTTTCCATGAAGAACCAAAACTGAGGAAAGTTTCGGTGAGACTAACTTTACCTCCAGCTCCAAAAAAAGGTCACGTGACGAAGCTGGGCCAATCAGAGACACTGGCATTCATTATAGAGCTATTGCCGGTGCCCCCAGGAAACAGGCTTGTTCTTTCCATAGGGCAGAGAAAGGGGTACACTATGATGCACGCAGTGGCGAAAAAGCGGCCACCCGGGGAGACGGAGCTGGAAGGACGTCGCCATGTTTTCTCCTTCTACCAGCACTCTACCTCCAAGACTAAAGCCAGGTCTACATCTTGGATTTTCCAGCAAATGCCCTTTTTGGCTCATGATGCTTGACCTGGCTTTTCCATCCAAGTGAATTCGCATACGCTTTACAAACGAAGAATCGAGGCTCACAGAGGTGAGGCCACCAACCCAAGATCAGGCAGCTGGTAAGTGGGATTGGAGCCCCAAGCCTTTTCGTCTGAGCCCTGCATTTACTCACATACGGTCCCTTCCCGCCAGACCGTGGTGGCCTGCTTCACGGAAGGACCCAAAGATTTTGAGATGAGGGAAGGAAAAGACAGCAGCCTGAGAAACCAAGGACACGTTGGGCACATTTTGGAGTAAGTGAGGTAAAGATGCATTTTCCCCTTCTGCCAATTGCTCCTGTTCGGAGTGGACAGAGGTTTGGAACAATGAAAATCACAAAAGCTTTGGAGATAGATGGACTTTAGTTGAAATTCCAACTCACCCATTTTTTTCTTGCTGTGTGATTTTGGGCAAGTATCTTATTCTCGCTGAACGTCGACTCTCTTGTCCATAATATGGAAATAAGCATATCTCGCCTTGAGGATAATTATGAGGATTCATCAGATAAAATATGTCTGTTGTGATTCCTGCCTACAAGGAACAGAAAATCTCATTTATTTTTACTTGAACAAAGAGTGGCATTTTTTTTTTTTTCTCAAATAAAAGGCATCAGGAGTGGACAGTTCCAGGGTTGGCTCAGTGGCTTTCTTTTCACTTATGGTCGCAAGGTGGCCACAGCGACTCTAAGAGCAGAACCCTCGGGGCAGAGGCTTCCATTCTCACATCTCTTCTTTTCTAAGACCAGACTCACCCTTATATCTCATTGGCCAGAACTAGACCACGTGACCACGTCCCCTTACCTTTCATTGGCCAGAACATGATCGCCCCCAGCTGCAAGGGATACTGGGAAGATGAGTGGGGAAAGGGAATGAGGTGCCCGTGACTGGCTTTGCCAATCTCGCTTTACCCCCCGATTCTCTATTAACAGGCATAAGAAGGAAGGCGACCTCCGGAAAGACAACCAACGGCAGTAACCAAAGTACGCAAAGCGCTCTGGGCAGAATCTGGCACATACAAAATACTCAGTAGCTCTTAAGCATCATTATTATTACACTAATTTTCTGCCAATCATGCAGAAAGCGACCTTTTTGGCACCCTTCCCCTCATCGGCGCGCGCTTCTGGGAGCACAGCACCCGCAGCACCTAGCGATCGGAGCAGTCTCTGCAGAGACATCCGAAGACAGCAGAGAAGCGCTCTGAGGATGAACATTCGCTCGGAAACAGGTTCGAGAAGTCCAGCGCGACAGGCGAGCAGCTCGTGGATGCTCCCGCCTCTCTGGAACCGCTGTCCGCGGGGTTGCCCCGAGCCACCATTCACAGCCCGCTGCTCCGCGGTCCCTGCCCTGGCCCCTTCTCGCCCCTCGCGCCTCGCCGGCCCCCTCGCCTCGTTTACAAGAAGGAGGGTAGTCGCATCTTCCTCCATCCATGAAAACACTAAGGACGTGGCACTCGGGACAGAGGTCCTTTCTTGTCATAAACAGGACGAGTGGCCCATATCCCAGTCCCTCCATGCTCGCCGGGTCCCCAGGGACTGGGGCTCACATTCAGTCAGTCAGTCAATCATTTCTTCAGCATTCAGTTTTGAGCGCCTACTACGTGTTAGCCGCATTCTGGGTGTGGGAGCTACGAGCCAGTAGTAAACCTCACTTGCTATTGCCACGCGGCCTTCCTAACCTTTGTATGAGACACGTTCCCAAACCTCCCAGAAATCCACCTAACGGTCCGACTCCGCCCCCCACCCCCCCAAGCCCATGCTCAGGTCATTCTAATCCCCAGCCCTCTGCTTCACGTCCACTGGGATGACTAGAATGAAAAAAGATGACAGTCGCGGTCTTAGAGAAAGCGGAGCCCTCATACGCTGCTGGTGGCGATGTGCAATGACTCAGTCATTGTGGGAACAGTCTGCAAATTACTCACAAGGTCAAACACAGAGTTACCGCGTGACCCAGACACTTCACTCCCAGGTACAGACCCGAGAGGACTGAGAACGTATGTCACGCAAACACTTTCATGTAAACGCTAACGGCATCCTTACTCACAAGGGCAAAGAGTAGAAGACGAAGAAAATCCAAGCGTCCATCCACTGGTGGATGGATAAGCGGCATACGCGAAACGTGGCGTGTCCGCGCAGGGAAGAGTCAGCCACAGCCAGGCGTGGAGTGCAGATACGCGCTAACGTGGGTGAACCTCGACAACGCTGGTAAGTGGAAAAGAAGCCTGACCGAAAAGGCCGCGTGCCGCACTGTGCTATTTATATGAAAGATCCAGAACAGACAAATCCGGGGGGACAGAAAGTGGATGAGCGGTCGTCAGAGGCTGAGAAGAGGAGGGAGCAGAAAATGACTGCTAATGGGCACGGGGTTTCTTTTGGGGCTGATGAAAATTCTTCGGGGATGACGAAATTAGATCGTGGTGGTGGTTGCGCAAACCTTGTACGTATACTAAAAACCACGGAGTCGTACGTTTTCAAAGGGTGAGTTTTGTGATGATATGTGAATTATATCCGGGGGGTGGGGTGGGGTGGGGAAGGCCCTTCCCAATGTCAACCGCCATAAGCAAATGAACATTTAGCTGGAGAAGCGGCCGCTGACCCGTTTGCTTCCCGCCTTCAGTGGCACCAGCGCGGACTGCGCCTGTTCCCCGAGAGGACAGGAGCTGCATGTTAAGCTCCGCCGGCCTCCTGCCAGCCCCGCTGCCAAGGACCCGCTGCTGGCAGCCAGCGCCCCCCTCGCCCCCCGCTCTCCTCTGCCCTGAGCTCGCTGCCTGACGAGGCAGCCTTCCTTGGTGGGCACTGAGCATGTCCTTGGGGAAGGACACTAGTATGGAGGCCTCGGCTGCGCCCTGTCACCAGTCAGCCTTGCCCGACGCCGTGACCCCGAGAAAGCGAAGAGGCGCGAGGGCAGCCACCAAGGCTGGCGGTGACCTGGGCCGCGCCCCTTGCCCCCATCAGAGCCGGCGCACCTGTGTGGAAGAGGCGCCGGGGAATGTAGCAACGGTTTCTTCTCTTTTTAAAATGACTCCAGTGAGTCGCGCTGTCGTGAAAGAGGCAAGCGGCTGGGTGGGATTTTCTTTCGTGCAGAGAAGCCGAGAGGGAAGTGTCAGGGGGCCCTCGGCCCGGACGCCTCCGCAGGAGCCCGTTCGCAAGGGCCGTCCTCCCTGGAAGCCGCTCACGTCCAGGAGCAGCCTGCTTTCCTTCCTTGTGAGATGCCTCATCTTTGTTTTCACTCTCTAGCTGTCATGGGAGCTAGGGAAAAAAAATCCCGTTTCCAGTGTTCCCAAGATTAAGGGTCCCGCGCTCCCGCTCACGCCCTCTCAAAGGCTCCAGGGGCCCCCACTCCTCAACCTTCAGGCTGGAGACGGACCCCTGCCATGTAAAGGCTCTGACACCAGGTGTCATGGGAAGGGTTGGGTCAGGAGGGCGATACTAATGACTGTCCACTTTCCTTGGGTACCATGGACCCCAGACTCTAACAAGACCCAGGCTCGGCACAGGTGGGTGCCGTACTGGCATGGGGTGTTTCTGAACCCAGGAAACGATAACGTCAAAATGAAGCAACAGGGACCCCCGGAGGCCCCATGACCAAGACTGCTGCTCCCAAAGGGGGCTCTGCCCAGTCGGGAGGAAGGATGCACACAGAAGCCAAGGACTCCAGCCTCATGACAGCAAGGAGAGTACCCCTCAGCTCTGCTGTTCCCTCCAGCCCACCACCGAGCATCCAGCAGGGAGACGTTTCACCTGGTCAGCATCTGCTGGCACCTCCAGCCCCCAAGGGATGGTGCCGGGTTGGGGGGCAAGGTAACCCCGGGTCCTCCCGGAGTCCATTAGTTCCTGTGAGACTTGCCCCTGGGAAATGAAGTGCCAGCACTCCAGAGCCTCGTGTATAAGACAGCCACTCTCTCCATCTGGTTTACACCCCTCCTGGGGGCGGGCTCGGCGACCAGGAACTGCCACAAGTGACCAGCACGTTCCTGTTCCAGAAGGCCACGAAAACCGAAAGGTGCTAACTCGGCTCCTCCGAGAGGTGGCCTGTCCCCTCGGCTCCCCTCTGCTGTCTGGGTGGTCCAGAACGAGCTTCCAGAGGGCAGAGATGCCAGACACAGATACCCAGACATCCAGCTGAGCTGTTACAATTTTAAGACGCGTTCTTCCCACAAACATTTATGAAGAATCTACCGCAGCCGGGCCCTGAGGCAGAGGCCGAGCCACGGACCCCCTCCGGCGGGACAAATAGACATTTCGAAAAAAAAAAAAGGACAATTACACAACAACCATGGATGCTCTGGAATGACGGTCAGAGGTTAGCGAGGAACACACTACGTGCGGGGAGGCACCCTGCTGCTGTCAAGAGGTGAAACTTTCATGTCACACAAACCTAGATCGTACTAGCCACTTGTATGTGGAGTGACCCGGGGCAAATGGCTTCAGCTGTCCCAGCCTTTGTTTACCCATCTGTCACGTAGAGAGGAGAGCGGTGCCTACCTCGCGAGGCTCTGTGGAGGGTGGAGTGGGGTGCCTGGTACAGAGCGAGGGCTCGGGAAGTGGGACCTAGAGAAACGATGTTATGCTGACTCTTAAAAAAAAAAAATGACTGTGTGTTTGCCACGGAGTTCGGGGAGTGAGGGGAAGGGCGGAGAAGGGAAAGGTGTGGGGTCGAGAAAGACCCTGAAGGGGGCCTTCCCTCCTGGACCCCACGGCACCACCCCCACTGAGCTTCCGCTTGCTGAGTCCTCACCCACAGAAGCCGACGGGTTGTCACCCAGCGGGCCGACCTCCGCCGAAGGGAGGCCCCTCCAGGCCTTGGAGTTTGCCGCCCCTCTCCAAGGTGAGCCCCTGTGGGCGGGGACCGTCTCTGCGGCTCCACGCGCCCTGCCCACACCGGGCCACTCACCTCATCCAGCAACTAGACTGAAGCACAGACTGGTTCCGCCCCAGCTAAATTGGTGCGTGTACCCATTAAGTCCCCACCCCACGGCCTCCCCAGTCTACTCAGAGAGCAGGTGGCCTGGGAGCCATGTAATGAGGTCCGACGAGTGATGTCTGAAAAAATGTGACCCAGTGGGTAAGGGGTGCCTTGGGGGACGGCACGAGGCAGGGCGTCCCTTACACACAGAGAAGACGCGCTTTCTTCGCAACGTCTGCGGGACAAGAGGCTTGCCGCTGAGCTGGGGAGCAGCTTCCCTGAAGAAATCCTCCCGGGCTGTTTCACCATCACCAGCTGGTGTTTCTTGGCAGCCGAAGCCAAATAATAACCATGTTGAAATGGTCCTCACCGCCTTGTAGGAACAGGGTATGACTTGTTACCTCCACATGCCTGCGCGGCCTCCAGCTCTGCTGCCCCATCTCCTCCCCCAGGCAGCCCGGGGCAGTTCCTCCAGCTTTACATCAGATAGAGGGGTGCTGGAATGGGGGAAGAGCCAGCCCCGGGACAAACGGCCCCTGGCTTCCCGACACGCCATCCCGCATCTCCTCTCCCAAGAACATCTCCTGGTTCTCGTTTTCCCCAGATGCACCTGGACACGTCTGAAAAATCTGTTTAATAAATTACCACCTCTACATGACCTGACAATAGCTGCAGATAATCTGAGGCTATTACAAGGCTTGTTTACAATCATCTAATTCTAGGTTGTGCAAAGCCCGACAAGTTAAGGAAGGTGTCAACCTTCCCTCTGTCAATGGGACAACTTGTATTCACAAATTACGCGTAATTGATCCAGAGATGTTACAGGCATTTGACAAACAAAAGGCGTGCCTCCCCCGCCCACCCTCTCCCGGAATTTATCTGAGAATTTATCTGCAAGGGAATTAACAGTGAACGGTGGGCAAGAAAATTAGCACAGGACTATTCTCTGGCAGTGTTGTTTATAATAACAAAAACTTTAGAAACAACCTACGTGCACAACAAAAGGGGATTAGTTAAACAAACCTTGGACCAAGCATAGGACAAGAGTCTAGGCAGCCATTTAAAATAATATTGTGCAAGACAGCCCAGTGACACGGAAAATGTTAATTACCGGTTGTTCAGCGAAGGAGCAGAAAGCAGGTTACAAAGCGATCACTAATGAACGCCATTAAAATGGTTCATGTAAAAATATTTACTTGAAAAGTGTTCTTTGGGAGGTGGGTCAGGTGGGCCTGCTGTGCAGACAGACAGACGGACAGACCGAGGAGTCTGGCGTTTGAATCTTACAAGCTGTGCCTCCTTGGACAAGTTATATAACCTCTCTGGCTATGTCTCAGTTTCTTGATCCGTAAAATGCCGAAAATACCTGCTTCACAGGGCTGTGGTGAAGGTCAAATAAGATCATCTTGTGTGAAGTGCTTAGCCGCCATATCTGATATAAAATAAATGTTCAACAAGGCGATGATTCTTGCTGTCATTATCATGTAAAAAACGGTTAACGCTGGGTCGTAGAAGTATAGGTATTTTTTCTCTTGTTGAATTTTTGGTTGGTTCTGCCTGTCCATTTCCTGGAAGATACTGCGACTGTAACGACCACATAATTTGTTTCAAACCAAGTTTTGAGAGGAGGTGTCGTCGCTTTTACAGACAGACACCAGGGCTGATTAAAGGCAAGGTTGTGTCTGTGACCTCAGCTGGTGGGGCTGAGGACCTCATCCCAATAGATCCTGCCACCCAGAAGAGAAAGATCAGAGAGCCACGGACTCGATCTGAAACGGGGAGGCCTGGGGGAGCCGGGGAGAGCCGGTCCCAGACATTGTGAAACAAAGCGTACCTGCCTGGGGCCTCCCCCTCCCTGCTCCTCCACCCAGCACACCTCCCACAGGAATTTAGGTGGCTTGAGCCCTGTCTGGGGTGAGGGGGTGGGGGTGGGGAGAGGTTATTAATAAAGGAGGCAGAGGAGCCAAATTGGGGGAGGGAACCAAACCACTGTCACGCTGGGACATGTCCTGGTGAAAAGGGACCGTGGGTAGGTGGCTCAGAGCTAGTGTAGGCCAGTGTGTTTCAGAAAACCCAGATTGGATGGCCTTTGTCTTGTTCAAGGGCCCAGAAAGTCACAGACAGTCTCAAAGCTCCACAGGTCTGGGCCACATGCTGATAAAGCACAAACCCTCCTCGCATGGGCCACCAAAGCCCAGGCCAGCGTCCTGGGCGCTGCTGAGCCTCCTTAATTAGACACTTGGCTTCTGGGTCCTGCAAGGTGTGACAGCAGTGGCCGAGGGCCAGGGAAGGGCTGGGGGCCACTCAATGCAAAACCAGTCCCCACCCAGAGCAGAGTCCAAGAATGGGACCAGAAGTGCCCCCTTTTCACACGCCCAAGGACCAGAGGCTGGGATCGGCTCCAGGCTTGCGTTGGTGGAAGGGGTTGGGCTTGGTTCCCAGGCAGAGAAACCCAGAAGGCAGGGGAAGCCCCGAGGCGGGTGCGGCAGCCTCCCCGGTGCTCTGGGGAAAGGCTGATGCAGGAGGCAATGGCCTCAGCCGAGGCGGCCCCTTTCAGGGTGACCATGGCGAGGCCCACCATCGCAAGTCTGGCCCGCGTCTCTTCACTCCCCAAATCAGAGGAGACCCAGAACCCAGACTCCTGGCTTCCCTCAGGGAGGTGAAAGCCTGCCCTCTCCCCAACCCAGGAACGAGGGAAGGCAGACTCAGCGGGGGTCCCCACTGGCCTCAGGAATGTGGAGACCCGAAAACCATCTCCTTTCTTGCCACTCCACTGCCTACAAATGAGTCGATCCTAAGACCATACTTTATACCCACGGCTGTAACGCAGAAGTGGAAAATGTGAAGAAAACGGGACCATCATACACTGCCGCTGGGACCATAGACCGGCGCAGCCCCTCAAACAGTTCGGTGGTTCCCCCAACAGCCGGAGCACAGAATCGCCCCGCGACTCGGCATTCCAGCCCTGGGTCTGGACCGAGAAGACTTGAAAACAGGGGCTCGACCCAGAGCAGGCACGTACGTGCTCACAGCGGCATTGTGCACAGCAGCCAGATGTTGTAAACAACACGAGCGTCCATCGAGGGGCCGACGGGTCTCTCTCATGTGGACTATCTACGACGTGGAATGCCATCCGGCGGCGAGGCGGAATGAAGTGTCGATACACGCCACCGCCCTGAGGAATCTCGAAAAAGTATGCTAAGGGAGAGACGCCAGGCGCAAAGGCCACACGGTGCACGAAATAAAATACCCAGAATCGGTAGATTCATAGAGAGAGACAGCAAGTTTGTTGTTGCTGGGTCTGGGATAGGGGCGGGAGCTAGTGAGGGACTGCCAATGGGTATGGAGATTCCTTCTGGGGAGACGAAAACATTTTTGGAACTAGGTGGAGGTGACGGTTACGCAACACCCGTGTGTTAAGTGACACTGAATTTTAAGTATAAAATGGCTAATTTTACATTGTGTGCATTTCGCCCCAATAAAGTCAGTGAATCACAGCCGGGAAACTGTTGCATGCTGGACCCTGTGTCCTAGCCATCCATATGATCTCATTTCATCTTCAGAGCAAGCCCCTGAAGCGAAGATTAATGATCCCATTTTACTGATAAGAAAACCGAGGCTCAGTTTTCGTACTCCTAAAAGAGGTGATATGCTTTGCCCAAGGCCTCATAGCTCATGCTTTGCTCACAGCAGAACGGAGAACTGGCTCAGGGCGCAGAGGCTATCTCAGAATTGGCCGGAAATTCTTCAGAGTTGAGTAAGATGGCTTAGAGGAGACAGGCGTCCGGACCTGAGTGCTGACGGACAGAGGGGTCTCAGTGATTCCATGCTACGCTGGGTGGCTGGGATTCTGGGAATGACAGCAGGGAGCTGTTTCGGGGGAGCGTTGCCTGAGGTTGATGACTGTCCATCTTAGAGTTGTGGGGTGCTGGGGAGGAGGCAGGGGAGACCAAGGCCCTGGCCTCAGGAAAGCAAACATCTTGGTGCAAACTATGCTTGATCCTTCAAACCAGCTCCGCCTCGCCTCCCCAATCCTCCTCATGGAAACCTCGCTCAGAACAGACACAGTACTGGTTTTGGCATCACGGCCGCTGAGTTCTCTGGGTCTTGAAAAGATGACTCTATTCCTCCTCTCCCTTCATTATCATAGCTGAGGTTTATCCAACACTTACTACGTGCCATGCACCACTTCAAAGCCTCAGACACAGACCTCTACAACAACCCTTTGATGTCAGGTGGCAGTCATGGAGGTTGACTTGACATCACCCGGACCCCACCCCTGCCCCTCCCCCCGCTGTGTTTCATTTGAACCCGGCTTGGCAATCCCATCCCCCTTGCTTCCTATAGGATCATGAACAAGCATGGGACCTGATAACAGCCAACGAGAAAGGCTTCCTTGCTCTAGGAAGAGATGGCCCCTCCTCTTCCCCGGAGATGGTTGCATCTGGATGTGATGATGCTGGAAACTGCGGCAGGCTCCTCGCCTCTAGCCTGAGAATGAGATTAACATGGACGAGAATGAGCGGAGAGACGGAAGGATGTCGCTGAGCCGCTGGGGACACTGGGCTGGCACTTTCCGGTTACATGAGAGAATAAACTCAATTGGGTAAGCTAGTATTCGCTCTGATTCGCAGCCGAAAGGACCCTAGCTGACCGATACATGATACAAACGGGGAATCTGAGGTGTAGAGAGATTAGACAATGGACCAAGGTTCTATGGGACTAGGACTTGAGCCCACAGCATCTGGCCCCAGAGCTCCACCCTTCACCATTGGGAGACACTGTCTACCTCTTCGGACTGTTGTCACCGCAAATAAAGTCCTGGCACAAATAAAGATAAAAATATCAACTGCATAGGAAAGCAGCAAGATTCCGAACTTGCAAGAGCCACAGAGGCTCCGGTGTAGGGCCCGGAGCAGAAAGGCTGCTTAATGGACCTGAGATCCACACCCTTGTGATGTTCGGTCCTTACTTGGTGTCCATCTATCCCCCGTGGCTCAGAGGCTGGACAACCTTCATGTTCCTGCCACCTCTGTCTCTCCCAGAAGCATACAGCTTTCCGAATTCTGGCCCCAGCCCTCCTGCTCCAGGCAGCCCTCCAGGATATACCTCTGCACGCTCTATCCCCCATAGTAGCCTGCTTACCTTCCCACACATGCTCCAGCAATTTCGAAATAATCTGTTGCTGTTCTCCACATGGCAGCCAGCGGGATCTCATAAAAATCAGAGCAAGATCACCTCGTGGCCCTGCCTAAAACTCTCTTACTCCTTCCCACTGCAGTCAGAATAAACCCAAACTCACGACTATGACCCACCAGGCCATCTATGTCTGGCCCCTGCCTTGCTCCCAACTTTGCCTTGTTCCAAGCTCCCCCGAGCCCACTCCGCCTTGCAGTTCCTCAAACCCGAAAAGCTCATCCCTAGCGCAGGGCCTCTGTCCTTGCTGGTCTTCTATCGGGAACGACGCTGTCCCCCTAAAGTCTTGCCGGAGTCCGATCATCTCAACCCTCAGGACTCCGGAGAGGCCGCCCGCAGCCCCCGCCTCGGTCTCTGTCATGTTCCCCAATTTCATTTCTCTCTACATCTCCTGTGTTTCTCTCGCATAATATCTTGTGTACGTAACTGTTTATTTCATTATTTCCCATCATTCCCCTGGAACGTACACTCCAGGCAATGGAGACGCGTCCGTGTGAGCCACCGCCGCATCCTCAGCACCTCGGACAGTGCCCGGCACGCAGCAGGTGCTCAATAAACACTCGTGAGAGGGCTCAAACTCTGTCACCTCGGGAAGTGATGCTGTGTTAACTGCTCTATGGGAAGCAATACTCCTCGAGTGGTTCTTGTACTCGCTCTCATATTGACAGTCCGAGAACCTCGTCGTTGTTAGGATATGCTTCCCTCAGGCTCACAGTGAAAAGCAGACTGAGTTCTCACCTCGCCTCTGCCAATTTCTCGTGTTATGACCTTGAGCACGTCACTCAATCTCACCCTGCGTGTGCCTCGGTTCCCCTAACCGTCAAACAGGGATGATTTGTCTCGTGGTATCAGAAAATACCCTGGCATTCAGCGTATTGTCTGGTGCACAGAGGGGGGTTAATATATGTTATTCGTTTGTTCTGTCAGAATGTAAGAGAAATAAAGGAAGAAAGGGGGAGGGGCGAGGGAGGGAAGGAAAGAGAGAAGGAAGAAGGGAAAGAAGGAGGAAAGGGGGAAAGGAAGGGAAAGAGGGAGGGAAGAAAAAGAAAAGGCTGTGACATCAGCCTGCCTGCGGGTCACCTGAAGCCTTCCCCCAAGATGGCCTCTGCCATGGGAAGGAGAATGCAGGAGGTCTGGGCAGACACCGGCCCCCACTTTTCCTCAACTTCAGTCAATTCCCTCTTGGGGTCAGACAGTGCCATTGCCCAGAACACAACACCTCCCTCAGTGTTAATCCGGGGAATGAGCTTTGGGGCACCAGGGAGATGGGGAGGAAATTCACCCCGAGTCCCAAATTCTCTGACTGCAGTGGCAGCTGCTCTAGGGAAGAGCCTCGCACCAGGACGAGCTGGGTCTTCATGGCTGCTAATTGGTCATAAGGCAAATGGGGGAAAGGTATTAACGAGCAATCCATTTGGCTCCGAGTGAATGGACCATAATCCAGGAGGCGTTTATCGGTCTGTCTCTGCATTTTAAGAGTTTTCATTTCAGAAGTGGCTTAGTCCTGAAATAAACTGCTATGATCAAGGTTGGGCGATAATGGGGGAAATATTTGAGAGTTACAGGATGAACCCAAGTGCCAGCAGTCCACCTGTTTCCTCCCCTACCCCTCCTCCAGTCTTCCTGCCTTCCTGCTGAGCTCAAGGTCACTCCTAGAGCTAAGACAACCCCGCCTGCCCATAGCATCTGAGGCCTCTCTTCTTACCCCCCTCGCTGACTCTTCTAGGAGGAGTTATCTCCACTCCGACAAAGGAATCCCACCTGGTTTCCCGGTGGGGCTTACTCAGAATAGCCAAAGATGCATGGATTACGAGTTTGCCTTTTTCTTCTTCTGTTTTTCTTTTATGATTCTTAAAGCAATATATATATTATTAAAAATTCAAACAATATGGAAATATACAACATAGAAAATGAAATTCACTCTCTCCGATAATCTTACTCCTCAGAAATAACTACCATTAACATTTTTATATAGAGCCTTCCGGATGGACAGACGGATAAATCTTACTTTAGATAATAAGTATTTCAAAGATTAATGTAATAAATGTTAAAGGATGCACCATCCAGCTTTAGAAATAATATATTACAGACAAAATTGAAAGCTCCTGCCTCTCTTCCTTGTATTATTCTCTCCCTCCACCTCCAAACGTAACCTTTGTCCAGAAATGATCATTTCTATACTTTTTATTGTTCCACTGCATGAACTTTTATCCACAAACAATATGTAATACTGTTTTACTTAACGTTACTCTTTATACGAATTGTATCACAGTATATGCGGTCCTCCCCGGGACTTACTTTTCATCTTTCCATTGTTTCCGGATTCCCATGTAGTCACATTGTAACGCCATTGTGTTCATTGTTGAGACTGTATCGCATTTTGTCATGTCATTATACCACAGTTTATTTACTTATTCTCCTATTAAGAAATATTGGGATTCGCTCTAACGTTTCACTTTACAAACAGTGCTGCAGTGAACGTTCTTGTCATCTCTTTGCATACGTGTGCGGGCCTTTCTCCAAAGCATAGATCTAGTAGTCAGTGTCATAGTACACGAGTGTCCTCAATGTCACTGAACATTAGCAAATCGTTCACAGGGGCCAACTGAGAACGCTCAGAGAAGCTTTCTTCACGAATAACTTAAAATTGGATATGAACCAAGGCTTATTAATGGAAATGTACAATAACGGGGATGGACCCGAAGACGCTGTATTGAACTGCAGATGTCAGACACGAAAGGGGATATACTCTATTATTCCATTTATATGAAGTTCACGAACAGGCAAAACTAAACTGTGGCATTAGAAATCAGGATGATAGTTACCTTCACGGCAGGGATAGGGTTTATGGGTGGGGGGAGGTGATGGACAGTCGGCCGTGTTGGAAATGTCCTCTGTCTGGTCTGGCTCATGGTTATAGTTGTGGAATTTCATTGAACTTTATCTTTAAGAGATGTGTGCTCTATATCTGTTATGCTACGACTTTTTTTTTTTTCTTGAAGAACTAACCTTGTTATTTTAATTTATCGGTTGCTTGGATTCTGCCTAAGTGGAAAGAAAAAAACTGATTTTATTGAGAACCTGCTAAGTGCCCACCACTGGGCTAGTTATGTTTATAAATTTGTATAATTTTTAATTATAATTTTTATAACTACCCCCATGGCAATGGATTTGATTGTTCCTTTGTTCACAAGTGAGGAAACCGAGGCATGCCCGTCCAAGGCCACAGGGCCCTTCAAGTCCTGTTAATAACTGTATTAACACTGTAACGATTGTATTGTAACTGTAATGGTTGACATTTATTAGGCACACGATACGCGAGGCGTTATTCTCAGTGCTCTGCGTGTAGTTTGCGATGTTATCGGCAATGTGACCCTATGTGACAGTGGGACAGGCGCCATCAGTAACTCCCGCTTTACAGATGAGGCCATCGTGGCTCAGTCAGTCCCTCCCCGCAGGCTTCTCAGCCAGTAAGCGGAGGAACCATGATCTCGTTTCAGTCTGACACCAGCCCCAGTCCTGAGCTGTCTGAGTTGTCCGGCTGCGAGGCGGTGTGTGGGATTCGCCTCCCACTGGGTGACACTGAGATGCTCTCACCTCAGTAACGCCGGCAGCTGTTTGCTTTGTGCCACCGTCTTCCGGTGCAGGTTGGAGTTTATTTGTTGACTTGTTTTTCACACTCACTCATCTGTGTAGAAACTCAAAAAACAGACCCATTAAGCGTCATCCGAAAGCCTAAACATTTCAAGATAAATTAGCAGACCTGTCTCCCCGGGGAGAAGGAGCTCAGGCAGGCAGGGCAAAGGGAGAGGAGAATGGAGAATTCCCACTGCTTCTGAATGTGCAGGTGTCACCCCCCAACTCACACATGCACTGGCCCCGGGGAACCCAGCACAGATAATAAACTGGCAGCAAAAGGCTTGTGGCTACATGTTTTATTTTTGCAGAATTGGATCTCACCTCGGGATCACAATTTAATGGGAAATACAGCTCAATGGCGGTAAACTTGGGGTTTTATAAAGAAATGGTGATCTAAGTCAACAGGACCAATAAGCTCCCTTAGGCAAACGGTGGAAAGGAAAAGGAAGGGGTACGGGTGTCGGGGGGAACTGCCAGCTTCCTGTCCAGAGGAGGCCGCCGAGCAGGGCCTCGCCCCGAGGTGGGGACTGTCCGAAATTCGGGGGATTATAATGCAGTGTGCTAAGTGTCGCTCTTGGGATAGCTCAGCCCGAAAGATCAGGGAGGCCTTCCCGGAAATGGCGACACTTCGGCCGAGTCTTAAAACACGTTCTGGAATTTGTCGAGAGGGAGAAAAGGCCATCCCAGGCAGAAGGTCGGAAGCATGTACAGGCAATGGGACTGTGGCTCTAACCTGCGGTGTGCGACCTGTCACACATTAGAACCACCTGAGAAGCTTTGAAAACCTGGGGTGTCTGGGCATTCCCCTCCGGGGGTTTCGATTTGATTGGCCTGGGAGTGGGTTCTGAATGGCAGGCAGGTTTGAGAACCCCTGTTCCAGCCGGTCCTTAGTTACGGTCAGAACCCTGAAAGACACTGTCCATTTGTCACCCAAGAAGCCTGTCATTTTGCTACCAGGATGCTTGGGATCTGTCCCCAGAGCCGAGAGCCACCATAGGGTGACCTCGGGACAAAGCAACTGCCCCAGAGGCCTTGGCTTGGGCCAGATAGGAGTCTACTCAGCCATCTCGTCAGTCATGACAAAGAATTTCTGGCTGGAGCAGCGGAAGGTGAAGACAGACTGAGGCGAAGAAGGTGGGGGGCGGGGTGGGGGGTGGGGGGTTGCAGTGGAGCCCCTGTGTGCTGCCGCCCAGCACTGGCTCTCTAGGCTTCAGGTAGCCCCACCTGAAAGCTGGTTTCAGAAACCGACTCCCCAGCTTTAGACATTCCGGGTCTGGCTTCACGATGTTCCCCGCCCACGTATTATTATTTCCCGACTGTTTTTCCCTGCCTGGCTCAATGAATTCCGAAAGGGAACTTGGTTACCAAGTGGATATTTAGAAATGGAAAAGCAGTATTCTTTGTCCTCATAAAAGACGACCTTAAGATTCAATCTGACTTTTGAAAATAACGTGATTAAAATAACATGGTATCATTTATATGTGGGATATAAACCTAAAAGCAGCAAATGACCAGGACAAACAAACAGAGACTCATGGGCATGGACTATAGACTAGTGGTTACCAGAGGGTAGGGGGTGAGCAAGGAGGGGGGAGGTAGACATGATAAAGGGGAGCAGGGGAGGGTGAAGTGGGCAAAAAAGATCAAATATACGGTAGCTAAAGGAAAATGGATTTCGGATGGTAAACACACAATAGAATATACAGATGTCCAATTATAATGTACACCTGAAAATTATATAAGTGTATTAACCAATGTTACCCCAATAAACTTAATTTAAAAAAGAAAAAATAAATAAAATAAAATAAAACAAAACAAAACAAAATGAAATGAAATAAAATAACGTGATGAAAGCCTGCTCAGACGCTGTTGGCTACCGCACCTCTTCCGGAAGCCTGACCCTCGTTTTTGTTTCCTGTTCTCTTTATCGTCATAAAATACACGTAACAAGAAGTTTCCCGCGTTAGCCATCCTCACGGGGACGGCTCCACCGCCCGTCCCCGGGACTTCCTTCGCCTTCCCTCACTGAAACGCCAAACCCCTGACGTGATGTCCCGGGCCCACTTCCCCGGCCTCGCAACCACCGCTCTGTTTTCTCCGTGCTCTGCTTTGGTTTCAAGAGGAGATTGCGAAAAGTCGGGAGATGGTAAGGGCATATCAAGACCAAACCGAGACTCTTCCCTCCACCCCCCGATTAATTATGGTTGGGAGAAGGTCGAAAAGGCAACACATTTCCCTCCGTGAAACTCTACGCCTCTCTGCCCATGGCCTTAACCCTTGGCCGTCCCCCCACATGTCGCGAATGCTGCGTCAGTGATCCCTAGGTTTCTCTTCCAGATCTGCTGCCTTTTGGCGAAAAACACAACAAAATCTGAGTCTAACGCACGAGAGAGCAGAGGGCAGAGGGCGGTCACTGCCCCCTGACTTCCTTACTGCTTCTAACAGCGCCGTGAAAAATGATACCCATTTTCCCGAAGAAGAAACCATAGTTCATCAAGACAGCAACCTGCCCAGAGCGACGCAAGGTCCACACTGGGACCTTTCGATCCAGCTATGAGCCTCTGCCCTTCCCGCCCCGCCATGCTGATCTCCATGGGCAAGCCTTCTCGGGAGAAACCGAGCCAGAGAAGGTGAAAAATGAAAGGCTGTTCCAGTGCGCACAGCACACACTCAGCCACAGGACTCCAAACAAGGGAATCGTAATCAACCTGAGGGTGCGCGCCTGGGGAAGGCTCCTCCTGGTGCACAAGCAACGCGTCCTCTCCTCCACTGGGCCACCAAGCTGGTCCTTTAATGAATGCGCACAGGAGATGCTGGCCCCCGGGGGCTGTGCCCCTCTCACGGCCCTTGGTGGCCCACCCGGCTCCTCCCCAGGCTTTCGCACCCAGAAACGGCTGTGCATACTCACTCTGCATTTGGGCCTATCTGTCCCTGCAGGATTCTGATGCAAATAGATTCCACACAAACACAGAGCACCTCCCTCCCAGCTGAGCTCCCCTGTTTGCTGATGGTTCCCAGCGTTTTCCCTGGACTCCTCACCTTCATCTTCTTGTGTTTGTTTAAATAACAGCCAGGTAGAAACCTCCGTTAAATACCTTCCGAGATGCCAGGCCAAGCGACTCCTTCCGCTCCCCCCCCCCCCGCCCCCGACGGCGGCGTCTGTGTGTGCAGTGATTTCCAGATCAGTCCTTTGGCTGGTCTCCACTCATTTGTGAGGCTGGGATGGAGCCACATGAATAAAGCTTGCAAATTAGCAGGAGCCCCGTGCATTTGCAGGCTGCGGTCACAGCCAGGTACCCTTCGGCTGCCTGTGGTCGCTTTATTACCAGGGCCCTCCCCCAGCATGACAGGGATTCTGTACGCTGGCCGCAGAGGCCACACACGCACAAACACCTCAAAAAGAGTTTGATCGCTTTCTTATTTTAAAAAATCTATCATTGCCTTCTATCCATCCTTTTGAGGGGTGAGGGGAGCTTTCCTTACTGTAATGCAACTGACTCTTTAAAATGACTCTAAGATCTATATTTCACCCAAAATCAGGTCACTGTGAGGCATTGAGAGACAAGTGCTCCCTGCCGGGTGGCCAGGGACAATGGGATGGATGAACTGGCCCACACGGGAGAGAGAACCAGGAGTCAGGTTGATGTCCGAAGGTCTGGTGTGCCTGGCCACAGACGCGGAGGGAGGCTCACTGCCCGCGGGGGTCTGGGGATCTGAGGGAGCCTCCTTTATCCCCTGGCAGCCACGTAGCCTTGGCCTGGAGGTTGACAGCAAGAGCTCTGAAGTCACACGGACCTCAGTCCAAGCCAGAATCTCCCACCCCCTCCTCGGGCCTCTCTGAGCCCCGGTTTCCTCAGAGGTGTGAGGATTCCGAGGGAATCCACGCAAAGCGCCTTAGCCCAATTCCCGACACACAGAAATTTCCAGGCGCCACGGCAGACATCGATGCCTGCCGCCTTCCCACCCACTCTGCCCTTTCTTGCTTGCCGGGAGACCTTGCTTGTTCATGGTGGCCGTGTGCCCAGCGCTCGTGACGGGCAGGCTGCTAGACAGGTGCTCTCCTAGCATACCTTGCAGCTAGAGATGGCCGTGTGACTTAGACTTGACCAATGACACATAAGGGGAAGGATGTTGCCCGTTTTCAGAAAAGCTCCTTCCCTTCCCACCTTTAATGCGGCGGCTACTTCATGCCCATTTTACGAAAGTCTCGGAACGCAAGGCCAGGTGTGCAGAAGGGCAGAAGGAGACGTAAAGGGCCCGGTCCTCCACAGCAGGGCTGAATTCCTCGCCGGCACTGGAGCCGCCCCGCTCCAGGCCTCTCACTACGGAACGCGATTAAATGGTTGTGTTGCTTCGGCCGATTGGTCGGCTCTTATGTTTTACCCTGAGACCTGAAGCATCCCTGCCCATCATTCCCAGATTTACCTCCCACATTCGCGCCGCTGCCTGGGGAATGTGGAGGAACCATAGCCAAATGGACTTCCGGCGGAAGATAATCTACATTTTTAAGATAATCATTTTCGCCACCCGAAACCCAAAGTACTCCGCAGCCTGGGCTGTGACAAGAGCCATGTGGAAGGGAACTGGGCAGAGGTGGCTGAGCTCTGGGAGTCCATGTGGGAAGCTGGCCTCCAACCCAAGTGATCTGCCCTCAGGTGCCTCTGGCCCAGGGACCTCGGGCAAGCCTGGGAACCCTCCCTCTATACGCCTCTGTCCCTTAGCTGTGAAAAAGAGAATAATGATGCCTACAGAGTTACTGACGAGATTCTTCTCCAGATAAGGCCCCTTCGAAAACAAAAATCGGTGCCCTGCTTACCCCCCTGGGGTCCAAGGCCCCCCATTCCAGCACCTGTGGCTTCCTGAGCTTCACCCCTCACCACCCACACACGCCACTCTGAGGGCCAGCCACACCGAACTTCCTTCGGTTGCCAAGACATGGCATGGGTGCCCTTCCATGTGCCCGCTCTCCTGTGGACCCTCACAAACGCCGGCCCCCTGCCGGGAACACTTAGTCCCCTGCCTTTCCCCTGCTTGGTCCCTGCTCCATTTCTGCCTCAGCTTAAAAGTCACTTCCGCCTAGAAGCTTGCCTTGACTCCAGTCACACACATGCACACGCACAAACACATACATGCACACACACGTATACACACGCATGCACACACGCACACATGTACACATACACACACACACACTCACACCCTGTTTTTAAGGAACTGTGCTCTGCGGTTCCGTTACCTGCTCATCAGCTGCCTTCCCCATAGCCTGTCAGCTGAGCAAGGGCAGGGACAGGTCCCTGAGGCTCACCACTGTCCCTCGAGGGTCTGGCACAGGCCTGACACGCAGTAGGTGGCTTACAAATGTGTCCCTATTAAAAGAATGCACACTCACAGGAAGTAATCAATGTGAAGAGCTTAGGCAGGCTCCAGGCCCGCCACAGGCTCGTGACGACCCCCAGGGACCCTCAGAGGTCGGGCATGTCACCCAGGAAGCAATCCTGCCTGTGCGTGGAATCCGGCCGAGCCACTTAGGTACGAACGCAGTGCGACCCTGGGTCAGTCGCTTGACCTCTCGAGCCTCCGTTTCCTCCTCTGCAAATGAGATGCCTGAAAACGACAACTTTATAAAAGTCGTCGTGAGAATTGAATAAGTTGATTAAAAAAAAAAAGTCCTGGTAACACGGGAAGTGCTAGTTATTACTATTATCATCGAAACTATTATTATTATTATTATTATTATTATCATCATCATCATCATCATGCCAGAGCTGTTCAGATGCGTCCTGCAGTGGCCCAGTGCACCGGGGGCTCCTCACCCACGTTTTCTCCATCACCCAGATTCTGCCACCTCCATGGCTGCCCACTCCGCACCCCCCCACCCCCACCCCACCAGTCAGTAATGCCACCTACCCCAGACGCGCCCGCCGCCTGCTCACAGCCTTCCTGCCCATCCACCAGCGGCCACAGACGTGCCTGCCTGATTGATAAAGTCCCTATCTGGTCATTTACGATCTGGCTGCTGAAGAGGCAGCTCTTGCCAGCTCGAAAAGCAATTAATCTGCAGACAAGCTGGGCAACAGCCGGCCTGGGCATCGCGGCCTCGGGCCGCGGCCGCTTCGCAGAGCAGATAAGGCTGCGCTCGGCTATTTATTGTACATTTTAATTAAGTGCTTGTTAACGACAGTTATTTTAACAGTCATAAAATTACTGTTGTAATGCATTTTGTTGGAGGGAGCTTGGAGGGGCCGCAGGACTTTATGAAAGCAACTACAGATTGCCTTCACTTTAAATCAAAGAATAAATCCTGAAGAGGAGGGACGGTACCGCGGTCCAGGCCGAGACGCTAATGGTTATTTAATGCGCTCATCAGTGTTTGTAAGTCCCGAGCATACGGCACGGACACAACAGCCTCCAAACCCTCTTTAACACTTATTTGAGATGACAGGAAAAATGAAACCGTTTGTGCTTTCAATAGAAAAGCAATCATTGGTACATTATATTCGCCTTGCCCTATCATGCTAATGCATGGTAAAAATGTCGCCAAATGTATTTAAGGGCCTGACGGACTGCTGCCGTTGGATCCCTGGTACTGGACTGATTAATAAAAATCTTCAATTTGTATGTAAATGCAGCGAGGCCTCATATCCTCCGCATACCTGCGCCCAGAGAAAATAATAAACTGAAGTTTAATGCAGCAATTATCGGCATTTATGGAACTCTTTAAGGCAGGGGCGGCCCCGGGAAGCAGGCGGGAGGGGCAGTGCTGGGGATGGCCGAGGGTGCTCCCGCGGGATGGGCAGGTGTCTCCCAAGGGCCCGAGTGGGCTAAGCCGGTCCTATCACGCCATGGTACCCGCTCTCATGCGGCGCGTGAGCCCCAAGTGGAGCGGCTTTCGAGGGCGAGTTGGGGCTGCTGCCACTTGTCCCAGAGGTGTCTCCTCTCCGGCTGATCTCCCCCATCTTGGGGCACGTGCCTGTGACTTTCCCTACTCTGATTTGCAGAAACCCCACCCGGTCTCAGACCACCTGCTGGGCCAAGCCATACGTGGTGACGACAAGCAGACACACCGCATCCATACGAATGGCAACGGTGACAAGAAAAGCCACTGACTGCATTGCTATGTGTCAGGCACAGAGCTAAATGCTTTACATGTGACCTTAATCCCCATAATATCTGTGCCAGAGATTAGCTCACTGTTCCCCAGATGCACTTCCTTTTTCTCCTGGACACATGGATGAACTACATTTCCCAGACTCCCTTGCAGGTAAGTGTAGCCATGTGCATTAAATTGCCCGGGTAGGCTGAGCAGTAGCTTCCAAGATGGGATTACACCTGCAAGGGTTTTATTGGAGGAAGGGGATAAAGAAAGCAGGGAGCGCCTTCGGGCCACATGAGGGACTGACTCTTACAGGAATAAAGTGGAGGGAGAAAGGAGGATTGATTAGGGAAAGTCTCGGACTGCATCGCACTGCCAAGAAGGCTTCTGCCAGGCCAAGGGGGAGTCTCCAGCTAGAGTTACCCATTGGACGAGGCCTGGTCTTGCCAGAACGGGCCCGGCTGAGGACCTCTGCTCTGCTCAGCATGCCTCCCTCCACGCGAGGGTGATGGTAAACGTGAAGGACGGCGGCCGTGGCTGTCCGTTTGTGCTCCCCACGCCCAGAGCTCCAGAAGGTGCCCCTTCGTGGCGGCCAGAGTCCCCACCAGTGGAACGCAGGCAGGCCTGGCACGCACCCTTTCCGCGCCTGGCCTATAAACTGTCCCACGGGCAACTCGCCACGCTCATTTCTCGTCTTCCACTTGACACGCCCAAGTGCGGGAACCTGGAAGCCGTGTGCTCAAGAGCCGAAGACGGACGGTGCTTGACCCACCCCTTGAAGAAGACCATCCAGGACATCACTTGAGAAGGCAACGTCCACCGTCCGTCCATCGTGTTAAGCCATCGAGACTCAGGCTTCCTATTTCAGCAGTTAGGTTAAGCTTTAACCCGACCTCACAACTGTGTCAGGCAAGGATTCCGGTCTCCATTCTTCAGGTGGGAAAAACTAATCTAGAGGCTTAAGTACCTGACCCAAAGTCGTACACGCTGAACATGGCGGGGGTGGGATTCAGGTCTGATTAGCCGGAAACACGTAGGCCAGAAACACAAAAGTATCCCAAGCCTCCCTGTGCCTTCCAGACATTGAAATGCTCTACATTCTGCTTCCGGGGTCCCCCCAAAAGAGGAAAGAGATGAGCTCCTAGCGCAGCTTCAGGAGGGTAGGAGTCTGTGAGCCTGATAGTAAGGACAGGGTGGCAGGTACATATTTGGGGTGGCCGAGCCTGACCCCCAACTCCCTCCTCTCTCTGGCTCACGTCAGCCCTAAGACCACGCCAACCTCCTAGCCAGGGACAGAAAACCTCATGAGCATAAATCGGTAAAATCGCTTTGGAGCACAGCTAGACAGTATCTATTAGTGTTTTAAATTTATGTTCTCTCTGAACCAGCAATCCCACTTCTAAGAACTCATCCCGCGAGAATGCTGGTACCCGGACGCAAAGAATCGTTGTAAACAGACTTACTGCACGTTGTTTATAGAAGCGAAATACTAAACATAACCCAAGAGTTCGTCAACAGGGTCTTGGTTATGTAAAGTACTGGCTACTCTCTTACCGATAGATAAGGCAGCTAACGAAAAGATCGGGGTAGTTTTATAGGGACTGCTTTGGGAAATATATAGTAAATGAGGAAAAGTTACAGAATATGATTCCATTTTTTTTTTTTAAATAATAAAAATGGCTGTCTTTGTCAAAACACAGAAAAGTGTTTATGAACATGTCAGGAATAGTTACGGCTGAACGGGCAGGAGCCTGGTCCCTGAAAGAACTATGGTTTTCTATGCTGTGCATTTTTGTGACATCAGAAATTTTCATAACGAGCAAGCATTACGTCTCTAATTAGAACAAAACTTTAAAATGAATTTTTTAAGTATTCTGGGTGAGGTCACAACCCCCGGAAGCACAGTGAGAGTGGGGAGTAAGACAGAGAGGGGAGGAAGCCCAGAAAAGCTGGGCGACCAGGGCTCAGTGTCGCCCGGGATGAGCTGAGAGTGGGCACAGCACACTTGAGAGCTGCTCCCCAGGGAGGGGGTTGGGGGGGGGTGGTAAGGGAGCTGGGCATGTCTCCACCACCTCCTGCCTCACGTGGGTGGCTGCTGCTCCTGGAGGTGTTAGTGATATTCCAGCACATTCCACCCAGAGACTGAGCATTCTCCTTCAACCAAACCGAGCCCTCAGGCAGCAGAGGTGAGTGCTCCAGGTAGGAAGCCATTGCCCACGGAATGGTCCACACGTCCGCGGTGGGGACGTGGGCGGGATCCCAACAGCCTCTGCTCCGGCATGCCTCTCCTGCATTCTACTGCGTCCCACACGGTGCTGAGCTCGTGCTAGGGACCCAGAAAGCACAGGGTACATCCAACTAAACACAGATCCTCCTGACGAAATATAAAGATGTTTCCACTTGTTTTTAACCCTTTCATCACTACTCCACAATACCCAGAACTCCAAAACAACGGCAATAATAATATAGCTGAGAACGCCAGTGCCCCTGTTTGGGTATTGATTTTTACGTACCAGGTGCCTTACACACCTGCTCTGATCTAACCGTCATAGCCCGTATGTAAGGTGCATGCTGTCCGTCGTGGTCCTGACTGGGATCTGGCCTGTCGCTCGTACCCGACAGGCTGAGCCTATGTTTAGGGTACGAACAGGGCAGGAGCAAAATTAGAGAACAGAATTAAGGCGCCCGATAGATGTCATTTCAGCAATCATTGAAGTAGGTGCTTGAACTCAGGCCCTCGTTGAATTCTCTTAAGCTTTAAGTGCGATTTACGTGCCGAATTACGTTCCTGCGTGTCCTTCCGAGCTTTGAGCCTCTAAAGGTCGGTATGGGGCGCATCTTGGCTCCTCTTGGTCCAGCCACTGCTGTGGAGGTCCGCTCCACCTGGGCCTCAAGCAGTCTCTGGCAGTCACAGGCCGATAGCCCCTTGCAAGGTCAAGACTCTACCCTGTTCTCTTCACTCCCTGTGGCATCTTTGTGACTGTGGGGTTTCTTGGGTCTGTGGGAACTTACCCAGCACTCACCAGGCATGTACACCCCCAAAATACCAGGGGCTACCCTTGACCAGTAAGGGTGGAAACTGACGGCAGAAAGTTTCCCCTCTCACTCCCCCCGGGGTGGGGGTTGGGGTGATGGTGACGATCCGTGTTCTATAACGCAGCCCTGAGTCCCTGAGTCGGCTCTCCTGCCCTCCCTGCTTCGCCCGCCACCCCCGACACCCCACTCCATCCTGGGCTCCTGCTTCGTCCCAAATCGACTACCTACACATCGGCCTTTGCCCTAGGATCTGCTTTCGAGGGAGTCCAGACTAAGACAAGGTGTTAATCAGAAATACTCAGAGTTTCCTGAAGGGTTAGAAGTTTCAACTGGGTTTTGGGGCAGAAAATAGAAACAGCGTGGCAGAGAGAAATGGGACAAGGAATCTCGGAAAGACAGGGAAGAAAATTAAGCCAAAAGAGTGAGGGAAAGAGAGGGAGGGGAAAACACTCAATTTGCCGGCTGGCCCATCCCTTCTAAGTTCCAAATTGCCTTCACTTCTCAGAATTCCAATCAAGGCCTACTGCCGAGGAAGCGATTTCTGCCGGTGCTCGGTCTCCCCACCTCCCGGCCTAGGAGACGATCTCACAACTTTAGGCAAAAGAATCCCAGCATATCAACTAGAAAAAGAGAAGGAAAAAAAAACAACACCCCTATCCATAAGTCATCGCCGTGTACTCCATCTGACACAACGGTTTTGCTCGTCATTAGAACCCTAAAGAGAACGTGGCCAGGACATTCCTGGGCGCTTTGTGACAAAGAAGGGAAGAATCGGGTCTCTACAGCAATGGGGCGGCAGCCAAAACACACAAGATTTCTTCTTTTCCCCAACAACGCATAGACAGTAATCCAATGCGACTTTTCTCCTAGACTTTAAAGTTAATCAACTTTAAAGACCCCTTGGCTTCCCGAGCCACTGGCTCTGGACGATGGAGGGAGGACAGGCCTTGGCTATGCATGGCCACTCCCAGCAGGAGGTCCGTGGCCCAGTGTCATTGGTGACTGCCAATGCCACCACACCACAAGTTCAGGACGTTAGGGAGAGATGGCGTTCTGACCGCGCCAATCACGGTCCCCAGATTAGCGACAAAGGGACTCAGGAGAAACTGAGTCTTGTCACCTCTTTCGTGGGGCAGAAGACAGGCAACACATTTATTTTTTTAACGTCGGCGGAAAAAAATTTCAGTACGGTGATGATGAAGCAAATGCTCCTGAGTGTTTGCTCCACGTAGGGCCCCGGGAGAGCACGTGGTTCACTCGCTCGACCCTGACCTTGCTTTGAAGCAAGCACGTTACTTCCCTGTTTGGCTCACGAGGAAGCTGAATTTTCAGAGAGTTTCAGTTTATACAGAGTCACGTGCGAACGGAAGGAGGATCCGGGACCTGAATCCAGATCCTCGTGTCGGCCCGGCTCCCCTCCACCTGTTGATTTCGTCACCGGTCTCCACGTGTGTCCCACTGCGGAGAATGAGGAAGGGCTTGCAGCGAGGCGCTCACGTGCTCTGCAAATCTCTAGCCTGTTCTTTGGCCGGAGCAGGAATTCCAGGGACATCCGGTAGAGAGGCCATGACGCGTGACATATGGAAAGGAGGAAGAGGAAAGGCGGCGTAGGCCGGAGGTGACGAACAGAGTTGGGAATATTATGTTGGACTCTCTCATTATGATGATGATGATGATTATGATTATTATTAACTACTTCTTCAGGTCACCTACCCGAAAAATCTGAAAATGCGTATTCGTGAAGATATACATACCCCGATGTTCACTGTAGCATTAACCACAACAGCCAAGACATAAAACCAACGCAAGTGTCCTTTGATGGATGACCGGAGAGAGAAGCCATGGTACATATATGCAGTGGAATACCACTCGGCCATAACAAGATGAACTATTGCCATTCGTGACGACATATTCGAAAGTCACCCAGCGAGTGAGGGGCAGAGTGAGGGCCCAAGTCTGTCTGAATCCAAAGCCCTCACGCTGAACGTCTCCGCTCCCCGATCCTCTTCCTGTCCCTGTGGGGTTCCGGCTGCCGGGCACCACGTTCCTTCTCTGGCACAGAGTAGGTGTGGCTCCCTGGGAAGGCTGTTCCTCCAAAGGGCAATTAGGCGCATGCCTTCTGCCCGTGGGAACAACACCCACTCCGACGACCAGTCATACGAGAGGCATGAAATACTCTCCCTCGTCCTCGCCCACGGAGCACCGCTTCCTCCAGGCCTCGTGCCAACGGGAAGAAAAGCCAGTGCCCGGTGCTCACTGCGCCTTCGCCTTCCGTCAGCCCCGGCCCCCCGGGGAGGCAAAGAGTGGGTCTCGGGGGAACGACTGGGCAGCAGGCAGATGGGTCACGATGAGGCGTTGCTTTCTGCCTTGCAGGCGTTTAGAAACCTCGCTGAGCAACCCACTCCGGTGACATTCTTGCCATTTCAGGTCATAAGCAAATGACTTCGACGGCCCCAGAAACGCATTCTTCCCTACGAGCAATCTGACGACGGCCGGGGTGCCATGTCCTCGCTGCTCGGAACAACACCGGGGTCCCCATGCTTGTCATGCTTCCCACGGGAACAGCGCTCCCTGGGGCACGCAGGGTGACCCTCAGCTTCCTCCAACAATTTACATCATCGAACTCATTCATGAGGACTTTCCAGGGGCATGGGTGCACACACACACGTGTCCACACACACACACAGAGTGTGATACTCTGTGTGTGTTCGTTACACACATTCGTTTGTTGGTGGCAAATGTCTAACGGAACCGCGATCTTTTGGAACCTTCTTTGGCGCTTCCTCGCTCTCCGGAGTGATTGAGGAGCTCATACAATAGCAGTGGGGTCCCTCTCAGACCTGGAGGGGCCCCATCTGCCGTTGCCCTGGGCCCTGTGGGGACACTGGGTTTCCTAAGATGTTGGAAACATACTGGTGGACAAATCCAGGATTTGGGTCGTGCCGGAGTCTCAAGTCCTCAGCAGCTCTCAGGGACTCAGCTGGACTCGGTGCAGTGGCTGGATCATTGAAGTGCCAACAGAGATGACCCCAGGTCAGAGCCCGACGGCCCGACCCAGGTCACCAGCCAGTCCGACTCCCCAAAGCTGTCCCAGTAGGCCTTCTGCCAAAGGGTTAAACTTCCCTCCCAGCGGCCCGAAGTCCAAGGGCCCAGCACTTGGACACCCTCTCCTTTTAAAGTGCTCTTCCTTCCTTCCTTCTGGCTTGCACAATGGAGAAAGCGCCCATTGTCATTAATCAACCAGGGGCCTCTAGGGGCAGGAACTCGGGGCTCCTAAGCCACGAGGAGCCCACGTCAAAAGCAGCTACTCCATTAGGACCCCGAGCTGCGCTCACCGAAGCTTCAGAGCCAGGTTCAGAGTCTGTATGATGCCGAGAAATGTGGGTGCAGGGGAGAAGCTGAGGACACCCTCGGGGTTAGCCCCTGGGGGCGTCGTACATGCAGTCTCTGTTCTCCACGCAGGAGAGATGACGACCTGGTGCGCGAGGCCCAGGGCGAAACAAAAACGGGACCCGTTGTTCAAAATTCCTGAAGATTCGAAGCAAGTACACTGGTCTCACGCCCATTGGGCTGGTCCCACTCCGCAGATATTTCTAATCCAGTGACTGATGGTCCTCAAACCGGCTTTCCCTGGGCCGTCTCCAGGGCCACCTCCCTCCCCAGCTACTTGCTTTCCCATCTCCCGGTTTTATTCTTTTCATGTTCTTACCATGCTCTGAAAATGCCTGCTTAAAACTGTTCACGTTCGTGTTTCTACCTGAGACCCCCCCGCCCCCTGCCCCAGGAGAATGTAAGCTCAGAGGGGGCAGGGATCCGGCCTGCCCTGGATGCCACCGTGTCCCTGGTGTCCAGCATGTGGCTGGCCACACAGGGAGCGAGCGCTCCGTGTTGGACGCTGAGCCGATCACGCACAGCGGAGCCGGAGGCGCGGGAGCGACGCAGGGCCGGGCTCGTGCGCTCTCGGGGACCGGTTCCGGCGTCGCCGGCCCCTCTGGCTCCTTCGCCTGTCAGCTCTGTCAGGGACATCGCGAAACCAGCGTGGGTTGCCCTTTTGGCCCACTTCACAGGAAGAGGATATCCTGCAGAAACTTAAGAAAGGTGGGATGTTTGACAAAACCTCATAAATAAGCCCCTTGGTGTGTCTCGATGACTCCGCCTGCCGCTACGTCCAGATGTCATGTTTTATTTCCAGTCAATGGTCAGAAAGGGAAATTACTTAAAAAAATGTCCAACCCCCGCTTTCATCCACCCCCAACACCGCCACGCCGTGTCCTGAAAACACGTTGGCAAACGGGCAGCGTCTACCAAAGCCGGACATATGTATGGCCAGGTCCCCACGCCTACACGCACATCCAACAGAAGGACATCCCTGTGCCCGCCGAAAGGCATTTGCGGGAATGTTCCTAGCAGCACCATTCACGACCACCTCGCAAGTGCCCGACAGCGGCAGGGCCGGCAGATCAACTGCACGTGGAACGCGACGGGGTCACGAGGATGAACCATCCACAGACACAAGCCGCGACACGGACCTTACAAAAGTAACAGGTGCCAGAAGTTAAAGAACACGCAGTGCGTGATTCTGTTCTCCTAAGAAAGTACAAAAACAGGCAAAACTAACCTACGCTTTTGGAAGTCGGGCTAGCGGGTGCATCTGGGGGTGATGGGGTGACGGGGTGACTGGAAGGGGACTCGGGGGATCCCGAGGGGCTGTCACCTGCTGTTTCTGGATGTGGATGCTGGTCACGTGGGGGTCTTTACTATGTGGGAATGAATGAGTTCTCCACTCAGGAGCCAGGCAGTTCGTGTACGTATATTCTTCTCCAAAAAGAAGTTAAAATTTTTATTGGAAAGGAGAAACCTGAAATACCCAGCACCACGCGAGCTGTATATGTTAGCAGATCACAGTAGCGGAGAGCAGGGTGTAATTCTGGGTCGAGAGGCCCGAGTGCGAATCTTGACTCTGCCACTAACCAGCTGTGTGACCTGGGGTGTGCAAAGGGCTGAAATACCCACCTGGTGGCAGTGAGTGTCACAAATGTGTTACCTTTTATGGATGAGAATATGATAAAGGAGGTGGCGGCTTATCTATACAGCATGATAAGTGGGAGATATGTATTTTTAAAATACATTTAACGCATCGCGACACACCTAAGCACATAATGATCTGCTGTTCGCAGCAGTTACGTGGAATAAGCCATTTAATTTTCGCAGCCGTTTCACAGATGGGGGGAACTGAGGCACACAGAGGACACGTAACTTGTCCCCAGCGAGTGAGAGGCAAAGCTGAGGTTTCAGCACATGCCCTGAAACAATAAGCCAGGCGAACAGGGAACCCGGATCGCGGTCCACACCCACACACCCACGTCTTCATTGCACATGAAAGACGCCTGTAAGAAGACAAAAGGTCGTGCCCAGCGCCCAACGCACCAGGAAAACGGTCTTCCTGACTAAGGGGTAGCTTTAAAAGAGGAAGCAAGCCAACAGAGCCATACGCTGGAGGGAAGCGGAGCGGTCCATAGATCTGAGAAGAGGAGAGGACGAGTTACCCAGTTAAGATTTCACTTTCAGGAGGAAACTCCAAATGTGGCTGGCACGGGCTGGCACGAATACCGCGAGAGCCTGGGTTGTGCCTTCCCCACCCCCACCCCTTTTTCCTCAAAGCCGCGAGGCGCTAAGGAGGGGGGAGAGGGGAGAACCCACGCACATCCCAGCATGCCAGCCTGTGCCCCGCCGAGCAGCTCGACATGTCTACTGCTTCCAGGCAGCTGGAAAAATGTCAAACTGTCATCAGTGATTAAAGTGGGATTTTCCAAAGGTTTCAAAAATATTTCAGAATCCAAGACCTTATTCTTCTTGCAGAAAATGAGTCCGAGTATCATTCCCTTAACAGATGCATCATGGGACCTGCTTTCCCAGCTGGTCTTCCTCTCCGGGTTTCCGCGGCAGCTTCGAGCATGTCTTCATGGGGGCTTGTACCCGACCAGGATGCAGGCGAGCCTGTGCAAAGGCCCAGCCCTGCCCCAGAATGCGCACAGCTCTGTAACGTAGTTACGGTGGGCCCGTCAGCTGCCTGGCAGGTCTGCGAGGCTCCCGGAGACGGTCTTACGTCTCGTCCGCGCTCGGTTACATAACCTCCAGCGCTCCGGGCAAAATGAAAATATGGGCCCCTTGTTCGAAAGGTGCTCAAGAATGTCAAGAATCGGTAACTGCCGAGCATCAATCAAGCGCGGGGCGCTTCTAAGCACGGGACACCGCGCGCAGGTGACAGACCCAAGAAACCAGCCCATGAAACCAGCACAGAAAACCTAGTCAGTGCTCAAACGCTTACCAAAGGTTCATCTCGGCCTCATCATGACCCCCTCTGAGCTTACTTAGTCCTTCGGCTCCTGCCCGCCCCACCCCCACCCCAAGCGCCTGTGGCTCCAGGTGACCCCTCATTTGCAACCCCTGGTGCAATGCAATGCGTTCACTTCGACTCTGAAGAATCTGAACTTTCCAAAGAGTGTGGATGGGAAGAAGGCAGAGAGCTCTGATCCACACACTCACGCAGGCAGACCAAACCAAAAGAGACAAGAAACAGGTCCACCCGGCACACCAAACGAGGCGGAAGCCCACCCGATTGCCTTCTCCCCCAAGCCCCGACCTGGCCCCCGGCCGGCATTACAGGCCCTTGGCCTCAGCTCCAGTTTTGCTCAGGTCCTCTCCAAACAGATGCATGAAGTGTGAAGATCAAGGGGAAAGGGAAGCCCAGCAGCCTGGTAGGTCTTTTTCTTCAGTCAAACCAGCGGCTCATCTTCCAGTATCCCCACCCCCCTCACCACCCCACCCCCCAGCAACACCTCTACAAACCCCCAAAGACCCTGATCTTCCTCCCAAAGAAGTCACAGTTAAGAATCTATCAGATGGGGTTCCAGTCCGGCCTTTGCCAAGCTCTCTAAGCCTCGCGTTCCCCATCTCTAGGATCAGAGCTAGGTCATACCCCAACTTTAAACAAATTAGAGAAAGGCACTTTCCCTCCAGCACAGCCCTAGGCCAAGGCACACGACTCGATGCGCACGGAAGAGTGGATTTCAAACCCTCTCAGCCCCTCGGCTGGACGCCCGTGTTCTGCGAGCATCCTGTACAGCCAAACAGGGCTACCCTGGGGGCGTCTCCCTCGTAGGCCTACTGCGAGAACTAAATGCGATCTTCTTTGAAGCTGTGTAACACAATTATTTGGCAAGTAAGAACAATGCGACGCGTTATTTTTTATCTTAAATTTTTAACAGACTCTTCAACCGAGCATGACATTAGCAATCCGTACACCAGTGCAGCTTTTGGCATCCTCGATCTGACTGTCGGTGGTGTGGAGACAGTTAATTAACATTATTGAATAATAAGAAACATTCCCTTTTCAATTCTCTCATTTCTTCTGAGAAAAATTCAGTGTTTAACACTTCCAACACCTGCTAGTCTAGACACACACACACACACACGCACACACACACACCCCTAGAAGTTATTCCCAAGCAAGCAACATGCCTAAAATGTATTAACATTGCTTGGTTTCAGTTGTTTTTTATCTTTTACAATTTCCTTTTATGGTGAGTAATAACCACTTTTCAATTTACAGTAGTCGTATCAGGTTTTCTTTCCAAAACCATATATTCGAATACTTAAAATGAGTCAGTTTAAGGGAAAATGTTAAGCAAATAATAGTTGAGGTGGTAGCGGAGGGCTTGAAGTTGGGGAGACTCGACAGGACACAGGCCCCTACCAGGCCAGATCTTGACGTTTCCGGTTTTGAACCAAGAGCTCTCAGCTCCTCGTGTGCAGCCGGAAGAGAACTCCGGGGATGAACACGGCGAATGTCCAACATCCAGAGGCTTCCCCTCGGCTGCGTCTCCAGCCGGTTCCATGGCCTACGGACTTCCCAGCAAGGAGCACACTGGTCCCCTCCGAGCCCAACTCAGTTTGGCCCCGTCGCTCCTGACTCCATAAACTGTCACCTGTTTGAGAGATGTGCCTGGGTCCTGTCTTCTGAGCCCTGGGGACTTCTCAGGGAGGGTCAGGCTCCTCTCGGATGATTGGGTCCTGCTGGTCGGCTCTGTCTGGCTAATCTCAAGCTGAAGGGGGATCCCACAGCCGAGGGGCCTGAGAGCCAGCTTCCCTGCCCAGGCGATGCCAACGTACCTTGGAAGATCAGAGAGGAGGGAGGGGGCCAGGGCGCACTGCGCAGCTGCGTTTGATCCCGGGACCATGTCACTCAGTATCACAAACAATTTATTGCCGTCAGACGACGGTGTCAGGCACTAATTTCCTGGTGGCGCTCCATCACAGGCCCGGGGACACGAGAGGAGGGGGCTCAGAGGCCCATGGGATGGGGGAGCCAAGGTGCGGTGGCGAGCGAGGCGGGGATCCCATAACGAGCTTTAATGACTGGAGCCTGGCCGGCCTTTGTGGAGAAGCCGGAGGAGGCGGAGGCCAGACCCTGAGCTCCACGAGGTCACTTCCTCCCCTGGCCTCCAGCACCACAGAACCCCTTGGGGGCCAGCTGCGGCCACCAGGCCTGGTGCCCATGACGGAGCTCTCCTGGGCCCCGAGCCACCCCGCCACCCTCTCCCGCACCGAACTGCGGCAGGAAATGCAGTAATTCTGTGCAACAATGCAAACGCGCTCATTACCATCTCCTCAATATGCATGAAGACACTGCGCCAGGCTGGCCGAGCTGGTCACCCGGCCCTGGCCTCCGAGAGTCCAAGAAGGCGATATATTCATCGGCCAAGAGGGATGAGGAGGGGTTGCTGGCGGGGAGGCAGCGCCCCTGGGGAAAGGGGCAGGTCCGGGAGAGGAAGAGAAGGGGCAAAGTCCACCCCGGGAAGGACCTGAGGGAGCAGACGGAGGGGTGGAAGGAGGAAACGGGAGAGGATTCGGGCGAGAGAGGGAAGAAAGGATGAGAAATGAGGATGGGGAGAAAGCGGACAGGGTCCCAGAGGCAGGAAGAGGGGGAAAAAGAGACACAAAATAAGGGGACAAGGAGGGGGCGAAAAGGAGAGAAATGAGCTGAAAAGTGGTCCAGAGGAAAAACGAAATAAAACAAAGAAGGGGGTGGAGGAAAAAGGAAAAATAAACGCCCGGAATCGAATGCATAGAAAGTGGGCGGGGGGGACAGACTGACGGGCAGAGGAAGGGGTGGGGGGCGTGAAACCGCTCGCCTCCGGTGGGAGAGGGACGGTCCTGGAGAGGTAAAGAAAAATAAGATCGCTCGCGCTGAGGGGCGCGCTTCCATGCGGCGCTTTCGGGGCGCTTCCCTCCTCGGGCTGCTCAGGGCCGCGGGCCAGGTGGGAGAGGCGCAGGGGTGGAGCGGGGCGGTTGTGGGGGAGGCGGGGGCCGGCCGCGGCCTCGCACTCCTCCTGGGGGGGGGCCAGGCTGGCTCCTGGTGCGGGGGGCCTGGGTGGGGACCTGCCTTGTGCGTCGCGTCGCGAGCAGCCATCCCCTTCGCCCCTCCTTCGCCGACAGCAAAGTTGACAAAGTTTGTCCCAGATTCCCCGTTGCTCCTCCGGACCCACGGAGGGACTCCAAGGCCCTAGCAGATGGCGGGGAGCAGCAGCCAGTTCCAGGGCGGCTCTGGAGGCCGCCAGCCGGCGTCTCCTGAGATACTTGGGGTCCGGATTCCTGACCAGACGCAAATCCCTGCGGGTGCGGGACACGAGGCCACGCACTCGGGGATCCATGGCTGCTAATAGCGGAGAGAGAGAACGCAGAAGAGAGAGAGGGAGAGAGAGAGAGAGAGAGGAAGAGAGAGAGAGAGAGAGAGAGAGAGAGAGAAGGGGAAAAAAAATATTCTCAGCTCAATTTAAGTCTCATGGAAAGGGCTTACAACTGTAATTAAATCATTAAATTCTTGTCTACGCTTCACAGAGCGGAGAGAAATTAACTTCCCACCAACCTCATTTTCTATTTGAACATGAAATAATGATTTTCTGCCCGTCTAATTACAAAGCCAACATCTGATCAAGCCAGCATCCAGAGGGGATTATCGCATGCACGAGTATTAGACCTCATTACCAGCTTGAGTGCAAAATTATTACATCTTGTAATTGGATGGTGAGATTTATATACAGATCGGCCCGGTTTCTGTAAGATTGTAATTACAAGCTTCGTTGGTTAGCTACTTATCAGAACTTTGCAGGAAAACAAAACAAATGACTGAGGAAAACGAGCATTTCATTAACCTGTAACCCGAGCGCGGGGAGGGGAGGGGGGAGGGAGCGGCGGGGGCGTGCGCGCCGCGGCGCCGGCAAGAAGCTGAGGGATCGAGGGATCGCAGGGCCGCCCTCAGTCCGGGGACGTCAGGCCTGGGAGGGAAGGGGAGAGATGGGCCTCGGAGGGGAAGATCAGAGGCGGCAGCGCATCCCACCCCGACCCCGCCCGGGGGAGGCGCAGGACGTGGGGCTGGGGGAGGAAGGGGCAGGTTGAGGTCTGGTGACTTGTGGATCGCGCAGCGCTTGTGCAATGCTGCCCCACCGGCCCTGGGCTTACGTCGGGCCGCGGCTCCCGGTGCGAGTCCGCCCGGCGCTCCTGCGCGCGCCGAGCATGCGTTCTGGGCCCCCTCCCTGCGCTCCCCACGCCCTGGGCCGGGGGGAGAGGGCGTCCGCCGCCAGCCTCCGGAGCGCCGTGTACGCTGGGGACGTTGCAAGGAGGCGAGGTGATGGAGAAGCTTCTGCGCGCGGCGCCGTTTCGTGCCTGCATGCTTTTCCCAAATCGACTCCCTGTGCACCTGCTTTTTCCCCCTGTGCGAGTGCGACACTTCGACCCCATCTCTTGGATTGAAACTCTCTTGAAAAAGTTCAGCTATCCACGGATTTGAGTTTAGTGCGAAACCAGGCTCCACCGGCCGGATGGAGTTGGGGAGCCAGTGCCACGTCGCGGGCTCGGCTACAGAGGACTCTGAGTCCGCATTGTGGGGCGCGGAGCGCCGCAGACCTGGGCAGGGCTGACCGCAGCTTGGAAACCAGGGTAGTGGAGGGGCTGTTTCTGCTTGGGACCTGGGGCGACTGGCGAGGTCTAATTAATGGAGATTCCTGGGTCCGCGTTGTCGGGAGGCAGACGGAGGTTCGCCCTCTGGGCTGGGGCATCCTTGGGCCTGAGTGGCTGGTTCCCTGGGAGCAGCCTCGGCCCTTCCCGCCACTCTTCCCGCCTCCTGCAGCCCCACGCGGCCCGGTCGATAGCTGATTAACGCGGGAGAAACACCTAGAGGGCTCCCTGTTTTCTCTTTTCCTCCTGGAAGAGCTGAGTTCAATTTTCAGTATTACACGCAGGCACTTAAAGGGCAGCCCCTCCCCGTTTTCCTACCTCCTCATCTCGCCCTTGGCTCTGCCCTGGTCTGGTGCCAACGCTTAGTGCGGACTCTAGGATTTCAGGGCTGCCGAAGCTGGAGTCCAACACCTGGGAAACACTCCCAGAAATAACGTTCCCCTCCATTTTGTGACCCCGAGATTTTTCGGGAAAAGGCGGGCTCATGATTCCCTATGCCATTTCACGGAGAGTTTTAATTAGAAACGAAATCAGGCTCCGGGCAAGACGTTTGGAGCCAGAGCCTCCTCTGATACCTCCTGCTCCAGGGGAGCATCCAGCTAAGCAAGGCCAACTCTGGGCACCGGGCAGAACCGGGCCGGGAGGGGCTAGGAGAGCAGCCAGCCCCAATCCGAGAAGCCCACAGATCAGTTTCCCCACCGGAACCCCACACCTGATTGTGCAAACTTTCCCTTGGCCCCCCTCCCCCGAGTTTTCTCTGCATTCACACCTACTGGAGTCCCAGACCTGTGTGCAGACTGGTGGGAAAAGGCAGGGCATGGGAGTTACGTGAACGCTGGGTGCCCACGGGAGCTGACTCTCTAACTGGGCTCCCCGGAGCTGCTGAGCCCAGAGACTCTCCGATCTTCCCACTCTGCTGGAATTCGGATTTTATGCTTCTATCCATCAGCGCGCAGCGCCGCGGACAGTTTCCGGCTGGCGGCCAGGCTGCCAACCCCCGCTCGCGGGCGTCGCGGCCCGCGCGGGGTTTCCGAGCGCCCTGGCTGCAGGCCTGGCCTCGGCCTCGGCCTTGGCTGCAGCGGCCTAGAGCGCTGAGCCCTGAGCCGCGGGAATTTCCATGGGGCTCCCGGTGGTGGCACGCCCTAATCCGTGAAGGTGGGCGCCCTGCTACCGGGATTTCAGGTTTGAGTTAGGAAATATCCCACCAAAAAACACACACACACACACGCAAAACCTAAAAGTCTTGCCTCCCATCCCCACCCGAGACCGTGGGAGGATCCTCTTAGGAAGAAAACGGGTTGGCGCTGAGACCCGGGAGCAGGAGAGAGAGAGAGAAACCAAGGCTCTCCACAGACCGAAAATGCCTCTGCACAAACTTCTCAAAGTCCTCTCGCAAAGTTCCTAGATCCTCCGCCACCCAGCTCCTCCCTCGTCCCACGCCTGCTTAGGGCTCCCCCTCCCCCCCGCGGGCCCCGCTTCCCGGGCCTTGCTCCCCAGGACCCCCAGCACATCCACCCTGCAGCCCCCCAGCCGAGCACACTATTTCCAAGGGAGTCCCACCAAGACACTGAGGCAGCGCTAATGCGGCTAATTTCGGGGTTTGGTCCTCTTGGGTAGGGGGTGGGCAGCCTTGCCCCCCTGGGCAATAAGATAGCCTTTGAAGACAAATCGAACGTAGCCCACCCCACCCCCTCACCCCTCGGACCCTTGTCTAGTGTCCCCCCCTCCCTACCCGGCTGAGAGTGGCCCGGCGTCAGAGGTACTAGCTGGAAAGGGGGGGGGGGGCGCTGAATAAAGCCCGGCGCCTGCCCTGGACCGAGGTCTGGTCCGAATTCACGACCCATGCTGGGGTTTCAGGGGAGAGGTGCCGACGGGCGGGAAGCAGGAGGGGTGAGCTGACCCGATATTAACCCCCAGCCCCGCGCCTCTCCGCTTGCCTCGCGGCCCAGGCCAGTAGGGGCGGGAAGGGACTCGGAGCGCCCAGGTCCCGCCCCCGCCCTTCGCGCGGCATCCACTGGAGTGGGCGGCCTCGCTGGTAAGGCGCCCGGCGATTGGCGACTCGGGAAGGAGACGCAAGGAAAAGTCGAATAAGAGGGCGAGACGTCAGACCTGAGATTTGGGGAAGGCCGAGGGAGGGGGCGAGGACGGGGATGGACACACAGACAGAGATACGGACACACACCCCTGCGCAGCCCTCTAAGTGGCCACAACTTAGATCGCCTTGGCCCAGAGCGCAGAGGCCGGGGCTGGAGTGGGGTCAGTGCTGTGTCAGGAAAGGGGTGGCGGGGGGGTGGCGCCGGGGGGTGGGGAGAGAGAAGTGAAGGGAACAGAAAGGGGAGAAAAAGGAATCGTGAGAGAGGGAAAGAAGGAGAGGAGAGTTTCTAGCGCCCAGAGGAAAAGAGCCGAAGGAGAAGGAGCGGAAGCGATCTTGGGGGAAGCGGAGCGCGGGGAGGGGAGGGGAGAGGAAGGGCGGGGGGGGGCGGGGGTGAAAACTAGAGGAGGGCGAAGGAAGCCGGGCGCAGCACTGCTCGCGGAGGAGAGGACAGAGAGCGCCCAGGCGCGGGCACGGGCTGCTCGGAGGAGCGAGCGCAGCGCGCAGAGGAGGGGCCTGCGGACTCATAGAAATGTCAATCAGAGCCCGAAGCCCCGGGAATCTCCGCCAATCTGTTCGGACCTGACCTGGCTCCTCGCCGCCACCGCCGCCGCCGCCACCACCGCCGCCACCGCCGCCGCGGAGCAGATCAATAAGCGAACGCGGAGTGCAGCCCAGTGCGGAAGACAGCGCGCGGCCCCAGCCCGGCCCAGCCCCCGATGCGCAGAGGAGCCCGCGGGCGGCGCTGAGCAGGGCGGCCCCGGGGGCCGGGCCCCCTCTCCGTCCGAGCCCCGCGGGCCACCATGTCCTTCCCCCAGCTCGGATACCAGTACATTCGCCCGCTCTACCCACCCGAGCGCCCGGGCGCCGCCACTGGCGGTGGCAGCGCTGGGGCCCGGGGCGGCCCGGGAGCCGGGGCCTCGGAGCTCGCCGCCTCGGGGTCCCTGTCCAATGTGCTCTCGTCGGTGTACGGGGCGCCCTACGCTGCGGCGGCAGCTGCGGCCGCCGCCGCCCAAAGCTACGGCGCTTTCCTGCCCTACGCTGCTGAGCTGCCCATCTTCCCGCAGCTGGTAAGCGCCCGGGGAGCCGGGAACGGGGGATGTGGAGCTGGGGTGCCAGACAAAGTGAGCGCGCCGGTGTCCACGAGCGGGGCCTGCGCCGGGAGCGGGGAGGCGGCCTCGGCCCGGGCTCATTCCCGCTGCCTCCGCGCGCGTGTCCCTTCCTTCCCCGTGTGCGTACAGGGCGCGCAGTACGAGCTGAAGGACAGCCCCGGGGTGCAGCACCCTGCCGCAGCCGCCGCGTTTCCGCACCCGCACCCCGCCTTCTACCCGTACGGCCAGTACCAGTTCGGGGACCCGTCCCGTCCCAAGAACGCCACCCGCGAGAGCACCAGCACGCTCAAGGCCTGGCTCAACGAGCACCGCAAGAACCCCTACCCCACCAAGGGCGAGAAGATCATGCTGGCCATCATCACCAAGATGACCCTCACCCAGGTGTCCACCTGGTTCGCCAACGCGCGCCGGCGCCTCAAGAAGGAGAACAAGATGACGTGGGCGCCCCGCAGCCGCACCGACGAGGAGGGCAATGCTTACGGGAGCGAGCGCGAGGAGGAGGACGAGGAGGAGGACGAGGAGGACGGCAAACGGGACCTGGAGCTGGAGGAGGAGGAGCTGGGAGGGGAGGAGGAGGACACGGGGGGCGAGGGCCTGGCGGACGACGACGAGGAGGAGATCGATTTGGAGAACTTAGACGGCGCGGCCGCGGGGCCTGAGCTGGCCCTGGCCGGGGCGGCGCGCCAGGACAACGACCTCGGCCTGGGACCCCTTTCAGACTCCAAGAATAGCGACTCGGATGAGGGCTCCGAGGGCTTGGAGGAGCGTCCACTGCCAGCCCAGAGTCTGGCCCCAGCGCCGCCACCAGCGGTGACCGCTGCTTCGCTGTCTCCACCTTCGCCCCCCACAGGCCTGGACCCCTGCGCTCGCACCCCGGCGCCCGCATCCGCCCTGCAGAAGCCCAAGATCTGGTCCCTGGCGGAGACGGCCACAAGCCCCGACAACCCGCGCCGCTCGCCCGCGGGCTCTGGGGGCTCTCCCCCGGGAGCGGCCGTCGCTCCCCCGGCCTTGCAGCTCTCCCCGGCCGCCGCCACCGCTGCCGCTGCGGCGCACAGACTCGTCTCGGCGCCGCTGGGCAAGTTCCCCGCTTGGACCAACCGGCCGTTCCCAGGCCCGCCGCCCGGCCCGCGCCCGCACCCGCTCTCCCTGCTCGGCTCGGCCCCTCCACACCTGCTGGGCCTTCCCGCCACCACCGGCCACCCGGCCGCCGCTGCAGCCTTCGCCAGGCCGGCGGAGCCCGAGGGTGGAACAGGTGACCGCCGAGTGCAGGGCGCACGCGAAGGCGCGCGGGGGCGGGCTCTGGGGGTCACGGCGGGGCTGGCGGAGATGCGCTATGGGGTGCAGGGCGCTTACTACCGGCCGGCGCCCCAATGGAGCGGTCTAAAGGCCTTGCTTTTTCTCCTCGCTTCCCTTAGATCGCTGTAGTGCCTTGGAAGTGGAGAAAAAGTTACTCAAGACAGCTTTCCAGCCCGTGCCCAGGCGGTAAGAGACCCGGCGGTGGGCGCGGGGGCGGGGCCAGGCAGGCGGCGGGGGGCAAAGAACCAGAGCAAACCCCAGCTTTTGCCCCCCAGGGGATCGCAGCTGGGAAGCGCTTTTAAAAAGGGACAAAACACACTCTTCCGTCGTCCCGGAGGGCCCAGAGGCGGCTCTGCAGGCCTGTCCCAGGCCGGGCACCCAGACGCGGCCCAGGCTCCCGCTCTGTGGGACCCCGCGGCCTGCTGAGCCAGCAAGGCCCCGGATCCCACCTCCCTTCAGCCCCCGGACCTGGAGTCCTGACGCCTCCTGCCCATCTTACATTTAAACCGGAAGACCAACTTCTGCAGCTGACCGCAATCGCTCATTGCGACACCTCCTTGTCCTTGCCTCTGCCCCGGGTTGAGCCTTCGGTCCTAGGCAGGCCCGTGCCCCTAACGCTCGCGTCCTTTGCTACCGCTGCCTTTCTCTTGCAGGCCCCAGAACCACCTGGACGCAGCGCTGGTGTTATCAGCTCTCTCCTCATCCTAGTTCTTTGAAAAGAATTTTTTTTTTTAATCGTTATATTAATTGTAAAAAAAAAAAAGTCTTCTGTATAGTTATGACTTGTAAGCATGTCTGTGTATGAATACCTTAAAAGAGAAAACAAACAAAAAATAATAATAATAATAATAAAAAGAAATTAAACAAGGCCCCTCGGTCCTCCCCAAGTCGCTTTCTGTACCCACATTCGCTGAGTCTGCGAGGTTGGTTGGTTTGGTTGACTTTGGGGAGTGGAGTTTCAGTGAGAACAAGTGTGTCTGACTTTTTATATATATATAGAAAAATGTACATATATGTGAACCAAATTGTACAAGAAAGTATCTATTTTTGTCTAAATAAACGAGCTCTGGCCACTTTGACTACATCCGCCGCCTGTCTGCCCCCAGGGGGAGTGCGTGCTGTTTTTGTTCAAATGTTTTGTTCCCCCCCCCCACCCCCACCCTTGCCTCCCGTGTTCGAAGAGTCACCCGAATCAGCGGCAGGTCTGGACCGTGTGGCCCGAGGGCGGCAGCAGCAGCAGCGGCGGAGGACCAGGAGCGGCCGGCCGGGCTCGGGGCGCCGCTGGAGAAGGGGCGGCTGGAGGAGAACCTGGGGTGCCCGAGAGAAGGGGCAACGGCGACAGGTGGGCCACCAGGGCGAGACTCCTTGCCAGGAGAGGGGAAACAGGGCCCCGCCCACCGGTCCGCTGGCAGGGCGTCCTCTGGTGACGTGGCGGAAAGACTTAGCGAGGGGCAGGGCGGCAGAGGGGGGAAGTGGGAAGGCTCTCCCCCTCCCGCACCCCCATTCACAGACAGGCACCACTGAGGCTTGCTCAGTCTTACGTAAGGGGCAGTGTGAGCTCAGCTTCGAGCCTCTTTCCAGCCACCTTGCACCCCCAGACCCCTCCTTACACAGACGCAAGGACGTGGGGTGGCAGCGAGTAGGGGGGTATGGAGGAGCGGGGAGGCCAGGGGCACACATCCTTGCCTCTTGGTGACTGTACACCTCGAACTGAGAGTTGGGGGCCCGGGTCCTGGTGGCATCTGTGTGTCTTGGCACCTTAGTGGGTTATCCCCAGGTGGCCTAGAAGGGGCCTTTGGGGGGTCCCGGAGTGGGGGCGCGTTGGGTTTGGGCGTCCCTCCACCGGGGTTCCGGCTCCACACCGCCGGACAGGCGAGCAGGCCGGGAAGGGAGCCAGGAAATTTGGGGCTGGAGCTCCCCCTACAGGACAAAAGGGCGGCTGGGCGGCCTCTGCGGCCACCCCGGCCGGGCCTGGCGCCGCAACCCCTCTGCGCCCTCTGCGCCCTGTGTTCTCAGTCGGCAGCCCGCGCCCGGCTTGCACTTGACGTGCAGGGAAGTCCCAACGAGTGCCGCCTTGGGGTACCTTGAGGGCTCCTTTTTTGTATCTTCCTTCCCTCTTTTAGTTAGTAAATTTATAGGGCGGCCAGATGCCCAGTGTTTGCCCTGCATAGTGGGGCATGTGACAGTCGCGAGTGTTCAAGGGGAGGTTTGGGAAGAGCTCACCGCACACCCAAAGTCACAGAACGTGCATCTCGTTGTACGCCATCGAGGTTCTGGGGAACAGAGGGAATCCGGCAAGGACCCGTCCACAAGGGCACAGCTGCCATTGCCACATGGGGACCACCTCCAAGGCTGAGGCGGGGTATGGCCATGCTCCGGGGGCCAGAGGGAAGGAGTGTCTGTGGGCTGGGGTGTCCACGTGTGGCCCATCAGGCCTGGGGACACCGGGGACACTGGGCAAAGACATTCAGAAGTTGAGGCTCGCGACCTCCAGAGGCCGCGGACATCCCAAAGGTGCCCTCCTCTCCCCACCCGGTTAGCTTTTCTCTGGGATCCGGGCCCTTTCCCTGGTTGCAGGCAGAGAGTGTGGCTCAGCTCTGGCCCTGGGCACAGCGCCCCCCAGACCTGGAGCTGGCTTCCACCGTCTGGGCCTAGAACCTCAGAGGCCAGGCCTCAGACCCTGGGCAGAGAGCTCTGGTCAGCGTGAGTCTCTCTGCATGGACGGCACCCCTGAGGGCCCCTCAGCTGCTGCCCTACAAGCTCCTCTGTAGCACAGACCTCGGATCCCCCCTGCTTCCTGTGACACGCGGAACAGATCACTGCGTACTCGGAGCCCTATTTCCTTATCTGTGAAATGGGAATCATGCCGCCCACCTCCCAGGATGGTCGTGAGGATGAGAGACAGTATGTCGGGTGCGGGCATGTGACACGCGAGGATAAATAGTCCTAGTCTCATGTCAGACCCTACTCCTCAAAGTCCCGCCAAAAAAGCAAGGTGTCCGCATTGAGGCATCTCGGGACCCAGCTCAACCAAGGAAAAGTAAGCCCCCAAGAGGGGGTACAGCGGGAAGAGGGGGTGACAGTCAGGCCAGGCAGACCCTCCACACTGAATGTCTACCGAGCGGGTAGAAAACTTATCCGTGCAGAGGGAGCTGGGTGCAGAGAGGCACCCAGAGGTCTGACCGACTGCCCCCGGTCCCTCTCCAGTGAAAACCCTGGGGTTCGCTCTACTCTTCAGACCACCCCGTCGCAGAGCTAGTGGTCCTTGGTGAGACGTGTCCTGCAAGGGCAGTGCCTATGTGGGAGCGAGGGAGAGTGGGGGTGAACCCAAGGGCAGCAACCTGCGTTGCATCTTCTCCGTCCCATAAAACACAGGGGCCCCTTGCCTGGCCCCAAGTCAACAGTAAGATAACGTGAGCAAAAGGAAAAAGCACCTCATCGGCTTTTTCAGCTGAGAAAGGGAAGGGGAGGCAGATGCCCTTGGTGGAGCTTTCATTTCGCCAGAAAACAGGTTCTTCACCCTCCTCCCAGGACCTCCTCCCGGGGTCCTCCTCCTCTCAGGGATCCGAGGACCTGCCTCCATCCTTTATTGTCCAGCTCTAAAATTTCAAAAGGAGGGAAGCTAGGGGAGCGAGAGGGGGAAGAGAAAAAGAAGCGGGGGGGGGGGGCGGGGTGGAGAGAAAGAGAATATGGGAATCTCATCTCGGTCCCGATTAAGCTTCAATTAGAAATAAAATGTGTCAATCACTTCTCCTGGAAGGGATTTCTGCTGTCGGGGCTGGTTATGCAAAGCACTCCAAGGTGTGTGGGGATAATCAATTAGGTCAGAGGAAAGAGTGTATGTCGCTGCCTCCCTCATTATCTGCATGGAGCTGGAGGTGGGCGTGTATCGCCAGGTCAGGGAATAAAATTATCTCCCTAAGTGACGGGCCACCTCTGGGACTGGCACATTCACGGTTTCCAATTGAATTCATTTTCTGTGGAATACAGGGAGGGGGAGGCTGGGGTCCAGTCGGAAGGCGACAGAGAAAGGCTAATGCAAGAGGCTGCGGGAAAGGAAGGGATGCTGCAAGCATTCACCTGCCGCAGGTGAGGTGTGAGGCGAGGCCAGGACCTCACCTACTCGCCGGCATTCTGCAGGGGTACGGACCAGCATTCTGGAAGGTTGGCTGGAGGGATTGGAGGTCTGGGTAGGAGTTGGATGTCAGATGTTTTCAGCTGGTTGGTGGAGAGTTTCTGTCAGGAACTCGCTTTGGGCCTAATTATTTGTATTCTTCTAGAAATGTCTTCTGCAGCCTATAATTCCTGGTTGCAGCTCCCTCTCTAACGCCATTAGATGAAAATGGGCAATTGCAGGTGTGTAAAATTGTGTCTCGGGTTAGAACTACCTCCGGGTTGAGTGGGGCCAAGTCTCATCCTCTCTCCAGGCCCTGCTGTCCTCATCTGCCACATGGAGGGGACTGGATGAGATGAATGTACATGAATTTATTTTTACGAATCCAGCGTTGTCTGAGATTAGGCATGAATGAAAAAGTGTGGATCCGAGGGTAATTATGGGGGGTGTAGAGGACCTATAACCTCTCCAGACACCTCCTCCTGATCCTAACTGACCACTGTCATCTGATCCAGCCAGCTTGGCCACATTACACATGCCCATCTATCATGTGACCAACCTCGTTTTGATACAGCTGCTGCCCGCCCCTGCCCCTCGCCCCAAAACAGAAGGCTCCAGCCCCTCCGAAGGCCATCATGGCTGTCTGGCTAGGAAACCCCACGAGGCATCTCTTCCTTGGGTCGGAAGGTGTGAGCACTCAGCGCGAGAAGCTGTAAGGGTGGCTCTCAATTTGGCGATACCCCTTCCCCCGCCCGACCTGCTCCGGTGACATGTAGCAATGTCGGGGTATAGCTCTGATCGATTCTCGTGACGGGCAGGCGTGCCCCTGGCATCTGCTGGGTAGAGACCCGGGATGCTGCGAACGGTCCCGTGCGGCACCCCCCAGCTCTCTGCAGCAGAGTGCCGTCCAGTCCGAAAGGGCAGCAGCGGCAGAGAGAGTGGGGATTGCTGTCTGGGGCCATCCCTGGAAGATCCGATTTTCTCTCCCAGAAACCGCAGCTTTGTGGGGCGAGACATCAACGCAGGGCGCTAAGCGGGGCCTTTCTCTCCTTGTTCTTTAAAGACTGCTGGCCCTGGAAGGGGGACATAGGGGTGACAGGGCGCAAACAGGAAACCGCGCCAGCCCTGGAGAAAGGAGGGGTGGGTTTCAGCTCAGCCTGGTGCCTGGACCAGCCTCACGAGGGACGTCTCAGGCCAGAGGGGACGCGTCCGCCCCAGAGAGGACGTGTGTCCGGAAGGTCGGTAGGTCGGGGCCTTTCTCCCTGGACATTTACAGCAGGAGCAGGTTACGGGGAGTTTCTCCCGGAGGGAAGCCGAGCTCGTGTGGTCTTGCCTCATAATTATTGCCACCTCTTACCTGCGGCCAGCCCTTCTGCACACGTAAATGTGTCTATTTAATGCAAATGTTGGGGGGGCGTGTGGAGAGTGTGTGTGCACATATGTGTACGTGCATGCGTGCGTGTGTGTGTGCGCGTGCAGGCGTGTGTCAGGGAGCAGGAGGCAGGCTAGGGCTGGGTGGGGTCTCATGGGGAGGCTGTGATTTCATGGCTCTCCCCTCACCGCGCCGGGCCGGCTAACTAGCGGCCCGCAGCCCTCCCGGGCCTTTAGCGTGCGCTCAGCCGAGCGATTGCGCCTTTCTCAGCCGCTCAGATTTATTTTGCCAAAGTTACAGGGCAATTATGGAAATGCGCCCTTTGAAGCCGGGCTGATTCCTCTTTATTTCCTTCTCCCTGACAAAGCAGAGCTTCCCTGCTTCTCGTGGGCTTTTTTTTTTTTTTATGGCCCCCCCTCTCTCATCTCTCCCTTTCCCTTTCCTCTCTTTTTTTTTTCCTGATCATTATTAGACAGCGGGAGTTTCCAGGGGTAATTTAAGAAAATCTTTTAAATGGTGATGAAAAAAAAAATGTGTGTAGATTAAAATAACGTTACTATTATTTTAGTGTTATATATTTTTAATAGGATTTTGACGGCCAGCAGAGGAGAGATGGATTAATGATAGTGAGAGACAGACACTTTGTGCCCAGATTATAGGTTTGGGACATCCTTGCTGGCCTGAGTCCCAGAGTGGGTAAGGCCCAGGGCAGCCTGGCAGGCCACCTGGTTGGCTACCTGGGGCTGCCCCTACGCCTCAGGACTCCACAGCTCGTAAATGTAGCAGGATGAGCCCTCCGCTGCCCTTGCCTGCCTCACACCTCGGAACTAAGAGGCCTGGACTCAACAGAGCTGTGTTCTCTGGGCTTGGTACATTATTTATCACCGTAGCATGGAATCTGGACTCTCCTTGTGAACCGGCTCCCCCTTATTTCTCTCCTCCCTCCCCCTTTTGCTCGACTTAACGCTGGGGTGTTGAGGAAAAGTGTCTGAAGCCAGATGGTGTCCACCTCGGGCCGGTGAGGCCTGCGAGGGGAGAGGTGGCCTGCTTAGCGTGCAGGGGCCTCGCTTTTCATTTTTTCGAATGGCTTTGAAGTTCCCTTTGTCCACATTTTTGTTTGCTCCCAACTTCCTCCCTTCCTGTCTTTGGGGTGAATGGCTCATTATCTGCGCACCAACACCAACAGGAAGCCCCGTCGCCTTCAGGAGTGGGCTGTCGGCCTCAGAGGCCTGTCCAAAGTGGACGCCATTTCAGCTCTCACTTCCTTTACACCATTTAAAATAAAATAAAATAATAAAATTTAAAAATGGAATTGAGTAAGAAATTATTTGATAGGCCCCATGCTAAGCCCTTTTATTTAATGGTCATAGCCACGCTCCTGGAAGGCACAGATGAAGAAATTAAGGCTTAAAGAGGTGTGGGGCGGGGGGGCGCATCAAGAAATTCTTCTGGTAACATGGAAAAATCTCCATGGAGCAAAAAAAAATCCAGGCCGAACATTCCCTGAGGTACCTACCATCTGAATTAAGAGGGGAATTATCCATTTCTTTGTGCAGAAGAATATTTTTTTTGGTCTATCTCTATGCTCCTCTTGAACCATGTGAATGCATTAGCTCTTCAAAAAGCTGTTTTGTTTTTAAATAACTAAAATGCAAGAGAGAGAGAGAGAGAGAGAAAAGAAAGGAGAGAGGAAGGGAGGGGAGGGGAGGGAAGGGAGGGGAGGGGAGCTTGAGTGTACACAGCTCAGCTGGACGTCACAGTGGAGTTGAGAATGGTCCCGTTCATTCAGCTAGTCAGTCACCGGACACCCACAGACACTCATGAAGCACCCACGTGTGCTAGGCCACAGACCTTAGGTGCAGATGGCAGGCTTTGCAATCAGCCCGCCTTGGTTCAAACTCCAGGTCCACTGCTCCCCAGCTGTGTGAACTCGGGCAAGTCGCTGCATCTCTCTGAGCTCTGCTCCCTCGTGAAACGGAAAGAATAATTCTAATTGTGCCTCCCTCGTACACTGCTGAGAGAATTCAGTGAGTTCATTCATGCTTAGGATAATATATATAATGATTTGCCTCATACATAATAATGACCTGCGAAGTTGTAAATATTGTAATTTTTATTAATTGTAACAACACCGCTAGCTGATAGGCATTATCATTCCCACTTTACAGGTAGGGAAACCCAGGCCCGGCTGCTTGCTCTGCATGGCCGATAAAGGGTAGAGCCAGCATTCTGGCCCAGGCCTTTGGCAGAACATTCTAGTGGCGTTCATTCATCTGAACTAGCGTCTGCCACTCACGGAGGCATCGCAATTTGGGGTGGAGCGCTCTGCAGCTGGGACCCTACATCACTCCCACCCCACCCATCTGACGTCCTTGCGCCTGACCCTGTCATGAGTGGGCCAAGACCATACGTAACCCCCCCCCACACACACACACTGGCTGTCACTGAAGCCCACCCTGTTTGAAAGACAGCGGCATGCAATGGCATGTGAATGGCTGTGCCAGAGGAATAACCTTCAAGCTGTTGCCTCCAAATTTATTATTATTTTTTTTAAGTAAGTACTACAGGACAGGATGAGGATCTCTGTCCATCCCTGTAATTCTTTCTCATCTTCAGTCCCGGTGGAAAGGGGCTTTCGGGATAGTCGCAACGTTTTGCTGTACGCGGCCATCCATATCAGCGGAAGGCAGGCTTGTCCCGCTCCTAGATCTCTGCCACTCAACATGTGGCCCCTGGACCAGCGTCAACCTGGAAGCTCGTCGGAAATGCACACTCTTGTGCCCCACCCTCCCAGCCGAATCGGGATCAGCATCATCCTATGATTCTCTGGGCAGTGTGGGTGCGTCTTACAGTGCAAGAAACACTGGTCCAGATGCCCCCTGGTGAAACGGGGGGCCCTTCCAGAACAGAGACAGGAGCGGCCTAAGACGTGGACTTCCATGGGGTATGCAGGATGGAGGATGCTGAAGGGAGGGAGGGGCCAAGGGTAAGAAAGGAAGGAATGAGAGACATCAAGGTGAGAAGGTGCCAAGTGCCAACCTAGGGTAATTGTGTCAGGGCCGAAGATGCATTTTGCCCCTTCTCCTACCTCTAAGTCTGTTCGAGGTCAGCCGTGGGTAACGCGGGGTTTTGCCTAGCTGCAGTCTCTGCCCTCATGCACTTCAAAGAATTTCTCAGCATAGGGATAAATGTAACTTGAAAATATAGGACTTTATTAATAATAACTGATTTCTTACAGGGTATCTCGTAGCTGATCCATCTCACAAAAAGAGAGAGGAGGGAGAGGGAGGGAAAGACAGAAAGAAAAAGAGGAAGAAAGGGATGGAGGGAGGGAAGCTAGTTATTCTGAATGTGCACAAACTAGGTAGCGGAGATTTAGAAGGAGGACAGGGCAGGGATGGTCTCAGTCACTTATTTTTATTCACTCATTCGATAATATTTATCACTCAAGGAGACATACGTGAAAAAAGTCCCTGCCCTTCTGGGTCTTTCTGTTTGCTGGAAACTCATAATTAAAATAACAATAATAAAAATAATAATAAAACAATGATGGACTATGAAGAATAAAAGCAAGACGCTATAAGCATGTGTAAGGAAAAGGGACCCCACCTAGTTTGGATGGAGGCGGTGGGTACAGGTACAGATATGCATTCGTGTGTCTGGGACACAAAGGAGGCCTGTGGCATGAAGGCCAAGCAGAAACTCTAGATCTGTACTTCTGAGCCTTCGAAACGTGGCTGGTCCTAATTAGGAGATGCCGTAAGCGCAAAATCCTCTGGAATTCAAAGATTCGACGCATGTAAAAGGAAAAAGAATGTGAAGCATTACGATAATTTTATGTTTGTTCCATGTTGAAATGATAACATTTTGGATCTATTGGGTTAAATAAAATGTATTATTAAAATTAATTTCACCTGTATTTTTATACTTTTTTAAAACACAGTCACTGGAAATGTTCGAATGACATTAATAGTGCTCGTGTTGTATTTCTAATGGACGGCACTGCTTCAGGAGACCGGGACGCCAGGAGTCCACGCTCCGGCCCCGCCATTGCCTCAGGCCCCCTGAGCATGCTAGCTCAGCTGCGCTGAGCCTCAGGCCTTCCTCTGTAAATTATGGTTTCTAGCATTTATTGATCAGCTAGTATCGCTAAGCACATGAAGCAACTCATTTAATCTTCACAAGGTCCTACGACGTAGGTATAATTATCCTCCCCATTTTACAGCTGAAGAAACTAAGGCTCTGAGAGCCACAGCTCCCCTAAGGCCCTATCCCCAGGGAGCGGTGGGGACAGAGTTTGACCCAGGCAGCCTGGCTCCAGATCCTGCACTCAGAATCACTACCCGGCCATGAATGTAACAACGGAAACCACTCCGCGAGATGGCCCTGGAGAGCTTTCACAGAGACAGCAGCGCATGCGAAGCCTTTAGTACAGCATCGGATACCACGTAAACGCCTACTAAGTGATAGTTATTATTTGATAAAGAGTTTTTTGCAAATCATCACCATCATCATCATTAGATCATGTCATGCAAAGCAATGACCTGCTTAGGTAGGAGTTCAACATGAAGACCCTGTATTAATTATCTGCTGCTGCATGACAAATGGCCCCAGATGCAAGTGGTATAAAAACACCAACGGTTATCATCTTGCACTTTCTGAGTATCAGAATTTCAAGAGCAGCTGAGCTGGGTGGCCTGGCTTGAGGATTCTCAGGATAACATTGCAGTCAAGATGTCAGACAGGGCTTGGGTCATCTGGAGACTTGGCTGGGACTGGAGCATCCACTTACAAAGTGGCTTGCTCACACCACTGTGACCAGGAGGTCTCAGCTCCTTGCCACCTTAACCTCTCCACAGGACTGCCTGAGTGTTCTCACACATGGCAGCTATCTGCCCCCAGAGCAAGTGACCCAAGAGGGAGCAAGATTGAAAGCACAATGTCCTTTTGAGCTAGCTCCAGAAGCCACACCCCAGTGTTTCCGCAATATCCCGTTGCAGTTACACAAGTCAGCATTATCTAACATGAGAGGGGACCATATAAGGTCGTGAATACCAAGAGGTGAGGACCATTGGGGCCATCTTGGTCACTGGCTATTATAGTCATACAATAGGGTGATGTCATATGGCACCTGCTTTTCTTTCTAAGGAAAGGTGTTCCCAGTATCCTGACAGTACCTGGGTGCGAGAAACAGAAATCCCGTTCAAACAAGTCTTTTCTAGGGAGGACCAGCGCAGAATAAATCGTAAGCTCTAGTATTTATTGAGCACTTACTATATGCTAAGAACATGTATTAACTCAGTTAATCCTCACAAAGACCCTGTAATATGGACCAGGGAATTGAAAGCATCAGCTCTTCCTTTTTTCATTTCAGCCTCTTCTTCAGTGTAAACCTTATCTCAGCCTTTTTTTGGGTGGCAGGTACACACTCATCATTAACTCTGCAGCCACGGCCTTAGAGCTGATGATCCAAAGGCAAAGAAATGGTTTCCTCTTGCTCGGTTTCATTGTAAAATCCCAAGGAAGAATTCTGATTGGCTCAGCTTAGGTCACGTGTTCTTTGCTGGGCCAATCACAGTGATCAGGGGTGTGGCAAGAAGAGGAAGTTCCTTGAAGAAAGTGAAGGAGCTATTATTCGGAAAGCAGAGGTAGTGTACCAGGCAGACATAATTGATTCATGTCTACTACACTGGACTAGTAGGGGAAGGGTACGGAGGGACAAGGGAAGGAAGACCTGTGAAGAGGTCTAAGAGGCAGGTGAGAAGGGAGAGTAGTCAGTCATTTCTCCGAAGACCGGTCTTGCGGGGCTGGCTACCGAGTGACATCCATAATCAAAGGCTAACAAATTTCAGCCTTTCCAGGCCCAGCAGCCTCCAACTGATCACATACTGAGATGGGCATGGGTCAAGCCATAACTTATCAAACTTTCTCACCCAAAGATCTTTAGGAAAAAGGGTGAGCGAAGGTACAGTGTGAAGAATCTGAGGTCGGATGCACAGTGGCCCTCCACGAGGGTGCAAGTGCTTTTAGGCCTCACGTTTCATCTTAGATAGGAGTTTGCATCGTACCCTGTGATATGCCCCCATTTGTCTTGTAAGAAGGGTAGTTTTTCCGATAAGGATCTTCAGATAAAATAGATAATTCAGGGCCCCTACTTATCCTGCGGCCTTGATACCTTCTGAGATGCTGCTGGGCACTGCGGAGGCCTGGTGCCTTTATTTAAGAAGCTTGGGCACATGGGGTTGACAAGAGCTGGATCCCACTATTTGGGGAGGATGACAAAAGGCAGAAGGATGGGGCTGGACCTGGAGATCCATATTTTGCTTAAGTCAGTAGAACTTTCGAGTTCTACTCTCCTTTACTTCACTGTCCCTCTATCTCTCTTCCTCCTTTACACTTGAACCTGAGCTGGCGGATGCGTCGTCGGGCTGGGATTATCATGACGCTGGGTGCATCCCAGGGTCTAATATTAGTGAGCACTCAGTGAGTATTCCCTGAATGCACTGCTGCTTTGGAATCCAGCGACAAAATCAGACTTTTCCTAAAAATGTCTTTTAGATTGTTTGGAAAATCACTTGCAAATATTTTTATAAAAGAAGACTTATTAAATACTATAATTATGTAAACATATTTTAATAATTATTAACTATAGTAATTTGAAATACAATTTTAAAGTGCAATCATCACCGAGGTAGTAAGTTACTCTTCGTTCGGCTTTGCCGTGTGACAAGGACTTGTCGTGGTCAGCGACAGGAGAGTATAATTTGAAGGCAGCAGATGCTCCATTTTTAGGCATCATATGCCCTCTCTCTGCTATACCTAAGCACCCTAAATATATACCCAGTTGCTACTGACCATCCTAATATTAAGGTGCAGCTGGGACCATTGATGAGGTCAGTGAGTGAGGTTGGGGTCCAGGTGCCCTGTCATAGGCTCTCACTGATTTCCCTAAGATGCTCCTTTATTGTCTACATAACAGTCATGCCTGGAGGTCTCCACATGAGGGTCCATCCTCCTGGCAAGGCCCCTGACCTTTTGTGTCCTAGAATACAGCAGAACAGGATGGCACAGCCCAGCTGGAAACAGGACTTGGGAAGAGGCCATCAACTCGGCCGGTTGCTCCACAGCACGCAGAAGGGCCAGTGCCAGAGAAATATGATCATCCAGAAATGTGGAATGAAGCCGCTGCAGCGGAGAGGGGCTGAGCAGAGCGGGCAGGTGAGGGAGGGGGCAGAAGGGCTGACTGCTGAATGGGCAGAGTCTCTCTCTGTGGCCTGGCGAGCTCTCTACAGTCACTGGGATGCAGGAGGCACCAGGCACTGAGGTAGAATAGTCTGCAAACTAGAGACTTCTCAGGAAGTTGGCCAACCTCCTCAAGAAAGAAGCCCCTTCCATCCTGCAAAATGGTGGACAGCCAGACTCGCTCTTCAAAGGGAGAATTAGGCGATCTCCCCTAGAGGAAGGCAGAAGAGGAACACTGTGATGGGAACACGGCGCCGTGATGGGGGCTACGAGTTCGCCTGTGGAGAAAACACAATGGGACCTTCTCTCCTTGCTGCCTCTGAGATCTTCGGTTCTCAGGCTTCCCTGCAACTGCTAAGCTCACTCTGAGTCAGAGTCCGCTCTGGCTCCAGTCCTCGCTCATGTGATAATTACAGAAAAGCTGGCGTTTCTCTCTGCTGCACCAAGACCCCCTCGAGATACAAGACGCCATTATCAGTGGCAAGTCAGGAGACCTCTCTGAATTGATGTCCGTCTCTCCACCCCTGAGGATGCGTCACAGCACACACCAGCACATAGGTGTGACATTCAAATACTTAACAGCTGGAACCTCACTGGCATCAGAATTAGCAGTTTCCGGAGGCCTCCTGCTCTGTCGGACACCGATAGGTCAGTTTGTGAGTCAGGGGGCTGTTTGGGAGGTCTCAGGGAAGGGCTGGAACAAAAGAGGGGACATTATTACCCAACTGTAATGGAACTACGTCTGTATTTTAAAAATAGAGACAACCAGATATCTGCACACAAAAGAATAAAGTTGGATCCCTCCCTCATTTTCTACAGAAAATCTAACTCAAAACGTATCATAGACTTAACCGTAAGAGCGAAAGCTATAAAACTCTTAAAAGAAAATACAGGCATAGAGCTTCGTGACCTTGGGTCAGTAAACGCCTTCTTAGATGTGACGCAAGAAGCACAAGTAACAAAGAAAAAAGTAGATGGATGGAAGGTCCTCAGAATATAAAACTGCGCTACAAAGAACACCGTCAAGTGATGGCGACCGACAGAAAGGGGGAAATACTTGCGAGGTTCATAAATGATAAGAGAACTTCATTTAGAATACGCGACAAATACTTCAACTCAATAATAAAAGCCAATCTGAACATGGGTTGGATCGGAATAGACGTTTCTTCGACTACGATACACAAATGACCGATACGGACATGAAGTCGCTTGTGCTCAACATGAGTAGCCATCAGAGAAATGCATGTCAAAACCATAATGAGATATCGCTTCACGTCCATTAGGAGAGCTGAAAGGAAAAAGCGTGTGGAGAAACTGTGATCTTAATAACGGTTCATGGGGATGGGCAATGGTGTTATTGTGCCTTTGAAAAACAGTTTGATGGTTGTTCAAAAAGTTAAATATAGTTTCTACATGACCCGGCGATTTCACTCCTAGAGAGATAACAGACATCCACACAAAAGCCATTGCTCATCACAGCATTATTAATAATAGTGAAAAAAACTAGAAATGACCCCAAAGCCCATCAGCTGATGAATGGATAAACAAAACATGGGTATACTTCCCTCCGCACCAGCAAACTGCTGCTGTCTACCACTGACCGAGGCGAAGCCATGGGAGAAGATGCTTCTGGAAAATGAATGCACAATGATATAGTTCTATGTCCAAGAAAGACGGAAGCTTCAGCACCACGCACCCAGGCCGGGGTGGGGAGCCCTGAGTTCCACATACGCTGTGTGGGAAAGACTCGGGGAGGTTATTCGCCAGGAGGATTAAACACATGTCTTTTCCGGAGGGCCATGGAATCTACCAAATGCACTCGCTGGTTAAACGCGGTCCCAGGGAAGACGTATTTGGGTTCAGGAAAGCGGCGTGGCCTTCTCGACGGCTCAGCTTTCGTCAGCTTTCATCACTACCATCAGCAGCTGCTCCTCCCCGACATTTGTAGAGCGCTACAGTAAGCACCTACACGCTTATCTTATTTAATCCTCAGACCCACTCATTAAGGTCGATGCTATCATGGGCACCACCTTGCAGGTGAGGAACTGAGGTCCAAGAGGCAAAGTTTGGAACCCAGTTCTGCCTGGCACCGTTGGTGAACCCCGAATCACTTCCGCTTCAAAGCAGGACCTCTGAGCGCAGTTTTGCCATCTAACAGGGGAGGGGCGGCCACGGAGGGGGAGACGCTCACCCCTTTCCTTCTTTGGCCATCATGTTGAGTTACTATTGAAACCCTTGAGAAGCAACAGTATGGAGTACAAGAAGCGTAGGAGAGAAAACAGCCCCATTGGGGATACAGGGAGAAAATCCACTCAGGGGCAGGTCACATGGCACGGAAAAATATCAACCTGCCCGTGCCGGGGAAGACAGGAGGAGCAGCGGGGACAGGGGCAAGGTGAGAGCACAGAGAAGACCCTCACGGGCCGTGCCGGCCCCCTTCCCTGGGCGCACGCCGGTGCCCAGGCGGACGCCTCCCGGTCTCGGCTCCTCGGAGGACGCCCTCTCCCGTCTTCCATCCCCCTATTCCCCTGTCAGGGGCCCTTCCCGAAGAGGACGAGGAAACAAACGCATTTGTGTGGTAATGGCCTTCGCCCGACGCCCCTCTCCAGACACCCTCTGAGCAGCGGGAGGCTCTGGGACAAGGGGGCGGGGGACACCGGCTGGAGCCGAAGGAACTGGGTTCAAGTCTCAGCATTGACTCTGAAGGGCCGCCCATGTTGGTTTCTTTTATTATAATTTTTTTTTTTTATTTTGACATACTTTCAGATCGACAGAAAAATTGCAAGGCTTACACCAAGGATTCCTCTAAATCCTTCACTTAGATGCCCCAAGTGTAAACATTTTACCAGATTTCTCTCTCTTTCTCCACAGAGAAATAGTTATAAACATATATAAGTATGTATCTTACACTTCTATAAATAGATATCTATACATTTACATAATTTTGTGAGATATGTATCTACATTTATGCAAGCAATATCTATGTACATACAAATATCTATATATATAAATATATAGTTATACAAGTAGATATATAAGCATTATACCGCGCATACCTGTGTATGTGTATAAATGCAACTAAATATGTAGATACACATACACACAACGTATACACACCTGTGTATTAAAAACCATTGGTTCCTCCAATTCCAATTCAACGCTGCAGAGTTCATTAAACCCTCCACTTCCATATATGCAAATTTCTTCTCAGTCAGGTAGACACCTGGCGCCTATCATGCACTATATATTAACTTATTTGCTCAATCCCAACCCCAAATACACAGTGAATATTTTCAGAATTGCTAACCTGCGCATCCGCAAAAAAGAAGCCAGCTAGAGTTTAAGACTCACGTAGAGTTCCTTTCTCTTTCATCCAAACATTGCGTTCCAAAATCACAGGGGTCAGCTCTCCCCGGCACCTCGTTTCAGTGTGACTGTGTGTTTCATTTGAGGTACAGTTCCGATCATCTGTTTTCACTCGTATTTCGTTTTGAGATTTCTCCCCGACCTTGTTGATCTTATTCCTTTCTGTTGAGTATGTTAAATATTAACATAGCCCCAAAAGTCACAACTGTACCAAAAAGGACTAGAGACGAGTGTCACCCCCTCTCAGACTCTCTTCTTTCAACCCATCCCACGCGCTTCCCGTAACTAACTGAATTTATAGGCTTCTGTTTTGTCCTTCTAGCTATTTTTTTTGTGCAAATAAACAAATCCTTCTCTATTTCTCCTCTCCTTTCCTACACAAAAGATAGCAGCACCCTACTTTAATACTATGTCCTAGGAGTCTCCCACACACAAGTCCGAAGGTATCATCCTTATCATTCTTCACACCTGTGCAGAGCTCCGTCGGGTGAATGCATCACGATCACTCAACTGATCTTCTACGTGCGAGTATTTAGATCATTTCCGAGTTGCGCAATTACAGACACTGCCGCAACGAAGACCTTTGTGTGCACGATTTTTTCATTGGTGGAATGTCATCCGCTTTTAAGTGTTATATATCGCTAAGGACCAGATCTGACTGCGTGTAATAGAAAACCCCCACTAACAGAAACGCGTAACGGGTTATTGCTGTGCACACGAAGCAGCACAGAGGCAAGCAGCCCAGGCCGGGCGCGGTGGCACCACGGTCCTCAGGGACCCATTCTATTCCTTCGTTTTTAGTATGTCGTTTCCATCCCCTTGCAGTTACCTCATGATCTAACATGGCTGCTGATGCTCCCACCATCGCATCGATGCCGCAGGAAGGAAAAAGGCAGTAAGGGCAACAAAGGCCTTCCTCACCGGTCATTCTTTTATGGAGACATTCCAGAAGTCTCTCCCAACAACTCCTGCTTGTATCTCATTGGCTAGAATTAAACAGCTATGAGGGAGGTTGGAGAAAATGGTCTTATAGCCGGGCACACTACACTCTCAGTGATTAGGGTCCTTTTGCAGGGCAGGGGAGCATGGGTGTTGGCAAGGTAACTAGCAACCTCTACCACTGTTACTACAATGTACTATTCAGCCCTCCGTTCTATTATATGACCAGTAAATCTTTCGCTCATGAGAGTACATGAAAAGTCACCTCTCTTCCTAGAGTAGTTTGGGACAATTTTAGGAGCATTCTCGTAGTATCGAGTCAGAACAGGGACCTCCCCTTTCGGGATGAGGAGTACCCCAGAGAAAGTAGCCACTAGGGACCACCCTGTTAACTGAGCATTGGGAGGGTCAGGTGTTTTCAGAGAAGAGGAGAGAGCATGATCCTTCCGCAAGCAGAGGAGATGTGCCCGGAAGCGAAATGCCATGCACTGACTTTCACACAGGTGCAGGTAGCAAGGTACTCAGTGTTACCCAGAGATGGAAATGTACCAGGAGACATTAAACCATGCCCTGGTGCATCCCAGGCGGCTGGGGACTGTCACGCGAAGCAGCATTAAATGCAAACTGGATCATGTCAGGCGTGCCGGGAGAGGCAGCGTTTACGTGTGAGTCTGGGAGCTGGGGAGCAGGGAGGTGCAGCTGGGAGCAGGAGTTGAGACTGAACCCTCGGACTTGTGCACGGGGACAAGGAAAAGGGGGCGATGTGGTGAAAAGCACTGAAGTTCTGGGGTCCGGCGCAGCTGGGAATCACACCCCAGCTTGATGTGTGACAACCGTGAAGTCATTTTCCCCGAGTCCTATTTTTCTCATCCACAAAACTGCTCTACAGCCTGAAGCGTGTGGAAAGAATTAAACAACAGTGGTTATTATCAGTAACAGCTACTGTCATCTGACTTAGTCTGAAGGCTCTCGGTCAGTCCTCCACCAGCCCATCCACGTCTGGTTACCAGACCTTGCTCCACTCAGAGGGTGAGGGAAGGCAGGAAGGCACGCACCGTCCCCAGGGTGGGGGGCAAAGGGGCGTCCCCGGGGAGACCCTCGTGGGAAGAAATCTTCACTTCTCCACTTGAGCCTGTCACCCCCTACTGGCAAGGACCAGAGCAAGATGACCTCAGGGGCCAACAGAGGCAACTTCATGTCAAAATGTGGGAGGACATTTTAGGTTTCCTTCTCATGTTTCGACATGCCGGGTTTTAAGGAGTTTTGTCCCTAAGGCGCTGCTCATTAAGGAGTCACTTTCCTTACACTCAGGACTCCAGGGATGTCAACCTATAATTTAGTATTGTCCCCGGGACCACTGGACATGCAGCCGGATGGGTCTCAACCTCTGGGAACATCCCTCCCTCCCCCCCAGGGTGTTTTAATAAGCCAATAGAAGCTCTGCTGAGCGGTTAAAGTGTCACCGAGTGCTCACACCCACAAAACAAATATGTGAAAGAAAAGCACTTTAGTTCTTACTCATTAGACTCTCGGATAATCCAAAAAAAAAAAAAGTGCCCTCACTTATTGAGCACCCTGTTCCCATACTTTACACGCATTAATTTATCTCATCCTGACAACCTTCCCATGGGCGTGGGAAGCGGCTATTATCACCCCCATTTTATTGAAGGCTAAACCTGAGCTTGGGAGAGGCTAAGAGGTTTTTCCAAGGTCACAGAGCCAGGAAATAGCAGAGCTGGGATCTGAACCTAGCGCCATTTGTAAGCCAAACCTATAGTCTCAGAAACTGAGGCCCTTTGGTAGGAGGCCTTTGCCAGGCTCAAAAATGGGGCTGATGGGAGGGGGTGGGGCGGAGTCCTGGCGTTCGGGCTCCCATGGGATCCCGGGAGCTTTCATTCTATGGAAGACCTGCTCATGGCTGACGCCAGCCGCTGGCACAGAGCATCTGTGGCTTCGAATCCACACACACACACACACACACACACACACACACACACACACACCTTTTGCTTCTCAGCCACAGAAAAATCATAGTTTATTTTCATTCCCCTGTCCCCATGTTAAAGAAAGCAGAGCTTGGGCCCCGCATTCCATTCTAAATAAGGGATTGGGAGACTGTTCAATCTAATTAAGATGATTTGGCAGTTTTGAAAGAAGCATTTCACACACACACTCTCTCTCACATTGCACGCGCATGCGCGCGCACACACACACGCACACACCCCGCCAGGCAGAACCGTCAGACGGGCCCCGATGCTCACCGGACGCCACGGCAGCACCTGCCCACCCCGCGGCTGCGCGCCAGGGCTGGCGGACAGTAGGCACGTCGTCTCAGGAGCTGCTCGTCCACATGGTTAGGGAGCCACTCGGGCCCCTCTGCTGCTCCTCCTGCTAATAGCCTCTGTGGATTTCCACTGCTCCCTGGCTCCTTCGGTGCTCCAGACAGGAAGGCAACTAGAACTTGTAAGCAACTAGGATTCCGGCTAAGGGGATGGACTACGGGGAGACGGGACCAGTCCCTAGTGGGGCGATGACAAAGCCCCAACTGCCTGCCTCCAGCCTGAATCCTCACGGCCTCCCTCATGGGGACTGGCCAGTGGAGGGAGGTGGTCCTCTAAGACCTTCCTTCTCAAAGTGTGGTCTGCGGACCGGCATCGCTGGTACCACCTGGGAGGGTATTTGGAATGCAGGCTTCACATTGACGCCTGCGCAGTAAAGTTTGCGAGCGCCGCTCCAACGTACCTAGAGCCTGGAGGTCCCCTTACCGCCGTGTCCAGATAGCTCATCTTCAGGGCTGTGTATTTGCCCAAACAAATAAATAGTTCCGCGGTGAGAACTGTTACATGCCACATCCCTCTTTAGAATGCACAGAACACATCAGCGAACCGGAGGCCCTGGTAAATCCTGCATTAAAGAAATGCGTTTGCTTTTTGTTTAACTGAACGCCTCCCAAACTTACGTGACCTCAAAATATTCTTTTCCTAGAACACCCAATGGGAGAAATACATTTCGGAGAACACGGTCCTTCTTTGTGAGAGAGGCAACCACAAATCTCTTAACATCAACTTAAGGAAGAGGCACTTGGTGTCCAAGCGACAGTCTATCTTAGTAATCAGTTCTCAGATCTCAGAACGTGCAAATCAGAAACCTATGTTCAAGGCGGCAGAAAAGCTCACGTCGGTTACCTTGAACTAGGGCCACACCCTCACCTCTTTAGGCTTCTGCCCCGATTCCCACGCTCACCTCAAACTCAAGACGCATAACCCAGCCGTCATCGCTAACACCGCTAGGCTTCTCCCAGAATCCAGAACAGCGCGCGCCCTCCTGCCTCCCTGGCCACCCCTCGCTCCTCTCGCACCCCACCCCCCAAGGCTCCTCCATCTACTCTTTTGCCAAGTTCACTACATTTTATCTGTTATGTCTTTCAGCTCTTCACACCCAGCTCCTCCCCACTGTGACTAACCTGGCCTCCCTCCCCTTCCGCACTCCCTGCCTGATTTCTCCATCATTCATCCCGTCCCCGCGCGAGGCGGGATGGCTCAGTGCACAGGTGAGCTTTCCCTCGTTCTCCTGTGCAAACAAACAGTATCATCCGTGTCATCGCTGTGGGCACCTATCAAGCACTTGCTTTGTTCTGATTCTAGTAGTATTATTTCCGTTCTAAAGGGAGAGAAATTAAACACATAGAGGATAAGCGACGCGCCTCAGGCCTTGCATGAAGTAAATGGTGGCAAGAGGATTGGAGGTTGGGCAATATGGTGCCGGCGGCTGAATGCTTCACCCCTGCATGGCGCTGCCTCCCTTCACAGAGCCTCCTCGGCCTCACACCTGCGCCCACCACTGCGGCGGAGTACGACACCATGACACATCTCCACCCACCACCGGCATCACGAAATCTGAGCTCCAACAGATTTCCACCATGCACGCCGCACAGCCGCCCTTATCAGCGGGACCCTTTATCGCCCCTAGGAGATGATCAGCTATTTGAGGCGAGCTCTGTCTGCCTTCACTGGGCCTTACACAGGGTAGATGTCCCTCTGTGCCCCACAGTTTTTGCTTTTGAAGATCTGGAGAGGGCTTTACGATCTTTTATTAGGGGAAGATCTCTCGCATGCACCAAAAATATTCCTAATAAACGAAAGCAGAGAGAAGGGCCTGACGAACCTCCACGTGTTCATCAGCCATCCGTAACCACCATCGACATGTTGGCGATAGTGCGTCATCTGTTTATTCGCTGTTTTTGCTGGAGATTAGGGGAAAAAAAAAAGAAAATCTCCAACTCCATGTCACATCACTCATAATTTCGAAAGTGCCTATCTCTAACAGAGAAGAACTTTTAAAACCCCTAACTTCAATATCATTGTCACCAACCAAATTAACAGTATCACCTAAACTATAGACTGCAGGCCAAATCTGCCGCTCTGTCTGTTTTTGTGAATTTTGGAACATTTTATTGGGAGCACAGCGACACCCTTTCGTTTACCTACTGCCTACGGCTGCTTCAGGCTGCAGCAGCGGCGTAGAGCAAAGGGTCTGTCAAACCTAAGACATCTACTCTCCTGCTCTTACAGAAAGTTTGCTGACCGCCGATACGTAATACGCGGCCCCCTTTGAAATTTCCCGGGTGGAAGAGAGATCTTTTCCAGTCGCAGACCTGAGCGCGTCTCCTGCCTCCTTAGTTTTCACCGGCCCCTTTGTGCCCGTGGGTGGAAGAGCCAACACCCAGAGGAGCTTTCTGGCATCTTACTGGCCTCCGCTCCGGCCTGATCTTACTCATCCCTCAGTCCCACGCTATCTCTGTTCCCGCTTGTCAGTCGTCTGCCGATTCTTCAACGACCCCTCCTCGAGGCCTCGGTACACGGTGTTCCCCTGGCTCGGAGGCATCTGGCACACCCTCGGCTAACGCCCCCTCTTCCCCCAGCGCTTAGTGCAAACCCACCTCTTTTAAGGGGTCCCCTCTGAGCCCCCAGAACCCTCTCTGGTGGTTCTCACAGTGCACCGTTCTTGTCCCTCAGGGCAGTAGCACAGCTGTAACCACACGGCGCATCGTTGGTGGTGCGGCCACGGTCTGTGTCCCCACTAGGTGCTACATCCGGGAGGGCAGCCAGCGTCTTCTTTCTCGCCCCTGAATCCCTGGTACCTGGCAAGGTGCCCAACACATAGTATGAGCTCAGTAAATATTTGGCAAATAGAGGAACAATCGGTTTATATTTGTAGAGTGGAAATGGCCCGGTGTAATGAGGCAGAATACTTAGAGCGTGCGTAGACGATTTCTCCCCTCCTCTCCATCAAGCACGAAGAGAGAAGCGACGTGACAAAGATTTTAAGAAACCTACTGTGTGTCAGGTACTTTACAGTTGGTGCTGCGTTTACTATTTAACGGAATCTTATAAGACAGAAATTATCCCCATTTTACAGATAGAAAACTGAGGCTCAGAGAGGTAAAGAGAAATGTCCACCCAACTGCTAGTCTCAAGTCTTCCCTCACACCCAGCTGCAAGCCGCCAGGGTGAGGTTGCTGGAGACGCTTAAGTTTTACCAGCCTCGAGATTCGGAATCGTGCCCGGTTTGGTTCCATTCATTTATTAAGTCAGAAGTCACCGGGGATTCCCAAGCACTCCGAGCCCATGGTGTGGCCCCTGACACTCCCCCGGCCTGTCTATCTGGGGGGTCCTGGCTTGCTTCTCCTGCACAGATGACCAAGCCTCTCTTAGAAGTTGACCCAAGGACTTCACACAAGCTGCCGTCCCCGTTCTGAGCACATCGAGGCCACGTCATCACGACGCCCAGGACTGAGCACGAGGAGATGACCCACAGCAGGTGAGCAGCGAGCTCGTGAAATGAAATTTCAGCTCGACAGGTGTGTACCAAACACCAGCAAGCTTCCAGACCCAAGGAGAAAAACTCGTGGACTAGAAAGATGGGGTGTTATCCTGTTTAATCCTCATAGTACCCTGCGAGGTAACTACCACTAGCGTCCTGTTTTTACAATGAGGAGACAGAGACGCGGAGAAGGAGAAACGCTGTGCCAAGGTCACACGGCGAGTGAGTGAAGGTCAAGCACAACTTCCACCTCGAGTCAGTCGCTTCCTTGTATTTTAAAAAATGCTTTATCTTGAATTACAAAAGTAATATAAATGTGTTTAAAAATTAAAAAAGTCAAATAAAGCTAAAGAGCATAATGGCAAAATGCTCTCTACTTATTCCAAAATCACTGAAAACAGTGTATGTTTGCAGACATTTTTATGTACCTACACAGATGTACATATACAGGTGCACGGACATGCGGATTACACTATAGACACACGCATGCACACCCACCTGCACCACACGCACACGCCCACACGCCCACCCACACTCGCACGCATATGCACACACGCCCACTCGCACACATGTGCACGCACGCCCACCCGCACTCGCACACGCACGGAGGTGTACACACATAGGAGTCATCTACGCGTGCGCTTCGGAATATTTGCTCTCCGCAGTCGCCAGTCTGTCACAGGCATTTTTGCTCCGTGTCCTCTGTATCGGGACCAGGTCCAGGGTGAAGCCACAGAGGGACCTGCCCCGTCACAACCGTGGGAGTGCCGCCTCACAGCTCACGCTCGGGCCCCTCGCCTGTCTCAGCCCGTTCCCAGCCCTGCTTCGGCTCTAACGTCTTCCTGCTGAATCCTCAGCAAAGGTCTGCGTGGCAGGTGGGGACTGTGAGTATCACCATCTCCATTTCGCAGATGGGAAATCCGAGGTGCGGAGAGGTAAGTGATTTGTTCAAGTGGAGTCCACACCGAACCCCAGCTGCCCAACTGCCAAGCGTTGCTCTAAACCGCGGGGGTCAGAGGATCGCACAAGTAAAGTCCATACCTGGCAGACCGTCTGCCGTCCACGGAGGTGAAGTGCATGCTAGGCAGACCGTCTGTCAGCCACGGAGGAGTGTCAGACCCACCGTGTGCAGGGGCACAGAGACACCTGGAGGGAGGAGGAGCCCACAGAGCAGGTGGCGCTTGAGACGAGAGTGAAGGATGGCTTGGACGTCAACAGGTGGCGCTCTGGGGAGGGCGCGCGAGGAGCAGGGCACAGGAAGTACGAGGGCCTGGGGGTGGGACCGGGCAGGGGCTGGTCCAGGACAGCCTAGTCACATAACGTGGAAGGGACTGTGGAGTGGCACCAGGCACAGGGCATGCCCATGCAGGGGGCCCCTGGGGGGTGCGGGTGAGAGCCGGGCGACTCCTCTTGGCGCTGGAGTGGGGACCAACCCCTGCTGTGCCGGCAGCTGCCCACACCTGTGGGCCTTGGACTGGGCCAGGCCTTCGCCTCGTCTCACTGCAGAAGCTGCCGGAGAATTGGGCAAGGCCCCTCAGGCCACTTGGGTCTTCCTCTGTTGTGTTTTGGCATGAAAGCATTCAGCTCTTAAGCATGACCCAGAAAGTCCTAGTGAGCCACACGGCTCGGGCAGAGTCCCAGGGGTGCACATGGGAGGTGGCCTTGCAGGAGCTGGTTTCTGGGCTCTTGGGGAGGTGAAGGCGAGGAGGTAGGTAGGAAGAGAAGGCTTGCCCCCTGCACCCGATGACGGGAGAGGGACCCTCCTCCTCCCTTCCCTCCGCATGTAAAACGTCTTGATTTCCAGCGTCCTCGAAAGCCTGGGAATTTCTTCTAAGGGAGACTGGAATGCCCAGGTCTTAGGAAAACTTTCTCAGTTACTTGTGTCCAGATTGCCCTCTCTGTGGATCATCTGTGGAGAATCGCTAATCCCTTAATGGGCCACCCAGCTCGTTTCCCAGCTAACTCCCATCGTGCACCCGGCGTGGCCTCCCACGGCGTCTGTCTGGCCTCTCTTTTGATATCTGTGTCCTCAGCCCAGAGAAGCATGTCAGGACCAGGGTAAAAGCAGCTGGGGCCACAGCCCAGCCCGCACACGAGCAGCTTCGCCCCCACCCCTCAGCCCGGCCCCCTCGACTGTCTCACGGCGCTCTCCGGGCCCGCTCCTGGCGGGGGCCCTATCAGAGCGGGCCTGTCATTGTGCAGCACAGTGGCCTCGCCGCCTGGCACCTAGGTGGTGCTCAGCCAATTCCTGCAAGCGATGAGTCTTTCTAATGGGACCTCGGCCAACTCTCCCAGCACCTGACCCCTTGGGCACCTGACAAAGACCCCTCAGGCAACTCTCATGGGCACATTCGGCCACTAAGTTTTTCCAGTAATTTCCCCAGTTACCATGTCTTGTTTATTTTAGAAAAACGCCTATAAAATAATAGTTACCGTTTGAAAGGGCACAATGCAGTGGCATCTAGTGCGTTCACAGGGTCACACAGCCATCCTCAGTGCCTAGGTTCCAGAATATTTTCATTATCCCCGAAGGATACCCTAGAGCCATCCAGCACTCTTGCACCCAGCCCTCGGCAGTCGCCAGTCTGCAGTCTGTCTCTGCAGATTTACCTGTTGTGGATACTTCGAGTAAATGGAATCGCACACTAGGTGACCTTCTGCATCTGGCTTAGGTCACTCAGCGTAACGTTCTCAAGGTGCATCTGTGTCGTAACAGGTGTCAGTACTTCGCTCCTTTTCAAGGCCAAATAATATTCCACTATATGGATATACCGCTTGTTGGTTATCCATTCACCCGTCGCTGGACGCTGGGTTTTTTGTACCTTTTGGCCACGGCGAATTGTGCTGCTGTAAACATTCACGCGCGAGCTTTTGTTCGAACATCTATTTCCCATTCTTTTGGTGTTATTATACTCAGGAGTGGAATTGAGGGATCCTATGGTAATTCTGCGTTTAAATTCTTGAGAACTGCCCAATCCAATCGCCACGTTTCCCCAGAATGCATGCTTCTTGATCATAAGACATTTAGAAAACGCATGTGCAGGAACGAAAAAGTTCAAATCACCCAGAGCGATTTGAAAATCATCAATTTTCTCAACATTTCCCACCAGGATTTTCGAGAATGCCTAAATAGATGCATATTAGTTAGTACACCTTCCATTAAAATTTTTTTACAAAAACGGTAGTGCCATTTGGCGCCACCTCCTCTGGGGCAAGCCTGTCTAAAATCGCAACCTCGGCACTCCCTCCCCCTCGGCCTTCGTTGTTCTCGCTCGCACTTTCTCCCGTCTGTCTTGTCTCTACCCTGCTCATCACAAACCCCGCGGATGCGAGGAGAGCTGTCTGTTTTGTTCCCTGCCCTGTAGACACGCTAGGGACGCAGTCAGTGTTTGTTCAATTAATTAACATTTGTGAATGGATGAAAACACAGCAGCGGATTTCAGATTTAAACTCGGTATCACAGGCGCTTGCGAGGGACACGGGGACTTGGTGTGTGATTCCACGCTGGTGATTGGCCACGGACACCACCGTGCGTGACTCCACGCTGGTGATTGGCCACGGAAACCACTGTGGATGATTCCACGCTGGTGATTGGCCACAGGAACTGCCGCGCATGAGTCCACGCTGGTGATTGGCCACGAGAACTGCCGTGCATGGTTCCACGCTGGTGGTTGGCTGCACTAGGTCTTCAAAGCGCATGGAGCGAGTCCTGGGTATCCTATTGGCTAGGACCTGCTTTTTGTCCACCCTTGAACTTTCTCAGTTCTATTTTGCCAGGAGGCCTCTCTCATTTCCAACCAAGCTCCTGGAAAGGCCTAAAAAAGACAGTCCTGAAAATCTCCTAACAGCCCAAAGCCCATTTGGTCCTAATTTCAGGACGGATTTCTTCCGAACTCCTACCCAAGCCAAGGGTCCCCAAGGGGGACCATGTCTCTGCCTCCACCTTCCTGTCCATGTCAGAGCAATTCTCCCAGCCACCTTGTCACGAGCCTGCTGTGCTGCTGATATTGGTTACAGATGATGGCAATTAGAGGCCGAATCTCCCTGGCTCCTGGTAGAATATTGAGACAGAGCTACAGCTATTTTAAGATTTTAAGCAGATTTATACTTAGTTCTTCAAAGAAGGCCAGCCAGCAAGGAAAATATGGTAACTGTTGCTTTAAATTATAGCTATCATTACTTCAAAAGGATATTCAATCAGAAACCACTGAAAACTAAAACTATTTATATCTTCTGACACTTAAAAGCAAACGAGCAGTTTTAGCCTGTCAGCCTCGGACATCTTGGCTACAAAGGGAGAGGTACGTTACTGGCCCGCGTAGAAAAACAGTTTCAGGAGAGCAGGAATGAGAAGGGGTATTCGGGGTCCTCCCGCTTGGGGCAGGCGGCAGTCTCCACACTCCTGGAAAGACTGGCTCTGCCCCAGGCAGGAGGACTTGCCCTTTCTGTCTGGCCTCTGGCCTTCAGAGCCCTGCCCCAGGGAACTCCTGTCTCATCCCATTAATCCAAGTCCAGGGCAGGACCGTCCTCTGCTTCTGCTGGGCCCGGCTGCATGGACTGGATGGGAGGGCTGGGTTTTGTATCGATCAGAATCAGAGACACTGGTCAGAAGCATGGGCTTTGGAGACAGACGCCTCTGGGTTAGAGTTCAGACTACTTAGTTTACTGGCTGTGTGAGCGCTGGACAAGCCACTTAACCTCTCTTGAGACTCAGCTTCCTCATCTGTAAAATTAAGGTGATTCAAATCCCCATGGCATAGGATTATTGAGAGGCTTAAATGAGATGATGTGCATAAAGCACCTTCCTAGGATCATGCTAGATGCTGTAACGAATAATCCCTACAATGTCAGTAGCTTAACATGAAAAGACCTTATTTCTCGCTCACATAACAATTCAAGGGAGGTGTTTCTAGTCTGCAGGCAGCTTTTTTCCCTGTGATGGTCCAGGGACACAGGTTCTCACTGTCCTGTGCCTAAGCCATCTCTTGGGGTTTTGGACTCCTCTGTTTCTAGCCTCAGGAAGGAGAAGAGGCAGCATGCTAGGTCCTGAGGACATATCTCAGAATGTCAGGCAAGGTAGCAGTAACCTTTGCCCTAGTGTGTGTGTGTGTGTGTGTGCGCGCGATCACCTCTGAGAAGGCTTCCTTTACCCCCTAGTCTGAATTAGAAGTCCTCCTCACACGCTCCACTGGCACATGTGCTTATCTGTAGCAGTCACATCCACTGGGAGGGCCAGGGCCTCTGTCGTTCACACATTCCAGAAGAACGTAGCACCAGGCACACAAGAGGTGTTCAATACATGCTGGGTAGAAGAAGTTAACAGCAAAATCCAGAACCTTGTCACATTCCCACACATGTCAGATACAGATTAGTGAACGTTACTAAACTAGTGATTAGTAAATATTACAAATGGGCAAATCTAGAAAGAGGATACACCATCATTCTCTGTACCAGAGACTAACTCTTGGCCTATGGGCCAAACTCAGCCCACCACCCGTTTTTGCAAGTAAAGTTTTATTGGAACATAGACCCCCAAGTACACAAGGGGTGGGCTGGGAGATGTAGTACTTGGCTGAGTTACTCCCTCTTCGGGAGAACTCTCTGTTATGTCAGAAGGAGCTCAGATTTTTGGTGGACAGGTAGTTGTCACCTGCCACAAGCACTTAGTACACTGTTATTCATGAATATTAATGTTATTGTAACTATTGTAACTATGTTATTGCCATCTTGCAGTTGCACAAACAAGATCCAGGGAGATCTTTGACTTACACAATGTTGCAGGAGTCAGTCACAGAACTAGGGCTGGAATAGAATTCCCTTGGCCTCTGACCTACCCTGGCAGCTAGGAGAAAGAACAGGAAGTCCCCACACTAAGCTGTTTGCTTCTGATGGGTAGGGACTTGGGAAGCAGCACTCCACAGGTTTTAGGAAGCCAGCATTTCAGGACTTCTGACAATTTTGCAGGATGAAGGAAGGCTAGTTTTGCTTTTTTCCTGGTTTCTAGAACCAGACCTTCTCTACCTGCACTGATCATGCAGAACCCCTAGCCCACAATCACCCCTACCCACATGTTCCAGACCTTTCTTCGGGCAAGAAAAAGTCACATCAGGCACCATGGCTGGACTGAGACCTATATTCTTCAGGGAGTTAGGGTGGGCGTTGATGCCCGCCAATCCCCGGCAATAAACTACTAGAAAAAGGCACTTTCTCGCTGCCTTAACCCATGATGGCGCACTCTGCCTCCAGCCTGAGGCGGGTGGGGCATGTTCCTGGTTCTCTAGGGCTCACCCCAGCCCCTCCCTTGCCAGGCAGGCCCTGGGTGGCCTGAGCAAGCACACACAGGCCGTGCGGCTGGAAGAATGGCAAGGGCGGGGCAGGCGATGGCACGAGAGTGAGCCAGATGCTCTGACCTACCTGGGAAAGTCACTTCCTCCTCTCGCCTTCTGCTTTCCCTCCTCTGCCATGAATACGAGGCCACCTGTTTTATCTACGTGGTGGGGATGTAGAGGGTGAGGGCAAAAATCCAGAAACGCGACAATGTCTTTTGGGCAGTGGACATTTGTTGATTTTTCAAGCTCCCGTCATACATTCCATCTGCTTTGAATAACATCAACTTGAACTCCTTTGGGTAAATTACGTCTCCCCTGCCGTGGTCAGTCTCGGTGAGACTGTCCGTCACGACGTCCCACCCTCCCCTGCACAGTGGGTGGGTACACAGCTCCAGCTCAGCCAATCAGGCTCTTCCCTGGGACTTTGAATCTTGAGTAGCATCACAGGATGGGATTTAAAAAGACAACAGTTGGAGCAGTCGGGACGGCCTGCACCCTGACACACACACACACACACACACACACACACACACACACACCTGAATCCTGTAGCACCTGCAACTCCTCTCTGAACCTTTAGATCCTTGAAAGCAGGAATAATATCTTATCATTCTTCTGGATTTTTCTCCCCTCTCCCCACCCGCCAGGCCTGCAAAGCAGGGTGGTTGGAGAAAGAACACCAGCTTCAGTGTTGAGAAGAGCCGGCTCAAACCATGGGCTCCAGCAACACCAAGCCGTGCTGCCTTGGGTGGGTGCCTTAAGCCCTCAGGGCTTGTTCCCTCTGCTCTCACTACTTCGTGGAGCTGTTCCGAGAATCGAATGGGAAAACAGATTACCTAATGTGTTAGAGAGTGCTATCACGATGATCACAATTATTACTGACCCTCAAGCCTGAAGGCAAATAAACCGTTTTTAGTTAAAACATGGACTCTGTTCTTTCTCCAAGGGATGCTATCAAGGAAGCATTTAGCAAAAACCCAAAACTTAGAGAACTATCTTTTAGGCCCTAACACTCAGATGCCCCTGACAATTTAGTACCTGCTATGTGCCAGGCACCCCTTGTTCTTCCAAACAAGCTCTCTGGAATCAGTAAGTCCAGGCAATGAAGAAATCTCTTTCAGTCCACATTTTTTTTTTTCAAGAATGAGGAACGTGGCAGAAAGATCCCATTTTCTGAAGGCATTTGGTTTTCTACGTATTTTGCTGATGCGGCTCGTCCTTTCTCACAAGGACATACCCTTTGACCATTAGGGTGGACCTTTGAACTCCAGGCAGCCTCACATCTGGCTGGATCTGGGAGGGGGGCAGGGGAGGACCAGTACAGTGTCATTAGATGCCCCTGACAACAGCCACTGATCCCCAGAAAGAGCCAAACTGCACCGGGTGAGCCCCCAGGCTGACCAGAGTGCGGGTCCTCACCTATCCAGAGGAGAGTGGCAGCTCGGGGCTCCAGGGGACAAAGGAGGAAGCAGAGCTGTGGCGGGCAGCGAGAACTGTTTCCCAAAGAATGGATTTGAAGTGGAACCTAACTGCGGGGACCTCTGTGTGCCCATCCCAAAAGGCCACGCGCCCCTCTCCTCTCCCTGCTCTCTGCCCCAGTAAGCTGATATGAACGGTCAGGACTAAGCATTCCCACGTCCTCCCTGTTCTCCCATTCCCCTGCCCCCAGCTTACGGGAGACTTGGGCCCACAGGGACCCCGCAACAGGATAGAGGGAGGGAGGCGGAGGGGAAAGACGAGAGTGAGCAGGGGCATTTAGTCTGCGGCTCCCTCCCTGCGGCACAGGCTACGCCTTGGCAGGTGGCTACACCATCCTCTCTTCCGAGTTCCGATGACTGCTCCTTCCCCTTGTCCCTCTGGGCCTAGAGGTGGGAACAGCTCCGCTGTCACCCCTTGGGTTTCTCTGCCTCCTGCCCGCATCTTTGCAAACGCTGCCCTTTGAAGGCCTCCTTGCATGGCCCTGTTTCCTGCCGAGGGCCTGACTACTCACCTAGTATCCACATAGCCGGTCCTCTCCGGACTCCGTTTCTCAGTGGCCACCACTAATGGAGCATCTACCCCAGCCTCATCAGGGAGGTGACGATGAATACGCCCCCATCAGGATGGGCTTGGGGAGAGACAGGAGCCTCGCCCCTGCCAGGCAGTCGGGGACACCAAGCATTCAAGGAAAGCCCACCCAATAAGTCGCTGATAACCATAGATCATTCTCGGTAAGATTCTCGGAGCGTATCAGGACAGCGAGCACCGGGTGGGGCAGGATAGAAAAAGAGCTGAGGAGGCAGCTAGCCCTCCCTTCATCTTCTTACCACTCCTGGGAATTCTCCCTTTTCCCAAGGAATAAAATACTCGCCTAACTTGGGAGGAAATGGTGACAAAAGATGCTGCTTCACTCTGAGCACTTTGTCCCGATAAGTCGTGGAGGATTTAAAAGGTTGCTGACATTTCCCGTTACGTCTCTTTTCATTAGAGGTAACTATCACTTTAAGCAAATTGTTTCAGGGCCTGGAATGCAGCAATAAGTGATCTAATTAGTGTAGGTTGTAATTTAGGAAGGTTCATTATGTCACAGACATTATGACTCCTGGGTATTACTAAAGGACTCATTTGTAGCCCTTGAAATGATTTTCTCATGAGCACACATAATGTCACCCGTAAGACTAGTATGGAACCTTCAGATGACTGGACATCCATGAAACTCCAGCTTTCTCAGGGACCACATCTCTAGACAGATGTAAACAACAGGACAGATAGATAGAGCAATGCTGGACCCTTCCACTCTGTTGCCCGATGTCAAACAAATCACTTAGGACAAACGTGATACTAGGTGAGATCCAAGAAGCCTGCGATGTCTAATTATTTTAGATCTCATGGAGCCAGAAAGTCTGAGAAATGGCTGACTGAGGTTTTTCGGTTTGGGGTTTTTGTTTCATACCCGCAGACTCTCAGAAAGAAAGCACACCTGTAATGTCCATAGTCACAAAAATATAACACGCTGTCAGCCGAACCACTAATTTGTAATTGTGATACTAGGCTAGCTGGTTGCCGTCTACCTACATTTTTTTCTTTTCTACCTGGGCACCCAGCTAAACCACATTTCCCAGGCTCCCTTGAGGTTAGGGTGGCCATGTGACTGAGTTCTGGCCAATGGGATGTGGGCAGGGCTGATCTGCACCACTGCCCGGCCAGACATGTCAGCCTCAGCACTACGCTCCACATTTCCTCTCGCCTCTGCTTCCTGTCAGAACGCAAAGATCTGACGGCTGGGGGTGGCTGAATGACTTTGGTAGAGAGTCCTCGCCTACCCACTGTCAGCGGGATAAGACATAGATGGAAACCAAACTGTGTTTTAAGCCAGTAAGCATCATGTGCTGTATTTTATCCTTGACCAACAGAGGCCTATGGGTGTCCCCATGAAATTGTTATTTCTCAGCCACAGTAGCTACGATCCTAAGTAGCTCTATTTTCTGTACTTTGTTATCAGAGCAATGGGTTCCTTTTCCAGTCTTCTTAATATTTTTTAAAGAATTACAGAAACTTGCCAACCTCCAAAACTTTCAACTTATAAACACTCGCAGACACGAACAAGGCTGAGCACTAGAGTAAAGCAGGTCGAATCTGGAATAGTAGTTGGGTCCACGGAGCCAGCGAATTGAGTTGCTTTGCTTCTGATTAGATGGGAACCAATCACTGGGGGCTGGAAGGATGGGCTGCTCTGATTGGACAGATCTGGGTCACATGACCATCCCTAGCCAGGAGCAGAGCCAGTTCCCCCAAAAGAAGTGGGAAGAGGTGGTTCCTCAAGGGAAACAAAGGTGTTGTTATCAGGAGAGAGGGGAACGGAGGCTAGGCAGGTAAAAACTAGAAGTATCAATTAGACGCACACATTCGGATGAAGAAATGAGGAAAAAAATTCTGGGGACTTTGCCAAGATCAAACAGCTAAGAAGGGCAATAGAACGAACCATTCTCTCCTAGTTTGGCTCTCTCATATCACCCTTATCGTAGCACAGGGTCATCTGTCCACAGGGCGGCTGTTTTGGGGGCAATGACCCTCCAACTGCCAGCAGCTGTGGGTAATTATAAACACAGAGGAACCGCATCCCCTGATGCCTGGACCATAAACCTATCGGTTGTCCGGAGGCTGCAGAGGGATTTATAAAAGGCCATTCATCTAATTAATAATTGGTCTGCTGCCACCTTAAGTGGTTTGGTGCCGTTAAGTATATTTTTAATGTAAGGAACTTTACCCCCATTAGCTGTCCTCTCTTTGGAAAATATGGCCAAGTAAAAGGCTGAGATTTCAGAAGCCGAGAGAATCACCTGGCATTAACAGTCCTCTTAAAGATCCTACCTTTGCAGCCAAGTTTATCCCCAACGCTGAGCTCCGAAGGATGAAAACCATCTTTTGCGGAACAGAGAATCCCACAGACGGTGCTCGTCCTTTGGAATTTCCTTTTGTTCCAGATCTGCCTGTGCCAACATCGTCCGGCTCCCAGCATGAAGGGCTAGGCATAGAGCAAGACCTCCTGGGTGACAGCTCCTGGCTGACAGTGTTACCTGCATCCATGATTAGGACATTTGTCTCCTTCATGCTTCTTCATGAAGACACATTCCTAGCAGGCATAGTTTCAGGGGGCATTTATGTTTTGGTTTGCTAAATGTTGTGAGGGTCCCAAGAGGTAAATTGGTGCTGTGGAATAAGCTGTGTCCCCCAAAATGTATATGTTGAAGCCCTAACTCTCAAGATGATAGTATATGGAGGTGGGGCCCTCAGGAGGTCATGGGGGTGGGACCCTCATGATGGGATTAGTGCCCTTAGAAGAAGACACTCAAGAGGAAAAGGGCCGTCTTTCTTTGCTGTACAAGAAGACCATATGCCAGCCAGCAAGAAGCTCTCTCGCCAGGAACCGAATCGTCTGGCACCTTGATCTTGAAATTTCCCACCTCAAGAACTGCGAGAAATAGATGTCTGTTGTTTAAACCACCCAGTGTACGGTCTTCTGTCAGAACAGCCCAAGCAGACTAAGACAGGCCCTTTTCTGTCTGCCAGCTACCCTGCTGAGTGCCCCGCAGGTAAAAATAAAACAAATTCTGTGTTTCTTAAAGAACAATGACAGTAATTTGCTTCACCGGCCTTGCTCTTGGTGGGACTTTCAAAACATCCTCAAGAATGTTCTTCTGAGCCAGGTGCAAATGAGAATTCCTCCAGCTGATTGTAATTAAAAATTATGAGTTATTGAAAGGTTTAATTTGGTCCAAAGTTTGCATCAGCTGCTTGATCTGATTGAACAAAAGGAAAAAAAAAATTAAATCCTCTTAGGACTTTCCCAGACTTTCTCTGCTTTTGCCAGGCTGTGATCTAATCCCAGAAAACTCTTCGGGACTGTTTGGGACTAGTTCGTTATTTAAGGCAGGCCGGCTGCAGACTTTGCAAGTGGCACTCAACACCTATCAATAATCAGTTTGCCTGAGCCCTAGATACTCATATTTAAATGGCAGCTGCACTTTATGACCTCTTGCTTGTTCAATCTGCCCTATAAACGTTTGGAAGTTTCGGGAAAGCTCTTTGCATTGGGAGAATAGAGACGGTTTGGGAAGAATCAGTGCGAATCAGTCCTTTCTCTAAATGTGAACCAGCTTTATAAAGATGTTAAGCACATTAGACATCTTCCCTCAAACATCCAGCTGTTTCTTCTAACTGTTTCCAGAGAACCCAGACAGAACCAGAAATGCTCCAAGAGGAAAGATCCAGCCTCGCTGAAAAATACACCCGGCCTCAACTGGAGGGGCCTCGTGTCTTCCCGAGACTCGTTGCAGTGAGCCGTCTGTCACACCTGCACAGGTGCGCCGTCAGCTGAGGGGTGCGCACCTCTTCCTGAGTCTGACTTGCCCACCCCCCCATCCCGCTCGCTCTTGCTTGACTGCAGTCAGACGCAGATGTTAAACAGACGAGGGTTTCCGTATTTTTTTTTTTTAAGAGAGAAAACAAAAACACTTGTGTCTCTTTCACATTCCCTGCCATGAAACCCGGCCAGTTAAAGAGAACTCACGGGAGACTGTAACCCGAAGAGCTGGTGCGCGACGGCTCACTTTAGACGGTGCCGGCTCTGCAGGGCTGGAAACATCTGGAGTGGGGTGGTGAGGCTAGTCTCTCCTCAAACTGGAAAAGCACGCACAGCTGACGGGCTGCCAGGGACCGAGGGGAAGGCTCCAGGCTTCCCATTCCCCCTAGCCTCCCGAGGTTAATATTCCGAAGTCGAGGACCTCATCTGAACACCACATTCTGCGGGAAGCCCTCCCTTTGCCGAATAGCTCACTTCGTGCTTTTTAGTAATTCTCAGGCCGTGAGCAGAAAAAGGCCTACAACCAGAGAACCGCGCACCCAAAGCCATGATGCTGCTCATCTGTGGCATCGAACACTCGGGCAAGGGCTCCCACACCCACCCTCTGATATGGTCCTTTCAATAGAGCTACCCCCGAAAGGCAGGGCAGTGACTGGCAACCCCGTTTCATGGATGAGAAAACAGAGACACGGAGTTTAAGTGGCCATAAGAAGGACCTTCAGGAAAACCTCATAATAAGTACTCAGTAAATGTTATCAATGATGATGGTGGTGACTTTGAAATATATATATATATATTTCTAGAAAAGAGTAGGTATGCTCTTGCCCATCAGAATTTGAGACAAAACAAGATTATGGTCAGATGACACTATGGACCTTTGATTTCCTCCCAGTGTCAAATATTTAAAGAGGTCAGAGCATGATCTTCTCGCCTCCACTTTGGAACAGGGTCCTGGTCACATTTGAAAGGTTCTGGGTTCCGATGCTGATAAAACTCCTCTGCTAGCCACTCCTGAGTCCACCAGCCCTGAGGTCCAGGCTGTCTGGACAGTTGAAGAGCCTCCCTCTTCGGCAGCAGTCGGAGGTAATGCAGATAACACCTAGCTGTCTGCTAGGGGAATGAGAAACATCTGGAAGCCTTTGGCCCACCTCTTTCTCTTGGCACTTAACATTTTGCTCTTTCTTTATGATCAAAAACCATCTGGAGGCACGGTGGCAGAGACCGCGGGCACTCCCGATGCCCACGTTCTCCTCGTCTTCCTGGGCACACGACCACCCTTCTGGGCAGCCGTGGCCGTAAGCCTGAGTTCTGGCCGACAGAATGTGAGCAGGAGTGATGCGTGCCACGTGTGGGCCTCCCACAGCCGATCCTCATTTCTCTTTTTCCTCACGTACCAGCAGAAGGGAGAGGACTCCATGGCCTAAAGGAGTTTCAATGTGGAAGGGACCTGGGTCCCTGAGTCACTGCATGGAGGAAGGCTGATCATCAACCAAGAACATCTGTTTTGGATCATGAGTGAGACGCAATTTATGATGTTAAGCCACTGAAATTTGGAAGCAATGGTTTAAATATTTAGTCTGCCCCTGACTAGTGCGGGTCCTAATTCTGGCAAACTCTAAAGTGGTGACTTAGCCGAGGTCTCACAGCTAGTCAGGGATTCAAGCTTCAATTTCTTATCCAAAGTTCTCATCATTAAAAGCCCATTTAAAGATGCCATCCAGTGCCTGAAGCATGACAGTTTCTCCAAAGTCAGATGGATGGATGGATGGATGGGTGGATGGATGGATGGGTGGATGGATGAATAGAATGCATAGGGGGTTGGCGGATAGATAGATGGATGAATGAATGGATGGGTGGGGGTTGGTGGGTGGATGGATGATGGATGAGGAGTTGGTGGATGAGCAGATGGATGAATGGATGGATAGATGGATGGACGGGAAGCAATAACCCTGTGGTCGTTTATCTGTTAAACTGTCTTCATTTCACAGAGGAGGGACCAGAAAGGGTTTGTCTCCCTCAATGGTGGAAGGGGGTGCTGTGAACAGCCCACAGCCCTCAGAGACGGGCAGTGTGGTTCAGGGATGTGAGGTCTGACCAAGAACATGTGGATGCACATTGGAACCACTAGGGAAATTAACCACTTAGACTCACAGGGATCCTGATCCAGGCTTCCACTGCCCACATGGCCCTTTAAGACAAGACTAAACATCCACAAGTCCAGACGACTGAGGCTGGGTCTTTGTCCTTACAATGCTTGCTAGATGGGGGTGGGCCAAATAAGAATACTGTGTATTTATCAAGAAATGGAGGGTGTATTAGCCAGCTGGGCCAGCCCCACCTGACTGCCCCGCACTGTGCCAAGGTGCTGAGGGCTCCAGCCTCCGCTCTGCCCAGGCCCCTCTCTCTGCAGGGCTGAGCGCTCAGCTCTCCAAGGGGCCGGCCGGGCTTCCCTCCTCCCAGGAATACACCAGCCTCTCTGCCTCTGGCAAGCAGGCCCTTTAAGCCTGTCTTTATGTCCTTATCAGTGCTCCGTGCAGGCCCAGGTGCCAGGCCTCATTCACTCAATTACCGTCTTCACAGGACACAATGCTCCCTTCTGAAAGCCTGCGCTCGGCGCAGATAGAGATGCTTTCATGGCAAGGGCTCAGAGCTAAATCCTCTTTTGATACTGTCAGAAGCTCCCTGCCAGGCTGACACTGTATGTTAGAGGGAAAAGCACTCACCGGCGCAGAAAGCCGAAATTAAATTAAACAGGATATTAATACCTGGTAGTTAAGGAAATGATATTTCCTTTTTTTGATTCCTCTCTCTTTCAGTGCCGAAGCCAAAAAATGCATCTCGGCTTGGCTGAACCAGCCAGGCCCCGGGTTTCTGAAAGCAAAACACCAACATAATTCTCCTGGAAGAAGAGTCTGCTGTGGGGGTTCCTTCCCCACCCCCTGGCCGGGCCCCCAACTCAGCCCCTTCCAGCTCCCCTCTGTTCTACTGAAACGCAGTCTGCTTAATCTGTCTGAAGGAGAAGGATATTGAAACCCAGTTAAAGAGGCAGGATTATGGATGGAGTTTTCTCAATATTCAAAATTTTAAAAATTAGGGTCACATTATTTCTATCATTAAAACTATACTTATGTTTTTTTTAAAAAAAAAGAAAAGAAAAGAAAAGAAAAGGAGACTCCCTTTGCCTTCCCTTTGAGTCTGCAGTCCTGTGAAATTTCTCCATCACATGCTTGGCCTCAGATCATCATTAATCATGGCAGTTCTATTGTTAATGGGTCTTTTTTGAATGGTGTTTGTTCGGCACTTTCCGTGTGCCGGGCCCTGTGCCAAGCACCTCATGTGAATCATTTAATTTAATCCTCATAACAGTTGTGTCAGCTGGGTAACTGTTATCACCCCCATTCTGAAACCAGTGCGTACACCCATGTTCACGGCAGCGTTATCCATTATGGCGAAAAGGTGGGGGACCACCCAAATGTCCATCAGCGGACGAAAAGATTTTTAAAAGCTGTGCTGCGCTAAGTCCTCACTTAACGTCGTCCGCAGGGTCTCGGAAACTGCAACTTTAAATAAATCGACATGTAACGAAACCAGTTTCACCAGCGGCTAATGGACATACACCAATGTTAAGCTCCTACGGCATATTTCTGATCACAAAATCGTCGCCAGCCTTCTAAACAAAGACCCGAGCAACTTCTAACATTAACGTCGAAATAAATGCGAGCTCTACGTACATTTAGGAAAGGTTAATAAACACAAGCACGGTGTATGGAATATTAGTCAGCTTGGAATACTAGTCAGCTTGGAATATTAGTCAGCTTTACAAAGGAACGAAATTCTGACACATGCTGCGAACGTGGATGAATTTTGAAAACATTATGTTAAATCAAACAAGGCAGACACACAAAGGCAAATACTGTCTGACTCCAATTATAGGAGGTCCCTTGAGTTGTCAAATGCATGGAGACAGGAAGTGGAAGGGTGGTGGCCAGGGGTAGAAGGAACGGGGGGGTCTGTGTTTAATGGGGCCGGAGTTCCAGTTTGGAAAGGTGAAAAGTTCTGGACACGGATGGTGGTGATGGTCGCACAACATAAACGTACTTAACGCCAGTGAAACGTTCACTTAAAAATGATTCAAATGATGAATTCTGTTATGTAGATTTTACCCCAATAAAAACTTAACAATAAAAAAAAGAAATGAGAACATGAAGACTTGAAAGGTGAAATGACCTGTCCGAGGCCAATAAGCCTGTAGAGGCTGAAGCGGGCTCATCCCCACGCGTAGCAAAGCCGTGGACTCACCCCACCAGCAACCACGTTCCCCCAGGATGACCGCAGACACGTCACCATGAGTCTCTCCGAGGCTCCGGACCCCCCGACGGAGTCCTGTCACTGCTCGAAATACAATCCGAGCCGGAATACCATTTAGCAATAAAAAGGAATAAGCCATGGATGAAGAGCCACGGCATGGGCAGATCTCAAAAACATTACGCTCGGTGGATGGAGCCGGACGGATGAGACCACACACCGTATGATTCCACTGACGCGGAGTAGCCAGAGAAGGCAAAGCTCTAAAGACGGCAGAACGCAGACGGTGGTTTCCGAGGGGTGAAGGGAAATGGGGATTAAGGGTAAATGCGCCTAAGGGATCATACTGGGTGATGAACACGCTCTAAAACAGATTTAGAGCCATGGCTGCACGGTGCGGTAAATTTACTTTAAAAAGCATTGAGTCGTACACGTGAAAAGGGTGAATTATGTGACGTGCAAAACCTGACTCAATAAAGTCATGATTTTTTTTTTAAAAACAACCCACGTTCTTTCATAGCCCATCAGGCCCTACAGATGCTTCTCTGATTGTGTTTGCCGACTTCTCGCCCCCTTGCTCACGCCATTAAAGTCACACTGGCCTCTCCCCTGTTCCCTGAACACACCAAACACACTCGTGCCTCAGGCCCTTTGCACGCACTACTCCCTGTCCCCGGACTTCCGTCCCCTCAGCTAGCTGCACGCCTCCCTCGCGGTCTCCAGATCTCTGCTCAGATGCCGCCAGGGAAGGACGCCCTCTCCTGTGCCCTTATACCCGGCCCCTCCTACCTGCTTCCTTTCCTTCTTGGCATGTGCTACTTCCTCCCGGCCTTTTGTCTTTACTTATTCTCTTCCCACATGAAATGTCAACTCCACGGGAGCACGAACTTTCCCTTTGCTCACTGCGACACCCCCAGTGCCTAGCACGGCGTCTGGTCCATAATGAAGAGTCGTTATAAATGTGTTGAAGACATGGACAAAAACCATCGATTAAGAAAGCAGAAGCTAGTCCCCCAGTACACATCCTCATTGTCCTAAGAACACAAACTCCTTTCCCCATCTCTCTCTCTCTCTCTCTCTCTGCCTAGTCTGCCAGCTCCACAACGTGGGGTGCACCTCTCCAGTCACCCCCATCTCTAGGAAGGCTCGGGGACATCATGGGCATCAGCCTCCCGGAAGGGGCTCCCATGGAGCTGGAGGCGGGGTGCCACTCTGACGGGTCTCCCACATCCCTTGGCATCATCTCCCGAGCACTCAAAGGCATGACCATCATCCTGAACAGAGACACCTGCATTCAGACCTTGAGCTGAGGGGGTCCCCAGCTCTCCCCAGGGACGGGGGTGTTGGAGAGAAGGCTGCTCTGGGCCCCGACACCTGCGAATGCGCTCTCCCTGCTTGTTCCGTCTCCGAGCAGAACGAGTTTCTCTGACAACCTCCTGGCATGGAACCCTGCAGCCCGGAGACCGGCAGGGAGATGGATCCCCCATGAATCAGTACAGTTCGGTCTAACAGGTAATGATGTGATTGCAACGAGCGCCGTCGGCCGGGGCGGACCGCACCTGCCGGCTGCTCCGTTCGCCCAGCTCCCAGCCCCAACGGCACGGGAGGTTCGTAGTTGCTCTTGTTGGGGTTTTTTTTTTTTTTTTTTGAACACACATAAATTACCCAAATTCATGAAAAGGAAAATAAAGCCCCAAATGGAAGCAACAGAGAGTAAAGAAGGAGGCACGGTAACTAGAGTCTCAAGAGGAAACGAGGGGAGACGTCCCCTCCCCGCCGCACCCCACCCGGCCGCCCCCCAGCCTCGCCCCACCGGCACTCGCCTGACTCGCCTCCTTCGCCTGCCCCTGCTCTGTCAGGAGCTCTTTCCTGAAATTTTGACATTTTTTTCCATCATGGACTTTTTTTTTTTTTTTTTTTGCATTCATTCCGATGTTCTAAAATATCGCGCTAACGTACTATTTACCTTGACTAGAGGTTCCTGGAGCCCACTTAAATCTTAGCTCGCTCGCTTCGCCCTGGTCTTGGCCCTCGCGGAATGCGTGTGTTTGTCACGAGTCGGCCAGCGTGACACAGGGCTGCTGTGCTGAGTGCAGGTGAGGGGGACAGGAGGGGACAGCGGAGAGGCGGGTCTGGGTCAGCTGTGTTCCTCCCTGCCCTACACCCCACGAGTCCAGACGACCCCCAGGAAAACGAGCCCCTCGTTCTTGCTCGGGCAGGAGAGCGACAGGTAAGAGCAAACGCCACGACGAAAGCTTGCTGAGCTCTCACCCGTGCCTGGCATTATTCTAAGTGCGTGCGTGCTGCGGTTCGTTAATCTCACGGTGGCGGCATGAGCCAGTGGGGTGAACCATGTGGAGTTGCCGTTAACTGACAGTTTCTGACACACGCGGACGGTGCATTTCATTTGCTTAGACCTCGCAGCATTATCCCCGTTTTACTGATGAACTCACTGAGGCACAGAGAGTCCTTTCAAAGCCCCGAGGTGACGGAGCCAGGAGTCCGGCCTGGGCAGTTTGTGGCTGGAGGCCCTGCTCTGCATCACGCCCCTCGCCTGCTCCCCCGCAGACCCTGTCACTGTCACAGTGGTCCTGTCCGTACTCAGGGGCTGGCGGGCTTCGTTTTGTAAGGGGGACGCATGGTCTGGTGGATCAGAGGTGAGCTGCCCAGAAACCTGACCCAATTTAGGAGCAGTGACCCAAGAAAGGGGGTCCCTGATATCTCGAGACCTGGACCTCCACTGGCTTCTCACCGAAGGAATGTGTACCCAGAGTTCCAGGCCCCTGGAGCTGGGAGGTGACAGTAGAAGGGGACATGGCCACGATTTATTATTTGCAGCGGCTCACGCAGGACAGGGGGCCCACGGGTCGCACAGACCGTGTTTGCCGCTGAAGGGCGGCGGTCCTCCACAAATACAGGACCAGTGTTTGCGGCTGAGGGACACCAAAGCATCCCAGACTTGAAACTTCCACGCAGCTGAAATGCACCAGCTCCTTTCTTAACGTCCCAGAGCTTTCTGGACAGTGGCCACCCCCAGGCTGAGCCAGGGCCGAAGCCCCAAACCACAGCCTCAGAGTCATCCTTAGGCCCCGACTAGGCACAGGTCCAAAGAGACATTGGGGCAGGTGCGCTGGTCACTTTCAAAGAAACCAGGGGTGCAGAGGGCAGACTGCTGGATGTTGTCGTTGTTATTATTATTATTTTATAAAAATATAAAACGTTATATTATGCCATCATTATATTGCAGTAACGATCAGCAATCAATCCCCAAGAAGCCCTGGACTCAGCCCCGAGACATACAAGAGACCCGAGCTGCCACGTTGCCATCCAGCACATGCCGGTGGGCACGAGATTGTTCCAACGTGCCTTCCTCATCCCCAGGGGACATCTGGACCCAAGAGCCCTTCTCTGGTGCACACTCCCACTCTCCGTCATCGCCGTTTCTGATTTAATAGTTAACACAAGGCCTCCGCGGCGAGCCCCAGTGAGCGCAGTCAGACACGGAGCAAAACACCGCGCATGTGCACTCGGCCTCCCGTCCTCGTGTTCGCCCGGTCCGGGCAGGCAGATGCCACGAGCGGGGCTCAGGGAGTTAACAGTCGGAACCCTCCGCTGGTAGCCCCAGCTCCGCACGTCCCTGTCTTCTGTGCAAGTTTAATAAAATAAATTTTGAATATCAATAAAGGACGTCCTATTTCTCTTGGCACGGGCCGGGCCCCGCTCCATCCTTCTTCTGCAGAAGTCGTGCCTCAGACAGATCACTTTTCCGCAGAGCCTTGAAGTGGTGCCACGAGGCCTGCACATGATTTGCTGAAACGCTCCGAAGGCATTCAGATCCCTTTAAAGAAGAAATTCAATTTATGTGCATTTATATTACAATGTCTGTCAGGAAGAAAGGTTATAATCACCAGCATATTTGAGATTTACATTTTCTCCTGTACATGAGGTAATGGTATTAGAGGGAAACGATGAAGCCGAGAGTTGAATTGGACGCATGGTCCTATTTTCGTGGCTGCTAAAAGCAGGTTTTTGAAGTTCTCGAGGAAAGCATATGTTAGCATATGTTAGGGAACTATCAGGAACAGGAGGCTGGGTGGCTGGGAGTTTAAAACATTTGTCTTTCCTTCTGGCCTCTCCATGTGGGGCACAGATAGGCTATTTCTTACTTCTCTACGCCTCGACTGCTCAGGAAGCATTTTGGGGTTTCAGCACCTGACACAGAGTCCGGAACAGAGTCCAAGCTGACTGCGTGTGTGCCAAGGGCACAGCCTTTCCTGGCCCACAGATGCTCGGTGAGCCAATGCGGGGTGCCAGTGAGGGCAGGAAGGGGTGAGCCACTAAATCACCCAGGAAGTGATCCTTGGCTCTGGATAATTTTAAAGTATTTCCTGTGCTTTCTCCTGGGAAAATATATCAATCAATCATAGGTGCCCTGGAAGCTTCTGGCTTCGACTCTTTGACCGACTGCTGGGCCAGTGTGGGCAAGATGGCGGCCGATCCTGCTTCGTGTAAGCGAAAGGCTGGACTTCCTGTTTCTTGTCTAAGATCCGAAGCTGGTAACAGGCAAAACCAGGAGTCCAATCGGGAAGGTTTGGCTCCACGGGCTGTGGTCTGGGCCGTCCAGACGGAGACCCCATTTAGGTTTCTTAAGGCAAGCTCCCCAAACAAGAATCTGTGGGAAGCTAAAGGGACAGATGTTCCCTGGTGACGATGCCCAGGCCCTCAGCATCTCACTCTCCTGCTCACAGCAGGGACGAGGACCCCTGGCCCCAGTGCTTCTAAGCCACGCGTTAAAAAGATCAGGTGAGGGAAGGAAGACCACATTCCCCCGACTTCTCTCCCATGACTTAAAAAACTGTGTTTTGTTTCGTGGGTATTTTAAACTGAGTGTCACCAACTCTTGCACTAAATTCCCCTTAATATAAAAGTAATAACTACTGAAAACAGAATATTTGGAAACTATGCAGAATATATGGACAACCTGAAAAAAAATTAAAATCGTCCCTAATTATGTCTCCCAGAGGTAGCTATTCTGAACGCTTGAGGTATATATTATTCAGTATATCATATGCGTGTATATATCATATGTATAACATATTTTATATATTTTCATAAAAGTGAAATATTAAATGTTTTGTTTTAATGATAGAGTTTAATGATAGATTTTAATTTTTTGTTTTAATAATAGAACGACAGATCGTGAGCATGTTCACGTATCAATAAATAGTCTTCTACAACGTAATTTTAATGGCCGTAGAGCAAGCCCCTCTATGCCCACACCTGACATGATTTCCCCAGTCCCCTCTTATTGAACATTTAGGTTAGTCCCCACTTTTCACGAATATGATGATGCTACAGTGTGCATCCGTGTGTAGCGAAATCTTTGCTCAGATCTACAATTATTTACTTAGGACAAACCCCTAAACGTAATACCGGGGGTCATGGGATATTTATATTTTTAATTCTTTCGGTCAAAAGTGCCTCACTGTCTGTCCCCAGGAAGACAGTGCCCCTTCCTCTCTCCATCAGCCCTGCGTGAGGTTCCACGTTTCGCTGACCTAAACACTAACTTAATTGGTTAAGAAAGCCTCTGACAAGTTCTGCTCAGCCCGGAGGATGCAGGCAACAGATTTCCTGGGACTTGGCTTCTTCCTAGGGCAAAAGGAAAAAAAAAAAACCCACCTTAACTTAATGGAGGTTTTGGGGAGAGTTCATGAAGGGGGGGGGGGGTGGTCCGTGGCTTGTCAGCAGGTGTTCATGGGACACCTAGGAGCCTTTGGGTGATAACGACATCCATGGTGTGTATTTTATTTTCTGATCCTCCAGGAGTCGCTAAACTGCGGTAGGGTGGAAGGGAAGATCTCGCTCTGTGTTTTCAAAGGAAAAAGAGATACGAAACAGCAGGTGTTCGATGCAACAGCACAATGTACGCCCTCCCTAAATCCACGCGCGAATGGAGAAGTGCAGAAGCGCGTCGGGGTAACCTAAAGGAAAGAGACGTGGATGGGCTTCCAAGGGCGATTCCGTTACTTCTCGTAGCTGTGCGCGTTGGCTGGGCGGTTCGTCTGAGGCTTCTGCCTGGGCTCGTTCACGCATCCGAAGTCGGCTGGGCCGGAAGGGCCCGATGGCCTCGCTCAGACTCGTGCCCCTCTAAGTGCCCCCGCTCCCTCTGGAAGGCTCGACCGGTCTCTCTGCCTGGCCATCATGCAACAGTCGCAAGAGCTTAGGCCCGGGCTCCAAACTCACCGGACCTCACTTTGGAAAAAAATTTATTTTTATCGTGATGATAAAATGTAAAATTTCCCACTGCGATCATCTTTCAGGGGCATGAAGTACATTCACATTGTTGTGCGGCCATCGCCTCCATCTACAGGACTGTCCATCTTCCCCAATCGAACCTCTGTTCCCATCAAGCAATAACTCCCTACCTCTCCCCCCGACTCCCCATTAGCTCTCGGCAACCTCCATTCTGCTCCGCGTCTCGTGAGTCTGACTACACTGGGACCCTCCTCCGAGGGGAATCACACAGCGCTTGCCGTTTTGCGACTAACTTATTTCACCCAGCACAACATCGTCGATGTTCATCCACGTCGTAGCGCAGGCCAGAATTTCCTCTTTCGAGGCTGAGGAAGACTCCGTTTGAGGTACGTTCCACGTTTTGTCCACCCATCCATCCACCTGTCCGTGGACCCTTGAGTCGTTTCCACCTTTTTGGTCATTGCGAACAATGCCGCCTCACTTCCGCCACGTTCTGAAAGTTAAAGGAAGCTCAAGGCCGGCCTAGACGCACCCGAGTGGAGAAACAGACCCCGCCAGCCGATGGCGACTGAGGGGAAAAGGGGCAGCATCGCACTGTGAGACTATGCGAGCAGAGAGAACCAATCGCTCTGGGCCACATCGGGGCGCCCATCCCCCGCGGAACCCCGCGCGCGCACTGGCGCCCATAACGATCCTGCCGGAAGAAGCACGGTGACGTTTGACAGGTCGTGCGTGCAGAGCCCCGAACGCCGGGTCCAGGATCGACTTGCACGTGCACAGGAAGGGGAAGCGGGCGTGTCTGTGAACGGCGCGGGTGAGCAACTGCCTCCTTTCCAAATCCAAGACGTAATGAGTTTCGCGCTGGTGCTGAGGAGTTAACTAGAAACAAACTCTGTGTGACGAGCGCAGGGGTCTGTACGGCAGATGAAAAGCAAGTGTCCGGGAAAGGAGCCGGAACGGGGGGCGGGGGGGGTGGGGCTGAGTCCTGGTCTCCCCGGGGCCCAAAGACAGACTGGCCGTGCCACCTCCTGTGAGTGAACGCCACCCCTTCCCCGCGCTGAAGTTTCCTCGGCAGTACGACGGAAATAAAGGCCTCTGTCTTGTTGCGAACAGACGATGGGCTAATGTCGGCGAAAGTCATTTTCAAAAAGCTAAGGGAAAACATCATTATGCGCTGCCCCGTCCTCCTTCCCTGGGCGCTCTCTTTCAAGTAGCCACATGCTCTTTCCTGGTGTCCGATTCTCCCCCGCCTTCCCATCCGGGGTCACTGACAATGGACTTGTCTTTGCTTTATCTGATTTCTCTCTGAAGTAAGGCCAGGGACCCCCGACGGCTGAAGAGCTAAGTTTACCCGGAGGCTTCAGGGTACTTTCCGATTTCAAAGTGCACTGCGGGTTCCGGCCGCATGGTAAACAGCAACGACGGCCACGACAGACGCGGCCGGCCGCCCTGCCTCCGCGCCGTTCGCGGTCCTCTTTCCCGTCCCCCGCGAGGGGTGAGCGAACACGGGCCCACAGAGGACCATCCGGAGCGGGACGACGGCCGCCCGTCCTGTCACTGCACCTCGATTAGAAGGCCCTGGGTTGTGCGGCAGGAGAGGTGGCCTCCCTGAGCCTCAGCGTCTTCATCTGCAAACGGGCGCGGGGGGGGGGGGGGTGGACAGGGCCAGGATTAGGGCGAGGCGAGTGGGGCCACGTCACACGAGCTCAGGGCGGGATGCCGTCCTGTTCGAAACTTTGATAATTTGCTCATGACGCGTTTTTTTGCATTTACTTTTTAACGATTGCACCGGAATATGTTCTCGATCGTCGAGGTTTCTGGCGCCCCCGTAAATGTCGAGCCTGCCGCAAGCGCCTCCCTCACCTCACCCTTGTCTCGGCCCTGCATAATCACAGTACCGACCTCGTGGGGTTGTCGCGAGGATCCCGTGAGATGATGTGCGCGGATCGGTGACGGGCACATAGGGACGCCCGGCACAGTGAGCCGGCGCTACAACCACTGCGCACGTCTGTCCACGCCCTTGCTGGACAAGGCCACTGTGGCTGAGAGAGGTCACGCGACCGACCCAAGGCCACCCAGCGGTGAAACCCAGGGCCGCCTGGCCGCAGAGGAGTCCTTCTCATTCGCCTTCCTCCATGCGGACAGAGTCGCAGGGGCAGGCGGCGTGTGGATCGAGAGGACAGGAAAGAGTCCATTTTTTTCCCCCCGGGCTAGACAGTGTATTTCATTTCATGCTGCTGCCCCCGAAAATGCGCTTTGTCCAGGGATAAGCTGGGGCGCCCTTCCCCACGGCCCGCAGACTCGGCTTGGCCAACACTGCCCGGCATTCCTTCCCCCGGTGCCAGGAGCCATCGCAGCAGTCATCCCGCCTCACGAAGCTGCCCGGTCCTCCTCCGCCTCCTCCACCTGGCCGGGACGCAGGCACCTGGCCCACGTCGCTCACGCCCTGTCCCCACGGCCCGGCGCGGAGCCCGGCACAGAGCAGACCCTGCGAGAGCGCCGACGGAAGGAAAGAGCATGCGTGTGCCAGAGTGGGAGTGGGGGGCCGAGGTCACGGAGGGCCCGTGTCCAAACCCAGCTCCGTCTTCTGAATGGCCGGTTTCTCCTCTGCCTAAGGGTCGATCTCAACACCTACGTCATGGTTGCTGCTCGACCGAACGCCTGGAACACCAAACTCAGTGTCTGGCACATTAAAAAATAATAATAATAAATAGTAACTTGGGTTATTTTCATCTTTCAAATCCTAGACTCCCCAGGAAGGAGCCCAGGGCCTCTCAGCATCGGCGCTATGGACACGTTGGGCTGGATAACCCTTCGTCACGGGGGCTGTCCTGTGTCCAGGGATGTGTAGCAGCATCCCTGGCCTCTGCCCACGACATGCCAGTAGCACGATGCTGCACGCACGTCGCCGAGGCCAGCCTCCCTGCAGGGCCGCTGTCACGATTCCACTTCCCAGACGAGGAAACTGGGCTTCGGAGGAATCCGATGACTCGCCCCGGGCTCCCCGGCGGCGAGGGGCGGGTCTGGAATTCCACCCAGGTGGGTCTGCCTCCGGAACACGCACCTTTCCAAGTCCGCCCTCGTGTCTCTCAGAACTCTTCCCAGCTCCAGTGGAACGATCTCTGTGTGTCTGCATCATGCTCCACCTCTTAGGCCCCCGGCCCCCGCTCAACGTTCAAGAATGAAAATATCTGAGACGATCAGCTGGATTTCCAAAAACACTTACATCCAAGCGTCTGGAACCCTCTCGCCTGGGTGATTAAATTAAGAGAAAGTATGCTTAAACAGAAAGTGCCCTCTGCCAAATCAAATTCTTGTTCACTGTGTTGTTTTCGGATGAAAAATAGGACCCTCCATGGACTGTTAGAGCCAAAATGATTCTGTCCCCAAGAGCCTGAGAGCCACACACAGGTTGTCGGGGACAGAGGACTCTTCCTCTGCATTTAACTTCCGAAGCTCTCTTAGGAAAGTATCTCCACTTACAGCATCCGGGACATCTGGTCACCCCTCTGCAGTCTCCAGAACCCACCACTGCAGAAGAGGGGCTGTGACATCAAGCATCTTGTCACTGCTACTCAGAGTGTGGTCCCTGGGGCAGCAGCAGCAGCAGCAGCATCACCTAGGGACTTCTAGAAATGGAGACGCCCAGACCTACTGAATCGGAAACTCTGGGGATGGGGCCCAGAAGTCTGTCTTTGCACAAGTCCTCCAGGAGATTCTGATGCCACTGGTCTGGCCCCCACACCGGCCTCCAATACTTTCCTTTGATGGGCTTCACTTGAAGGATAGAGATCTCTCCAATGTTGGCCGAACGAAGAATCTGGGATCCAAGAAGGGGAAAGGACGTACCCAAATCTTAGACGCAGAAGCATTTAGAAAGGAAGGGATAGAAAGGGAAGAGCACAGAGCCGAAGGGGAGGAGGGGCACAAGGACACGATGCCCGGCAGGGACACTGGCCTGTACGGGTGAGCAGAACGGAAAAGGACCAAGATCTCTTCTTGGCTCTCTGTGCCTTCAGTCCTGCTCACGGAGCTGTCGAAGAGATCTAAGTCACAAATCAATTATGCCAGTCTCTGTCAACCTCAGGCTAAGGTCTGAAATGCCCCGACGCAAGCCCTCTGTAACCTGGCCCTGCGACCTCTCCAGTCCTGGACCCCACTTGCTACTGAGTGCCCCAAGAGAGTACCCTCCACTCCCATTTCCTACACCCTGCCTGGTCACTTTTGGCCTCCAGACTCCAAATGCCTTTCACTCTACCTGGACTTACTCATCTACAGGTGGGTTTCATAGGTACCTGCTCCCAAAAAGTCAACCTCAGAAGTCAATGGCAGTCTAGACCCTCGACCCCCACCCAACTCTGGTACGACAGATGTCCGTCTGCCTTCAACTCTTCTTAATTTTAAGGTTAAAGAATGGACGTTTCGGCAATGCCATGCCATTCAGTGATGGCCATAAGGAGCTCTTCAGAAAAAAGTTGGCACCATGCGGTATGCTCAGCTGGTAATGAGAGAAATTGGGGGAAAGGAGCTGATGTCTTGTACCAGGAGAAAAATGATTGCCCCGCACCCCACCACGCCAAGCCCCTCCGATCCATCACGAGGTTGCGCCTCCATTTTCACCTTCGATTCATCGTTTCCAGGTTGATTTTCCTAAGCACAGCCCACATCGAGATTCTGAGTAGCATCCACCTCTCTGTTGAGAAGCTACAGTCCACTTCCTAGAAGAAAACTCCCAGGCTTTTACTTTAGCCCTCACTCATGAATAAAGATGTTTGGTAATTATCACCCAAGATGCTTTAATATTTAGCCAGCGTCTTGGTCGGGGAGCATTCATTTATCATTGACCATTCATCACGGTGGTTCTCCACGATCAAACACGACTTTGAGATGCCTTTCTCCAACTTTTCCAAATCACAGTGGACTTGTGCTCGGCAAAGTCCGCTCCCTGTAGCCTAAAGTGACAAGTGTTGCAATACCAGGATACAGCGACGGCAGGGTGTGCGGCCCCGCTACAGAGGACACCGAGGTGTGGAGAGGCCTCCTGGGGAGACCCCTCGCGGAGGAAGTGGAGGAGGAGCGGTGATGAGGTGGACCAAATCGAGAGAGGGCCCACGGCAGTGCCAAAACGGTGAAGTGGCAAGGAGGGAGCCCGGGTCCTGCGCCAGCTTACGGTGAAATGACACACGTGTCTGCTTCAAGTGATCGGTTTTTACTTCTAACATTGAAAGATTAAAATTAAGTGTATTACCACAGATCAGTTTACAGGGATTTGGTTCGCCTGTTTTGGAAACGTTAAACAAAACCGAGTAACATCATTATATCTATTGCCAGAGCTGGAGAGAGGAACCCGGTAATGGCCGGGATCCCTCACCCTCGGTGGGGCAGACATCTGGTCAGGGGCGGGGACAGAGCTACCTCCAAACTCGCCCGGAAGCACAAAGGTGCAGCCCAGACCCCCCGGTGGCCAGGTAGCAAAAGCCCAGCCACTGTCCCCCACTCCACGCCCAGCCTGACACCCCACAGCCGCTTGCTTGCCAAGAGTTTCACGCTGACCCCTGAGGTCCAGCCAGAAGGGAGAAGACTGGCAAGTTCAATTATTGCTTCAATAATATGCGAATGGTTTCTGGTTTGCTATTTACACTGCTCTCTGGGAGAGAAAACAAGTCTTCCAGCCCAAGTACTCCGATTTCTACTATTTATCCAAGCTTACACATATAATCCCATAATAAAACACCGTCCCTGCCCGGAAAGCAGAGTGATCGCCTGCAGATGTGCCCAAACCAGCACATGCGGACATCCAAAACGGCCGCCGGCGAGACATTTTCTCCACTCTGGGTTGATGATCGAAATGGCTAATTAACTTCGGAGACTCTCCCAGTCGAAACCCCGCGCAGGGGATGCACAGGGCACGCTGGTGACCGTCACCGCATCTCGAGACGGAAGCCTCGTGCTGCGCCCGACTTCACGTCCCACCGTGCAGGCCGAGGAAGTTTGGCCCCGACGGCGTGCCGTGGCTGAAACGCGACAACGAAGTGCTTTCCTAATGGTGCCTGGCACGGCGTCAGGAAAATACCTCATCTGAATTTTTATTCGGCTGACAAATGATGTGCATCCCTGCCTTTATCTGGCTGCTTATATTAAATATTTGAGTGCAGCAAAGATTTCTTAATTTACTCGTTTTTCTTGGTAACATTTAGCATGAAAACGTATCACGAAGGCAAGAGAGATGCCTTACCTGCTCTTAGCAAACCCCTGGAAGCTGCTGGGCCCCGTTGGATCATATCCCATAATCATCTCAGCTCTACCTTGATTTGTCTCTCCATATACTGCTTAAAAATGTAACCGAATCACCAAGCCCAACAAGCAGTCTGTTTATTATCACTTTTGATAGAAAGGTTCATAACATCCTGTAATGTGTGTGCATTTTTTATTCCGTTTGGCTACTAGACACTGAAATCATTTGGGACATTTATTAAAATGCATTCAGCAGCTCTTTAGGATGAGGTTAATGTGGGATTTATGCCTCTGTGGCGCGCAGCGCGCAAAGCGGTAATAATGCTTGTTTAGTACTTAGTTCACGTACAAAATGGTCGGCTATAAAAATCGAAGGGATACGGTGGTTGGTTTTAAAAAAAAGCACAGAATGGGGAGTGATTTCTTCAAGTTGGGGCCTTAGACAGGACACCAGACAAGGAGGAGAAATTTATGTTAATGGAAAATCAAATTCTCTGATTGCATTGGACAGGCTGGGGATCGGAGGCACCCAGAAACCTGGTTCGATAGACCCAGGGCTGCCAGCCTGCCCAGGGAGGCTCGTGCCAGCCGCACGGGCGAGCGAGGCTTTCTGCGCTGACACACCTCCCCCTTGTGTCTCCTACCCCAAAGGCTTGCGGCCTTCACATAGAGCTGAGCCTGCGAGAAGGCCGGAGGGCCAGGGGGCAGAGCCAGTCAGACGTCCAGGCTCAGGCCCATCTGGGATCCAAGCCAGATGGACCCAGCAAGATGGGGATCAAGATCCCAAGCCATGTCTACGGGCTGGCGGGCGCCCGGGCAGCAGGCACAGCACGCATGTTTCCTGCACATGCCCAGGCTGCGCTTCATCCCGGAGCAGAAGCGGTCCAGAAACGCCCTGGAAACCGCCCAGCGCCATCGCCGCTCAGGAAAACCCACCTGCTCAGGGAGCCACTTCCTAGCCACAGCCGCCACGGAAGGCCAACGTCCGATGAGAAACCGGGGGCGGGGGGGGGGGCGGGCTTCAGAGCCCTGTGAATGGGCGGGGTCTCTCCTCCAGCTGTATCTCAGCTTGCTTCGCTGAGGCCTTTGCACACGCCGGTCCCCTGCCCGGAAGGCTCTTGCTCCGGATAGTTGATGGCTGCGTCTTCATAATAATAAATACCTCAGCCGAAATCTCCCGTCCTCACGGAGACCTCGCCTTGCCCCCCCATCAGACGTGGGCCCCCATCCCTCCCTCCCTCCCAGCACCCTGCGTGGGTCGTCAGCCTGGCAGGTAATGCTACTTCTCCCCTCTTGTTTATGCATCGTTGTCGTTTTGTTATTGTTTATTCAGCCTCCAGGTACTAGGGCTAAACACGTAGCTGTTGGATGGAGGGAGGTGGCAGTTACCACATTCCAGGTGATAGAAGCACTTTACAAGCACGATCCCATTCGGTCTTTGTGACAACCCTGTACTCTGGTACGCCCACGCTACGGATGAGGAACAAAGTCACCCTCCACGCAGCGCTTGCCCAAGGTCACGCACCTAGCAAGAGAGGGCAGGGAAGACCAAGCCAGGGTCGTTTCTGATGCCAGGGTTGGCATTCTCCACTGCTAGGCTACACGGCCTCCATCTGTGGATGACCCCCGAGGAGGATGCCATGTCTCCCGGGTAACCGAAGTACAAGGCACTCTGGGCTGTTATATAAGAGATTCTGGGCAACGGGTCCTGGACCCACCGCCCTGATTCCCCGCGCGCCACACCCCATCCCGGGACCAGTCAGGGTTTCTGGTCTCGGCTCATGCCATGTATATAAAGTTAGCACGTGTGAGGTCCGGGGGGCAGGGCCAGGGCAAGGGCGCACATGCCTTCCCTGGCTCCCCCTCTGTGAGCCCCGCGGCCACGCCAACCGCCCTCCCAGACCAGCCCGGGGCCCCTTGCCGCCCGCACGCGCACACGCATTTACCGCCTTTCCTCATCAGTCCCAACACCCTCTCCCCACCCCCACCCCGAGGCGAATGGCTTTTTTTTTTTTTTTTTTAATTTGCACCACACAAACCACGGCAGGCCATGAGAAAGCAATGGGAAGAACGGCCAACTTGACTGCCCATCGGATGTCTGGAAATGGGCCCCCCGGTTCCCGAGGGCTGTCCCTGCGTGCCTCTGGCCGGTCTGAGGAGTCGCGTTCGGCACCATTTGCACCCCTGGCCCCGCGTCCCCAGCTCGCGCGTTAGCCACGTCTCGGGGCGGCGTGTTTCGCTTAGTTACACCGGATGACGCATGTTCCCACAGCCGCAAACAAGACACTTTTGCTAAGAAGTCGGGGCTGCTGGCGAAGCACAAGGACCTCGTTACCGGCGTCTGAGTGAAGGAAGAGACGGAAGGCGGCAGAGACCCTTCGAGCCAGCATCGGGGCGAACGGCAAGTCGGAGAAAGACAAATCGGCTCCACCCCTGCTGGCGTCTTAACAGGCCGGGCGTGTAACTGGAAGTGTACCGAGTGATCAAATTAAAATCGTCAGAGCCCCGCTGTGCGCACCGCTCTGAAAACAACACTGAAGGCTCGCGAGGTGCCAGGCTCATACCTCGCTCCGCCTCGGTCCTCGCAATTGCTCTACGGATCGGGGACGCTTGTGGTGACGCAGAAAAGTGAAGAAACTCGCTGGAGCTAGGACTGGAACCCCAGGGCCAAATGGCACCTGTCAGACTGTGCCAAACGCTGCCATCCTTACTCCTCACGTTTAGAGTAAGAAAAGTGTTTTTGAAGCCAATTGCCCAGAATCACCCGGGATGGTGCTCTTTAAAAAACAAACAAACAAACAAACAAACAAACAAACAAACAAAACGCAGCCATGCCCAGAACGCAGCTCGGACCAGTTCAGTCGGCATCGCTGGCCGTGGGCCCCCAGGCACCCGTGTTTTCTCAAAAGTTTTCAATAGGCGATCTTAATGTGCAACCGGACGGGGCGTCCACTGCTCTAAAACCAGTGCCAGACCTCAGAGCGGGGTTTGCTGGACAGCTGCGGCAGCACCTGGGGACTGGTTAGAAATGCCAACTGTAGAGCCCTACCCTCAGACTTCTGGGGAGAAGGCGTGGAGAGGCCAGCAGCTGAAGCTGATATGCTAGCAACCCCTCCAGGTAATTCTGAAACATGCTCAAGCTTGAAAATCACGGCTCTGGACACGGACGTCCTAACCTCTCTCCCAGATCGTGATTTCAATTCTTTGGATCTATTTCCAGAAGTGGGACTTGCCAGATCATATAGTAGTTTTATTTTTAATTTTAGGAGGAACCTCCATATCATTTTCCAGAGCAGCTGCACGATCTTTGCATTCCTACCAGCGGTGCTCAAGCGTGCCATTTTTGCCACATCCTCATCAGCACTTGCTGTCTTATTTTGTTTTGTTTTGTTTTGTTTCGGATAAAGCTAGCCTGATATGTGTCCTGTGCTATCTCACTGTGCTTTGGGTTTGCATTTCCCTGATGGCTAGTGACAAAGAGCATTGTTTTCAGGTACCTGTCGGCCATCCGTACACCCCTGGATCCCCCGCAGCACTCCTCACGAAAGCTAAGATGTGGAAACAACCCAAAGGTCCGTTGCCAAATGAATGGATCAAGAAAATGCGGCGCACACACACAGCGGAATGCTTAGTTACCAGCTCCTTGCAACCTTGTACCTCTGCTCAACAATAACAGTAAAATTTGGGGAGGGCAGTTCTTATATTATTGTATTCTTATCACGATAAAAGGTTGTTTAAACAGCATTGCTCTTTCTAGACGATAGACTTCGTAAAAGCAGGAACCTTGTATGCTGTGTTCACCTTTGCATTCCCAGCACCTAACACCAAAGTTCTTATAAAATAAACGACTACGCGCAGCGCGATGTCGATGCCGTCTCCTTTACGTTAAGAAAGGTGGGTCAGGATTTGGATTCTACTTTGCAAAGTTAGTTAAGGATTCACTTAGCTACCTACGTCGGCGAGATTAAAATCTTTGCTCTCTAAAAGTGTTTAGTTAGTCTGTTTGTTTTTTTCCAAACAGACTCCAGAGACTACGAAATTAACACCAACCACAGAGGTAATTGCTGGCCTGGCCCCGGTTGTTATTAGTCCTGGGTAAGTAGGCAGGTAGCTAATCTGCGAGGCTGTTTTATTTTCGGCCATCACACCCCCAGAGGGTAGAGGGCTGCCTGTTATTGACCGACAGGAGAATTTTCCTAGCAGTTCAAAGACTCGACCCTGCCTTCTTCTGCCCGGCCCAACACCCAGACAGAGCTGTAGCTTAATCAAAGAGAATTAAGTAGGCTTCCAGCTTTACTCATTAAATGATGGGAAGCAGTACCCTGCTTCTCCTACGATTCCCTTTCCACAGCCTGACCACGATTTTACTGTGTGTGAAAAATGACTTGGAATCGCGACAGTACTGCAAGTGAGCGATGATTGAATTTGTTCCCACAATTAGTGTGTCTGTGATTGGCAGAAGGGAGGGGGCGGGAGGCCCGGAGAAGGGGACCTTATAGAGCGATCAACAATCAATGGTGGGAAGGTGACCTGATACCGCAGTCCTCCGCGATGGTAATCAATATCGCTCTGGCTTCGGCGAGCCCCTCTCGATCCACGGCGCCTCATCTCGACAGAGTTTATTCTTATATAAATACCTTAAATAAACAGCAGAAGGAGAACACTCAGGGATACTTTAAATTACATCCATATCGCGCGAAGGCCAAAGCGAGCTCCACTGGGGAGCGTCCGCCTCTCGGAACCAAACACGCTTCTCTTTCGAAAACCTCATAACTGGTTGTTTACACACTCCGCAACTTTGCATTTACGCCGCATCCCGATTATCAGGAGCGTTTCCGACCTGACAGACGCCGGCTGCAGTGAATGGGCGAGCTCTTCTAATTTCCGACAGGACTAAGTGGCCATGGCGAGGAGCAAAGGTTTATCTGTTTGTGATGTGCACGGGACAACGGCCACGTGTTGTTTTGAAACCCCGGCTGACACTCTTTAGGAATTGTCAAAATTATAGGGGCCCGAGATTTTCGTTGTCACTACCGGCTACCCCGCTCCCCGCCTCAGCTGAGGGGGCGGGAGGAGGATTTTGTCCGGTGTTCGTGCCTCGGAAAACAATGCAGCCCCATTGATGCGGTTTGCAGGTTGGCGAGAAGCGGCGTCAATTACATGCAGATCAATTTAATCGCAGACACCAGAGCAGACTGGGGACAAAGGCAGGCCCTGGGCTGCTGGGCCTGCTCAGCCCGCTGGGGCACAGGGAGGGGCAGTCGCCCTCAGGGTCCCCCCCCCACAACGGAAGTGCTGTCGCTGGGAAGAGCCTCCACGCATGCCTCATCCGCCCCCTTCCCCTGACGTCCACTGCCAGGCCTGCGGCACCTTGAGTCCAGGCCACCCTCCACGGGGACAACCGGAGGGGCCTTGAAGGAATGGCACGGCGGGTCCTGACACATCTGCGCTTAAAAGCCTCCCGTGTCTTCCCATCGCGCCCGGGCGACGAGGCTCTGCAGGACGTGACGGCCGCCCGCCTCTCCTTCCCCCGCAGGCTACGGGCCCACTCCTCCGGACGTCAGACCGCGGCCCCCCTTCCTACCGCAGGGCCTTCGCCGAGGCTGTGGCCGTGGCCTGGACTGCGCCTTGAGCCTCTCCTGTGTCTTCGCACAGTGGGATGCGATGTGGTGTGATATCTATTATTCTATCATAGGCCATTCACATGCATATCTATATAAATATCTGTATTTATGTCTGTAGATATCTTACACCTGCCTCGGCTCAAATGCTACCTCCTCGGAGGAGTCTCCCCTAACTTCTTGCCTAATGTCACCTCCCCACCCTTCTCCCCATCACCCATCAAATCACGTGACCTGTGTGCCCTTCCCACCAGAACAGGGACACCTCTTTCCTGCTCACTGCTCTGTCCACGGCATCTCGAGCAGCACCCAGCACAGAGCTGGCACTCAGGAAATAGTTGGTGCATTGATAAATAAATGAATAGACCCCAAGAAGGCGGTTTGGTGCCTAGACGCCCATCTGCCCAAGTCCTGGTCCCACTCATGTGGCTGTCGGTTTCTCCGCCCGCATGGCCCCTGTGGGCGCACCTACTGCCAGGCCTTCGCTTCCGCGAGCTCCTGCCTCCGCCCCCTTCCATTTCCTCCCGCTGGCTCAACCCTATGCTCTGTGGAGCCCTCATCCAATGGAAGACCCACAAGCCACACTACGTGGCGCACACCACCACGGCGTCTGGTCCCTGTAAGACGGCCTGGCCCCCAAGCTTCCGAAGCCCAAAGCGCAGTAGTCCGTGGGCCCTTCCGGAGTCTCCGTCCCCTGCCCACTCCCTCCACCCACTGCCATTTATCTGAGAAGAGCCCCCATGGGGAAGGGGATCTGCGCTACGGGGTCGTAGAGTGGGGACTATTCTCCAGGACGCAGCTTGCTGAAAGGAAGAAGGAGCCGGTGTGTTTCCTGGAGGCCCATTTGCCCCCGCACCGCCCGTGAACTCCAGACATGCACGAATCTCGAAGGCGCCTGCACGGCTCACGCTTTGCGGGCCCAGGCGGTGACTCATGGTCCCGGTCGCCCGCCAGAGAGCAAGAGAGCAAGTAGCCTCAGCGAGCACTGCAAAGAGGAGCAAGGACCGCCACATACTGAGGACGAGGCCTCAAAGACAAGGGGCCCCGACTGAGACCGGAGACCCCTCCGACGCTCACGCGAATCATCCGCGTTCCCACGGGCCCACGCAACCTCAAACGAGCCCACTGGGCTTCTCCACGACGGGGACGCCTCCCCGCGAGCCCCAGGCTGGGCCGGCGCCCTTACTCCCCCCTGCCCTGAGATTCAGGACCGCCGGCCCCGTCCCCACAGTGAACACCCAGCCAAGGCTAGGTTGCTTCCGATGGCAGGGCCGCTGTGCGACCCTCCTCCTACCTTTTCGAGGAGGCCGCTCCTTACTGAATCCGAAGACACTGTCCATCCCTGTAGCTGGGAACTCCCCCTAATGAAGAGAAGAAAAAGACACGTGTCATGCCTGGTAGGGCACCCCCTCTGGAGACAGGCGGCGGTGCAGACGATGGCAACGAGGGCCCGCCTTGTGAGCTGCAGAGGAATGGACGCCTCTCGAGAGAGACAAGCACCCCATCGCCATTCTGCCCGAAACACGACTTCCGCTCTCCCCACATTTCACCATTAGAGATTCATTCCTTTGTGTTGAGCAAATGCAGTATTAAATACCGATTACCTAGGGGAGGTGCATAAGTCACACGTTCACCTGCGTGAAGGGGAGGAGGCCATGGATCAGCAGTTCTCAGCCCTGGCTGGATAGTAGAATGACCCGGGCCACGCTTCCGAATAATTGAAACTAAATCTCTGTCGACGGGGCCCAGGCATCTCTAGTTAGTAAAAGCTCACCAGGTGGTCCAGATGCAATGTGGGTGCCGAGAGCTACTTCCCTGGGCAAACCTTCGCCTTAGGAGATACTGTACCAGGAGACCCCCCTGTCGGTCGCTTACGCTTAGCAGATCGCCCCAAGGGGAAGCCAGCTACTGTTCAGGCTGGGGGCTGGCCTGGTTTCTCCCCAGGCTGAGCTCTCTCTGCTGGAAGGGGCCCTAGGCCAGATGTGAGATGGATTCCCTGAGCCCACCTGAGGTTTCTCAATGCTCCCAGCATAGGGGCTGGAGCAAAGGACTCCGGGGTACGTGGGGGAATCGAGAAGAATTAGCTGGTAAGTGAGAGTGGAGAAACCCTGGCAGAAGGGCAAGATGTTCTCACTCGGAAATCAGGAACGAGTCACCGCGGCACGCACACTCCGGTCCCCACCGCCTCAGCCCACAGCCCGGCTCGCAGGAGTCAGGGAAAATGAAAATTAATGGGGTGGGGAAGGTAATCAGCAGTGAGTCCCACTTTTGTTAATAACCACCCTCCATCACAGGTAGAATGAGACAGAGCGTCCATTCAAGGCCAGGGTCACCTTGAAAAAGGAGGCGGGCGCCTTCGAAGGGTCTCTCTCCAGCCTGGGGCCTCCCTAGGTCATGGAGGACGGTCTCCGAAATGGCCTTGCCCTTCTGAGCTTTCGAGCCCCGAGTGCTTAAAGATCGGCTCCGTGGAGCGAACCGGAATTCTCCACCAGGACCCCTTGCGGGGTGCCTCCCAGCACCCGCACCGAGCGGTCAGCCCTGCCCGCCACCTCTCTGCCTCTGCTCCCAGCATGCCTCAGCTCCCACGTCAGCCAGGCCGCCACGTCTACCCTTGCTGCCTCATCGCCACCGACAGGGGCACCACAAACGTGGAGATGCTCTCGGGCTGAGGCTGCTGCGAGCAGGTGAGGGTCATCAGCCTCTGACCCGGAAACTACCTCCCGAGACCTTCGTTTCCAGCCTGATGATAACACCCCTTGCCCTGCCAGGAGGCCCTGTAGACCAACACCTCGCCCAAGGTGGCTCTTTGTTTCCAAAGCCATTTTCGTCTCCCCTTTGCTTACTCAGCCTCCCACGGCCCCGCGTTGCTTGGTGATGGGCGAGATGGGCAAATAGGAGCCTCCGACGGCGGGTCTTTGATGTGTGCTGTCGGGAGCTGGGAGTGACCGCTGGGCAGCATGCTGCCCACGCGGCCTAGCCTGCCATGGAAACCCTGCAATGCCAGCCAGCCCTGGCCGTCAGGTCACAGGTCAGCAGGAAGAAGGGATTTCTGTCATTTCCTGAGCGCTTCCCATACGCCGGGCACCACGATAAGCCATTTGCCTATGGTATCTCGTTCATTCCGCACACCAAACCAGTCAAATAGGGACAGCTTAGTAGTGAAAACTCAGGTTCTGGAGCCGGGCTGCCTCGCTGCAAATTCCGGCTCTGCCGTGTGACCTTGGGCAAGTGACTTAATCTCCCTGGGCCTCAAATACCTGTCACTGATCTGTAAAATGCAAATAACAGGACCTTACATCATACGATTGCCATAAAAGTTTCAACGAGGTACTATAGGAAGAGTATTTGAAACAAAGCCAAGTGTATTAGTCAGCTCGGGCCGCCATAACAAAACACACAGACTGGGCGGCAGACACAACACAAACGTCTCATGGTTCCGGAGGCGGCGAAGTCCGAGGTCGAGATGCCAGCCAGCGTAGTTCCCGGCGAGACCTTTCTTCCTGGCTCGCAGACGACCACCCTCTCGATGGCTCCCACAGGGCCTTCCCTCTGGGTGCCCCAGCAGAGAGTCCTCCAGGGCCTCTTTCTTTACTTGTAGGGCACCAGCCCTGTTGGATTAGGGCCCCACCCTAATGGCCTCATTTAACCTCTATCACCTCCTCACAGGCCACGTCTCCAAATTCAGTCACGCTGGGGGTTAGTGTTCCGACGTGTACGTGGTCGAGGAGGAGGGCGCGACTCAGTCCACAGCGCCAGGCGCGGAACAGGTTCTGAGTGTGACCTGGCGTCATCATCGCCACGTGACCCCTTCACACACGGGTGTCGAGGCCCAGAGGAGCTACGACCCTTCCTGTGGGAGAGGCAGAGTCAGGATGTGAACCCAGGACAAATCTGACTTCAGAGCCCTTGGCCGTGCCCAGATGCTAAATGCTTGGCTCTTCCCACCAGATCTGAGGGGCCCTCAACCCCCTGCCAGGCACCCTGAGTGCTCTGTGACCAATGGCCATCCCCACACACATGAGAGGAGCTATCACATCTCTTGGCCAGAGAGCCAAGGGTGTTGTGTTGTGGGCAGGAGCTGGGTGCCAAGCCCGGGGGAGTCCGTGCTTGGGAACTAGAGAAGGTATTCCCCTTTTCTGAGCTGTATCTCTATCCCAGGACCCTATATCTACATCCTGGTTCCTTTCCAGGACGCATATCAGCTGCTTGCAAGGCGAGGCCAGGACTTGGTCAGGTGGGGAAAGAGAAAGAATATAGACATAGCCGCTCCCTGTCGGCGGGGCTTCCCCTGTCCCCCCAAGAACTGAATGAAGTGGACCTGAGTGAGGCTTTCCTTGTCCTAATTGTATCAGAAAGAGCTGGGAGCCACCTCTGCCCCACAGCCAGCTTTGGTGGTCGGGCACGTAGCAGGCCTCTGGCGTGGCTTTCAGGGGCCCCTCACCCCTCATTCTGTCCGTGCGGCTTCAGTGGGGCTAATTCTCAGTGGCCGTGTGACCTCAGTCTGACCAATCCGAGCATCTTGTCTTTCTAGACACTGTAGTTGGTTCGGGGATGGGCTCATGTCCAAGCCTGGGCAAACCATCAACATTAGCGTGATCAGGGAGGAGACACTCTCTTCACTGAACTCATGCCTGAGGGACCGGGAGGTCAGCCCGGAGCCAAGCGGCCACCATCTTGCTGCCATAAAAATGGAGCCACATTGAGGAGAGTAGAGCCGAAAGAGGCTGAGGGACAGTCACAGCGGCACCATTTTGGCTCCTAAACGTAGCTGTGCCCGAATCCCAGAATGCTGGGACAGTGTAGTTACCCAAGTCAAAATAGTTCCTTTCTTGCTAGTTTGACTTAGGTTTGGTGACTTGCAAAACAAAACAAAACAAAACAAAACAAAAAACTCTTACAAGCAAAAGGAAGGAGAAGAGAACTAGAAACCCTGAACAGGATAGAGGGGTTCGGCCGCCATCTTGCTGGAGATGACAGCTGTGGCCTTCTCTTCTTCCTCATGGGGAGCCCCAGCGTTAGCCAGAACTGCCTTCTAGAAATGGCAGCGTGCTCCCCAAAGAGATGGGGAGACATATTCCTGGCTGGACTGGAAGGGAGAGGACATGGGGATTCTGGCATTGCATTTCGGAGGTGCCGGACCCTTCATGGCCCAGAAATCAATGCGCTCTCACAGGGAGCCCCCATTTGAGAGGATTGTGGCATTGATTTGGGGTGAGCCAGCCTACAAGATACATCAGGCAGGCCTGACCGATCTCCCGGCCACGTGACCAGAGCTGGCCGGTCGGGAACATTTGATTCCAAGCAGCTAATGGATCAACAGTCCATAGGCAGTCAGAATGGAGACAGCGGCTCCCGCCCCGCCAAGCCTCACGTCGGCCTGGGAACCCGGCTCCAGCCAGTCTTCACCTTGAGAGAGTGATTCTTAAGGGCTGAGCTTGGGTCACGTGCCCACCCACTGGCCAGGACAGAGAGGGGGCAAACAATAGGAGAATCTCATTGGCTGAACTCGAGTCACTGCCCCACCCATTAGCTGAGCACCTTAATTGTCAGCCCTACCCAGAGTGCCCCCGGTGAGGGAAAAGAAGCCCCTCGCCGGAAGGGACTCCAGTGGTCTCACTGGAAACAGAGTCGAGGAGGAGAGGCAGGAGGAACGCAGGTGAGGGTCACCCAGGAAAATGGCAAACGGCCGTCGCAAGGGTCAGCAATGCACCTGCTTGGGAAAGATGCTCACCCTGAGAATCCCAGTCGACTCTGTACCCACGTGCGCCTCATCAGGTGATCAGAAAGCATCTTTCCGGGTCCTGACCAAGGCGGGGAGGGGTCAGGAGGGCCGCTGCTGCTGGGGGTGCATCACAGAGGCCTCGCCTCGCGCGGGCGGTGAGCGGGAGGCTCCACGACCCCCTCTCCTCTCGTCACAGCCCCGTGAGGTGACGGACCTTGCAGAAGAGGAGACCGAGGCTCAGCTAAGGGATGCGCCCTGACACCCGGCTCCCGGAGCAGGATTTGACCGACAGTTGTCAGACACCAATGCCCCGTAGATTGTTAAGGGCAGAACTGGAGGCCGTCACGCCTCCGATCGAGGTCTCTTATGAGGAAGGGTGGGCTTTGCAAACCCCCAGCTGCAAATGCCCCAGATAACACCATGGAATTTTCTGGCTACCTTTGACTCTTCCCCCACCCTTCAGCCGGTATCCGAATACACAGGGCCAAAATCGGGGAAAGCGGAATAAATTTCCCATTTATTGAGCACCTACTAAGGGCCACCTGCTTTTCCCACTTCCTCTCGAAGCCTCCAGATAACCTTGAGAGGCGAGCGTGTTGTCTCCATCTTATAGATGAAGCCTCCGTGGCTTAGAAAGACATCCTGGGATTCCAGCCCGCGTACGGCTAACGCCCAAATCCTGGTCGGAAGGGTCGTCGTAGGCCTGGAGCAGAGGCGGCTGCCAGGCAGCCCACCTTTCGCTTCTGCGCGGTCACCAGGCCTGATGGCACGAGGTGGCCCAGCCCCTGCTCTGTCTGCTGGGCGCAGGTCTGTGACATCTGGAAACCTGCCTCCGCGAAGTTACGGCCTCACTTAACCAAAGTTTGTCAAAGGGCACCCCGGGGGGGGGGGGAAGTCTTATCTCGCCAGAGCCCTGCTAAAACCCCCGTAAGCCCGCCGCGAGCTGGAGATTGAAGTGCAATTTTGGCAACTCTCCTCCGGTGTGGAAAGAGATCACACTGAGTCATATTTCAAACAGGCACGGCTGACACAGTGTAATCTCCGGTCTTAACTGACCTTGAGAAGCAGCAGTAGAGCGGAGGGGCTGCCGCGGGTGGGAACGGAGACTCAGAGACAAATCGGAACGGGCCCGGCCGCCAGGGGCATCTCGCGGGGCCGCCGGGGCAGCCATGGCACTGCGAGCGGCAGCTCCCGACCCGGGTCGGAGCGGGGAGCCCGCCGGGGACAAGGCTCCCAGGCGTGGAGGCCCGGCCTCCCCTTCCGAGGACTCCGGCTTCGCCCCTTTCGCCAGCGCCTCACCCGTCCGGGTGCCGAGGGACGCGCCCCGACCCCCTCTCCTCCAGTGGCCATCAGGACACCGGAAATGTCGCTGGAGAAGCCATCGACCTGTTTATCTATCAGTCGCTAATCAAAAGTTTCCTGCCTCCCGTGAAAAGACCAACGATTTCCTTTGCGGGATCGAACAGGTCTGTTCTCGGAGACGGAGCGCATCGGCGGAGACGGTTTAATTACTGCCTCCCATGCTCCTTCCCTGAATAGCGATCTTTCCCGAGTGCAGGACAAACACACAGGAGGGGAAGAATTAAATCACAAAGCAGGCACTGGCTAATTGCAGGGCGTCTCCCGGGAAGTGGGGCTCCCAGGAAGTGGGGCTCCCAGGAAGTGGGGCTCCCGGGAAGTGGGGCTCCCAGGAAGTGGGGCTCCCGCGCATCCTCGCATTCGCCCATCCACAGCATCCAGTCCCGGGACTTCCAGCAGAGCCCAAGGGGGCCCGCTGTGGACACCCAGAGTCCCTCTGACGCATTAGCAACACGGTGGTCAGGCAGAGGGCTCTCGAGTCAAAGGCTGGCTTTGCATGCCAGTCCCCTCTCTGGCCACGTACTTTCTAGAAGCCTCGGCTTTTCTGCATGTAAAATGGGAACATTAAACATCCAGACAAAAGACCGCTGTGAAGGGTAAATCAGAGGAAGCAGGCTAAGCGTGGATCACATGAGAGGTCAAGTAATGAGAGCTGCTATTATTATCATAACAAAAAGGTGTTTGTAATAGATTCTTATCATATTTTACATTGGATGTGCACTTTTATAAGATTAGACCATTATAAAATATGATGAGCAGACTGTACCCTTTATACCTCCGTGAACGCCAGTCCCTGGAATGGTGCTGCCCGTAGCAGACTTTTCATAAATATGGAGAATAAATTATTACGGCAGGCACTGGGAATGGCCTGCAGTAACATGCATCGAGGCTGTTCCTTCCCCGCCTGACTCTTCGATGGAAGGATGAGACAAACGGGGTCACTTCCATGGGCGCTCTGATCCCTCTCGCCCCTCGCTGCCGCCTGGCGGTGCCTGGCCAGGTCTGGAGCGCCCATGCTCTCCCGCAGAACAGGGCCGTGAGCCTCCGGGCCACCGACAGCCCACATTGCGGGCACGGCCGGCGGGGGAGCCGTTTCCTGCCATTCCTGCCGCCGAGTGCAACAAATGACTCTTGTGTTCTACCTTTCGTGGGAAAGCATACACACACGAATAAGTTTTAGATGTCATATTGTCAGTGAACAAAATTTTCCTGAAAATTGCAGGGCCTTCCCGGGAAGCTCTTAAATAATCGCTCCAGCGCTTCAGACCGAGGGCTTTAGGAGCCTTCTCTTGCCTGCACGCTCCAGCTCGCCCCGTGGTTGTGTGAGCCTCTCTCTCGTCACAACGTGGACCCCTCCACTTCCGGCACAGAGAGCGGCTTCTGTTTTTCTGACAGCGTGTTCCATCTTCAAGGAGTCTGTTCCCTTAGTGGAGGAGACAAGACACAGACAGATACATCACACAATTAGAGAAAATGTCATCAGCGCTCATTGAAGTTCAGGAAAGGGAGATTCATGCACTATGCTGGCCCTGTGACAATCCACGGCGGAAGAAACCAACAGACCTTGGCAGCAGACGGCAAGCCTTCGCAGAGGACGTAAACTGACCCAGGCAATCAGATTCTTGCAGACTGTGGTGTGATCCAATGTACAAACAAACAAACAAACAAACACGAAAAAAAGCCTGCCTGAGAAGACTTCTTCGGGAGTCAAAACGCAAAAGTCAATGAGAAAATCGTGCGATGTTTTCCAATAAGACCAAGAACGCAGATGCCAGGCTGAGACCATCTGTTGCAATATTCCAGAAGAGGCCAATGGATACAGGTGCTGCTGTCTTGCCCTGCTTGGCCTTAAATTTCTTCCTCTCTGAAGACTGGGGAGTTGGAGCTTCTAGAAGCAGGCGGCATGAATGAGGCAGAACTGCCACAGGCATTCAGGGGATTTTAGTTCTGGGTTCCACGGTAGCTTTGCTGTGACCCCATGACTATTTAGAACATATCGCAAGACACTTAGGTTTTAGTTTGTCTACGTGTAAACTAGGAGCCCTCGGAAAGCTTAAAGCGACACTGTCTATACTTTGTTCAGAAACATGAGTTCTCAAGGATACTGATCCTTCAGAGAAAAAATAAAGTATTCTGCGGTCAACAAGTCTGGGAAACACCAGCTTCCAGAGAATCGAATGGCTATCTTTATTGTAGGACTTTCCAGAGCTTTTAATATGTATCTGTCCGTAAGCAATATCACGAAAGGGAATGACCTACTGCGCATCCAAAGTTTGCTTGACCAAGAAACCCTCTCTCAGCCCTCCTTTTTATCATAGAATCTAGAGAAATTAGTCCCAAACTTGGGTAGGTGCTGGTGCAAAGAACAGAGAATCCTTACAGTCCTCAAAGCCTATCGTTTCATCTAGACCCTCAAAAGTACACCTGCCCAGGTGTGATGCTAGCAAGATGGCTGAGTAGGAAGCTCCAGGCACACGCCCACCCCCAGCCCCTCATGGAAACACTAAATAAACAACTAGAGTCTGGCTAAAATAACTTTATAAGAGCTCTAGAAATCAAAGATCGACAGCAACCAAGCAAACGCCTAATCAAGAAGAAGCCATATTTAAATGGTTGGCGATTTTGTAGTCTTCTCACTGGTCCTTGCCTTGCTCTCTGCCTGGCACAGCACGGCACAGTTTGAAGGAAGTGGCCACCCAGCTGCCAGTCCCCTTCCCCTGAATGAAAGAGTGCAGAGCGGACCTAATTTGCAACATTCTAACCTGAGGGATTGTTCACCTGACAGACAAATGTAGCACAACTTGGATCTCAGGCTAGAGGACGCTGCAGGAAGTAGCAAGTATGGCTTATAAAAACTGCAAAGGGACTACAGACCTGAAGACTCCTGAGGCAGGAGATTAGCAACCGAGGAATGTAATAAAGCAGCTAAGGCTCAAGAGTAAGCAGCAGTGAGAGTCTTAAGAGAATTAAGACACTTAAAAGCAGCCATAGGTATTGAAAAATTGGACAAAAACACATACATAGGTCCAGGGGACACATATGTTCAGAACAGCCCTGAGAAGACCTTGTACCTTCACGCGAGGTTGATATCAAGGTTCAGAACTTGCCCTGCTAGGTGGCAAAGGTCTTACCCACCAGCGTGCAAAGGCTGAGAGAGGTGGCTGATTGTTTAAACATATAATTCTAAACAAAAGATCACGATGCGTACAAAGAAACGTGAAAACAAGGCCCATGCGAGGGAACAAAATACATCTCCAGACAGTGTCCCCGAAGAAACACAGGCATCGAACTTACTAGGCAAAGACTTTAAAATAATTGTCTTAAATATGTTTAACGAGCATTTGGAAATTTCGTTCTTTTCCAAATTTTGAACAGCAGGAGAAAAGAGAGGTTTGCAAAACGTCATGTGAAACCTTGTTTTTGTTACGTAGGTAGATACATATGTTTACACAGGCATACCTCATTTTATTGCTCTTCACTTTATTGCTCTTCACAGATGTTTCGTTTTTCACAGATCGAAGGCAAGTCCCTCCGCCAGCAAAAAGATCACGGGCTCGCTTCATTGTGGTACTCATTTATTTCAGTAGTCCGGTACCGAACTCGTAGATTCTCCGTGGTATGCTTGCACATGAAAGAGGATTTGGAAAGACAGCCATAAAACAAATTTAAGAGTGGATTTTTTTTCTGGTTACATAAAGTCGAGGGTGGTTTTTTGTTTGTTTGTTTGTTTGTGTTTTCTACTTTCGGCTTCTACTATTGCTTTTGTAATTAGAGATAAAACCGTTTATTTTAAAATCAGTCACGTACCGAGTAAGTGGCGGAAGTGGGCTTTGAACTCACGTTACTCCTCAATACACCGCGCTGCCTTCCGTCTGTCCCGGCACCGACCGACTGTCTGCTCTCTCCTCACTTAAAATGATCTCCCAGAGGATGGCCCCCGCTACAAGCCCTCACTGGGTGCCCCAGCCCATAATTTTAAGAACGTTAACAGCTCTAGGGGAGATCCTTACGCTGAGAAAATCTGAAGTTTCATCATTCGGTCGGTCGCCTTCCTATTCTAAATCATCTGCTAAGCCAGACTTCGCTTTGTTGCTTATGGACGCTAAAACTTTACCACCATGTCACTTGCAAATCAGAAAGCCAGTGGTGGAGGACACCACGCCCGTCCCGCGCCCTCTCCGGACCTCCTTCGCCGATCCTGAGCGCAAGGACCAAGAATCGGTTAGAAAGAAAATAGACGTTCTCGCTCCCGAGTTCGTCCAAGTGTCTTAGCAAATTTCCTCTTTAATTTACATAATTTCAGCTAGCATCGCTTTTCCCCAAGGGGCTTTTGGATATCACACATAAACAGGAAATACGAGTTAGTCCCTTAACCTTTGCCAAAGCCTAAATGAAAGCAAATAAAAAAAGTAATAAAATAAAATGAATGATGGTCATTACCTTGCCACAGCCTATTTCACAATAACAAGGGCTGACAAGTATTAATTCACCACGCAGCCACATACATGCCCAGACTCCGCGATGCTATACTCACTTCCTGGCACTGAAGAAGAATCTTCAGATTTCAAGTGTGTGAACTTTGAACTGTGCAGGGTCTGCAAGAATAAAATTCCACCAGGAAAGGGTTTCGGACTGAAGTCCATGGATGGATAATTCCAGTTGGAATTTATGCTTTTAAAGATAAAACAAATCTTATCACAAAGCCAGAAATGCTTGGCTACCAAGTGTAGAAAACAGAACCATTGGAAATCCATGCACTCACAAAAGATGCTAAACCTCTGAAATTATGTTTTGGGCGACAGCAAAGGAGTCCATTTTTTGTCTGAGGGACAGGTGCTTTTCTGGCAGACTGTTTCAAGTTTCGAGAGCCCCCCAACCCCTAGAGCGGTGATGCCCCGGGTTAGAAAACTCAGCCAGGGGTCTGCAGAGCAGAACTAGGGCTTCCCAGAAAACAGCTCACCCTACGGCTGATGAGGCATGAATGATACAAGCACATAGCCAACCTCTCGGCAAGAAGGAAAAATTAAGAAAGGAAGGACGCAAATACCCCGGATTTCTAGGGAGAGGATGGAGAATCTGCCACATTCTCTCCAGTACTAGTTGTAGGATACAAAATAGAAGGAATCAGAATCAAAGTCCTAAAAGAGAGTAACGTCCACCAGCGAGGGCTGCATTTTTAATCCTGGGAAACGAAGACCTTACATAAGACTTCCGGAAAAGAAAATGTATAAGTTGAACCCATACCAAAGGAAAATAAGAAAAAAAAAAAAAAGAAAGAAAAAAAAGAAAAAAAAGGGGATGAACAAAGTATCATTAGGCACCTGGATCATCAGATTTGAGGCTATGAGGCTTTCCTTTTCAGAGGCTATTAAAATGTTTAGGATATACACACACACACACACACACACACACACACACATATACACATACATATACACACACACACATATATATATATTCCAAAATATGAAAAGAAAACCATGAAATTGAAGCGAATAGGTGTTTAATTAAAACGTCTGCAAAACTTAATATTATATCAACCTCATTAATGGCTAAATTTAGCATTCATAAAAATTCCATCATATTGGAAAGCAGTTTGAAAGGTAGCGATTTCCCCCTTTGCAGGAATCCCTCAGCACACGCCGTGGGTGCCAAGAAGTCTCAGCCCTCGCGAATGAAATGAGGTACCTGGAGCCAAATCGTTTCAAAGGCAAAATGATTTTCAAAAGCGTTTTCCACAACCGTGGTGAAAGTGAGAGGTGGGCTGACGGGGGGTGGGGTCGCCAAAGGTCGGGGTGCCCGGGCATCACGACAGCTCCTCACGGGGGACACGCAGGGGGATGTCTGCTCAGCACCATCCCCTAGTCCCTGTGGGCAGCCCAGTGCTGCCTGGCTCCCAGCGCCTCCCTGGCGGGAGCCCCCACCTCTCTTTTAAGCTTTTATCATAGCAACAGCCCCAGGGCCAGACCCCTAATTGCCAGCTACTTCTAAGTACCAGGAAGAAAAAAAAAAAAACAAAAAAACAAAAAAACACCCTCTCCAGCCCTCCACCCCCTCCCCAACACAAGCCCGGGGGTCAGGCAGGTTCAAAAGGTGAAATAAATGAATCTTTACACATTATAAGGGCCCGAGCGACATTCTCCGTGGCATTAGGGCCTGCGATGGCAGCAAGGAAAGCAGGTGTCCCAATCGCCCTGTCAGCTAACGACACTGATAAGCCTGCCATGCCCGGTTCTGCTTCATTTCAAACAGACTGCTGGAAAAAAGGGAGGGGAGAGCCAGAGCAGAAATAATTGCCGAAGCTTCCAGTAAGCCGAGAGAGCCCGCAGGCAGAGATCAGCCCGCCCGATTCCCTCCTCTTCCTTTTATTTCTATAACCTTAAACGTTCTGCTATTATAAAAGTCATCATGTCAGCTTTCTCCCTAGCCTCTCCGGCTGCCCATTTTCAAATTGTATCAATTGGCGAGGCTTTGGGGCTGAAGGATTTTCATCTTGATTTATGGTGGGTGTACTTTAGAGATGAAGCGAACTCCACTGACCTGATTCGAGAGAGGAGTCAAGCTGTCCTGGGCGTGAGACCATAATTGCATCCTCCTGAAACCGGGCAGAGACTGGGAAAGGCTCGGCATGTGTCTCGTCCTTCCTTCCTTCCTTCCTTCCTTCCTTCCTTCCTTCCTTCCTTCCTTCCTTCCTTCCTTCCTTCCTTCCTTCCTTCCTTCTAAAACAATAAATATTACAGTGAATTGGAAGTGAATAGCATTGTCAGGACTCTGGCTAAGGTGGGCGAAGGAAGTCTTTGATTCTCAGCTGTCACTTGGCGCGACGGGCGGTCAGCCACCCGATCTTGAGGACGTTGATGACGGCTGGCTTCAGACTGGGTCCGAAGCGTGTTAGGCGTAGTAGGGGCCCCGAGCGGGGGGCCTCTCGAACCACCGCTTTCGAAGACAGGAAGGGGTCGAAAAACAAGGACTGTGACGGCTCTTTCACCGGAGGACTGCTTCAAGAGTGAAAAAACAAGTAAATAAAAAACCCACAAGCCTACACTGCCGATTTCAGCCAGTCCACAGGCTTCTCAGGAAGTGCTCGAGCGTTGCTTTCTAAGTCTACGCGGTGGTAGTGGGGGGCAGCGGGGAGAGGGGTTGCAGAGAATGGTTTACCAAAATGTCCAGGCAAATCGTGGGAGGGCTGGGGAGCAAATACCAACTTCCACGGTCCTTTTCACGCCCGGTCCACAAAAAGATGTGCCCAGAGGCCCCTGTCGCCCGCATCGGCGCCAGGGCCCTGGGCAGGAGCTAAGGAGGGAGACGGAGGGCAGGAGAAGAGCTTACACCTGACGCAGAGAAGGACCCTGGGCCGCCCCCCAGGTCCTCACTCAGTCTGGAACTGGGGGAGGGGGGTGGACTCTCGCAGCACAGTGGCGAGGTGAGGCGATCACTGCGGAATCACGGGGTCAGATTCAGGGGCCAACCAGCCCAGATGCCACCAAATGCACGTGAAAATTAAGCAGACACCTGCACTTGAATTTACCCATGGGCCTCTCGGGATGGCCGTGGCAAAGACATACGAGGCCCCATCTACAGATTTCCCCAGGAACAGGGGTGACAGGGCTTCCCCATCACCCCTTTCTTAGTTCCTTCCAATTAACCTGAATATGCAGATTACAGGGCTCTGTCTTGAGTTACAGCATGGCTGTGCAGGGCCTCAGAAACCACACAGAGGTTTCCTGAGATTTAAGCCTCTTCCAAATGCTGCTAACAAAAGAGGTGGCTCGATAGGCCCAGGTAAAGCTGTGGGGAGAAATAAACCTCAGTGGGGAGAGAGAGAGAGAGAGGAGAGAGAGAGAGAGAGAGAGAGGGAGGATGCTAATTGTGCCAGGGACGCTGACAGATTTGACAGAAAGTGTCTTCATTGAGAAATCGCGATCTGAAGTCACCCCTTGTTCCTTCGGCAACGAGAGGAGAGAGGCATGAGGGAGCCTGACAGGAAGTGAGGATTTGAGACTTCAAATACAAACATTATGAAAAACAAGCAACATCTGCAAACAGTAAGTACTTATTTATATTTTATGGAGTGTGCGCTTGGGATTCTGACAGCTTTTTAAACAGAGACCATATTAGGCCCATTCAGAGGCGAGAACGTCCCTTTTAAAAATGCATTACCCCGCAGCAGCTCGGGCAGGTCGGCCAGGGCTCTGCTGGCCTCAGGTGAGCCCTGACCCCTCCCGACCTGGTCTAACAAAACACACATGCGGGTTTGCAACGGAAGCGTTTATGGCTCCTCTGTCAAGGTCAGCGCGGGCGGGCGCTGGAGGGTTAGTATTCAGCAGGCTTCTCCCTCGGCTGACGGGGCCGCTTTGAACTTTTCCCTTTTGAACAAATAGGAAGGGAGAACTGCAAAGAAACGAGTGCTGGAAATCAGAGAGGAGAGCGCGCGGCAAATAAATAAATAAGCCGCAAATAAATAAATAAGTGAACGGCCGGCCACGCGCGTCCTCTGCAAATAAAAGGCACGCCGCCACTCCCGGACGGGCGGGCCGCGTTTCCCGCGCGGTGGGTGCACGGGAGGAACTTTAAAACAAAAACAATAGGATAACCCGCGATCCTTGCCTCCCCCACCTCCGAAGAACGAACCCTTTATTCCTTGACAACGAATAAGAGACAGTCGGCAGGTATGGCGTGCTATGCGCCATGAAATATTTAGTAAGGCAATAACGACTCCCCGGACAGCTGAAGAAAAGCAGGGCTCTATTCAGAGAGAAAGCCGCGCACAGACGGAGGGTAGCGCACACAAAGGGAGATAAAGGGAGGCCTCGCATCAAAACTTCCTGTCCGATAATGCGGCCAAGCTTGATCCGTATGTTTGGAGAAAAATCAAAGGGTCACAACTATCCAAAATGTCAATAGCTCCGGTAAGGAATATTGTCTAACATTTTCTATTACACCGTTCAAGGATTTGCCTCCCAGCGCAATTTGGGAGGAGGAGAAGAAGAAGAAGAAGAAGAAAGAAAAAAAAAAGCACAAACAACTCTTTTATTTCGAAAACAGTCAAAGGAAAGAAGGGCCAGGGGAAGACAGAGGCCGACGAGGCGCGTCTCGGTGCGGGGTGCGACGCGGGGGGTGCCCTGGGCTCCCGCACCGTCCAGAAAGCCGGTTCCCTGGCGACCATGAGTGCCCTTCCACGCCTCTCGTCCGTCCGTCCTGTCCTTTCTGCATGGATGCTCTTGCAAAGGCGCTTCCCGGACAGTCGGGTGTAACTGGCAGGCTCCGTGCCGCAGGAAACCCGAGAAGGCCACTGTCAGCAGCCTTACTGGTTGCATGATCCTGCAGGATGAGTTCAGGGTTGAGCCTGGAAAGCACCACCAGCTCTCCTCCGTGCTAGGCGCCGGGACCGCTGGGCGGCTGGGTGACCCACTGTGGGAGGGAGAAAAAAGAGCCCGGTGCATAAACAAATCCTTTAGAGTTGCCTCGGAGAAATGTAAACAATATCCACTCCCTTCGCCCCAGGGATGGGCCCAGCAGAATCTAGTGTGACAGAGCTTGCGGCGGGGTTCCCCCTGGAGCTGCCCCCCTCGAAGTCCTGGACATCCTAGAGGGAAGAGCCTCGCTCGAGCCCTGCCTTCTGGGCCTTGCGCAACCTCAAATAGAATGGAACAGGCCTGCGACAATCAATACCGCTGACAAATTAATCTCTGCGAATAAACTGTTGTTCGCTGCAAGGCCGTCCCAGCCTCCACCCTCCTCCACCCCAAATAATTGCTCAAATGAAGTCGAGGCCTTTGTGCTGGTTTGTTGGTATTCTTCCTCGGTCATCCTTCCGTGGGCGGCACTCAGATTATCCGGAGGGATTCGGTTCCATGGAATAAAACTACTCGGCGGCACCAACCTTGCCTCCGACTACCTCTCTGCGAGGCCTTCGTCCCTGCTTCAGAACACACGCTCTTGGCCAGTCCCAAGACGGTGCCCTGCCCTGGGCTGAGGGAGGGAGAGGGCCGGGGAGAGAAAGGAAGGTGGCTCTGTCTACCGTCTCCCCAAACTCAGGGTGTATCTGAAACAGACTGTAAGCAAGGCCCTCCCTCGATGTGGCGGTTTCAAAATTCTAGATAATTTTTTTTTCTTAAGGAACAGGAAGGGCGCACAATACCTCTGTGATCTCCCCGAGATTCCTAAATGTGGAGGTGAGGAGCTCGTATCCAGAGCTGAAATTGACCCCGTCCGCACCAGTATTAAGTATTGGGCTATTCGGAACCAGCTGGTAAACAGCCATTTCCGTCGTCCTCTGCTGCCCAGTGCCCTGGCCTTTCCCCAGAACCTCCCCTCTTCTCTTAATTCGGCACCGACAGGCTTAACTCTGGCAAAGCCGAAGGACCATCAGGACGTCCTCGCAGAGCGCGGATCGGCGGGGCCCACTGCTCACCATCGTGTACTGTTTCGCTGTCATCCTACCCTAGTTCAGCTCCACCACACCCATCGCCGAGCCTGGCCTCCTCCGGCCGGTCCTCGGTGCGGCCCTTACCCACTTCTTCGGGAGAGCGAGCAGAGCAGCAGAGGGACACGTCTTCGCTGGGCGCTCCCCAGCTCGGACTGGGCTTCCGACGGGCCTCGCCTGACGGGGACGGAGGCGACGGGGACGCTCAGCAGCTTCGGCGCCGACGGGCAAAGCGCGGACGCCGCTTTCCTGAGTCACGAGCAGTAAACGGCAGCCCGAGTCCACAGTCACAAGGGTATAATTGTCATTAGTATGTAAATTTTAAAAGCTCAGTCAAAAATATCAATACCTCCCACTTAATTTATTACTATATAAAGATGGATGGTAGTGAAGGATAGCATTGATTTTCAGAGCCCTTAAAAAAAAGGGGGGGGCCCAGGGAAAAAATGGTGCAAGAAAACACAAAACGCTGCGCCTCAAAATTAATCATGGTGCTTTTTAAAAAACACACACACTTAGAAAAAGCACTGTACCGGGAGCTGGTGTGGTTCAATGTTATTTGATTGGCTTTTCTGAAAATGAAGAAATGGAATAGGCCATTTATGTAAAGAGCCCTCTCAGAATGGATTAGATGTGAAGGCGGTTAGCGTTCTTACGGTATCGACAGCACACCATTAGGCAGCCACACTGCAGCCCGGCCACTGAGAGGAAATCGAAGAGAATAGGTCCCCGGCTGGGCTGAGCAGCGCAACCTATCAGCAGCTGCCGGTCCCCGGCCCGGTGACGGAGCTGTCACTGCTTACCCTCTCCCAGCCTGGGGTAATTACGCCGTCACCCTCGTAGTTACCAAAGTGCTACTAGGAATAGTCATGACCACTAAACGAATCCGCAAGTTCATCGTCGGGCTTAGAACGGCTCCGGGGAGCCTGCGACCCCAGCCCTCGCATCCACGACCGAAATGACGCGGAGAAGGTGGGGGGGGGGCGTCATCGTCTCCCACGCCGTTCGTTAAAGGATGGGTCACGTTTCCGCCTCTGACATTTTGAGATGTCAGTGTTCACACAGAGGGAGAAGAGGAGTGGAAAGAAAAGATGGTGAGGGAGTGAAAAAGGGAATGAAAGCAATAAAGAGGTAGAGGCAGGTTCGTGTGGGGGGCGTCTGTCTGGAACGCCCGGCACCGTCCTGTCAGGAGCTGTGGCTTTGCGTATTTGAGCACAATCCTGATTACAGCAGGTGAATCTTTTTTATAGGGGACACGTCTCTTATGTCTCCTGGAAAGCTGAGATTTCCAAAAGAGTAGGAACAGGCCCACGTTTTCAAGCGAAGATAAAGACGTTATTTGTCGGTTATTCCCTGAATTCCAGGGCTCCGACCCTCCCCCTCCTCAACGAACCCCGTGAACTATGGATTATTGTCTCGAGGAGGAGGATTATTTTTTACAGAGCTGTTCCACCAATAATCAGGCTGCCAGCCAAGAGCAGCACTTGTACATTCGTCAGACTAGAAATATGCACCTTTTCGAGAAGCATTTTGTCACGAAGAACCCCCATCTCCAAGAAGGGCTGTTCATGAGGGGTCGGTTCTGTCAGGCAGATATTTCTAACTTATCAGGAGGATGTTTCAAGCGCAGGAAGCAGCAGCAGAGTTCTCTTGCTGCGTCTCAGAATGATCAAGTTGCTAGCTGTCTGCTCGCCGTAATTGGATTTAATTCATTATCTTGCATTTCAATAACGTCACAGGAAAACACAGCGATGTAAATGTGTGGACTAATTGCTTATGGAAATTCAGGTGCCGTCTTGGTATAAATTTCACCCCCCCTCCTTACATGAGGAAGACACAGTTGTGTCATTATCATGGAATTTTACAACAATCTGTAATTATAGAGAGAAGCAGGTGTAATTAGCGAGTCTTTCCACAAAGCAGGTAGCAGCACTCGTGGTTAAATATTTACAGCTGCCAAAACAGCCGGTAATAATGAGCGTTTTCGCCGCCACGCCTTCCAGCAAATATTATGAAAAGTGGTCATTATCCGCCCGCGAGCGCTGCTTTGCCTTGTCGTTCGCGAGACATGCGTCCGCGTGGTTCGCCGGACGGGACTCCGGGCTGAGTCGGCCGTGATGACAACAGGTAACTGAGATCTCTTCCCGCCCTGCTCCGATGAGGCGCGATTAAAGCTGCCGACCTAGAGGTGACGGCGGCCAGGAGTCCTGCACAGAGAGAAAACACCTCGCATTTTTCCCCTTCTTTCCTTTTCCGTCCAAAGGAAACCCACGGCCAACGGCCACGATGCCGAAAGCCGCGAGCTTTGCAAACTCCACACCGCTCACCGGGGCTCAGCCTGACCTGCGGCTGTCGCACAGAATAAAATCAAACGCAACCCACCCCGAGCAAACACCCTCGGAGGCTCTTTATTACCCAATGATATGCACTTTGACCCAACCCGAACAAAATTTAATATTTTCTCCCAAATATTTAAAAAAAAAATCCATTCTGGGGCTCGAGAGGAGTTAGGGAGTCTGCGAGCCGTAATTTGACATCTGAATTATTCTGAGGCTAATACGCAAAGCTATTCACAAGCTTATTTGGAGATGTGTCAATCAAGACATCGCTTGCACAGGGAAGATGGACTCCGGCTTAGGGCTGCAGGTAGCTTTCAGGGAACCACAAAATAAAAGGAAGGCAAGCTCTGATGAATACGTTACGTCTCCATTCTTGACGATGACATTTTGTTTTCCTTGATCCAGAGTACAGACCTAGGAGAGGGGCACTGTTGCAGAGATGTGCCTTTTCCCACACCTGTAAAAGCATTTTAACGTTTATTAGAAATGATAACCATACACAACAAACACGGTGTCGAAACGCGCCTCTGTTAATTTCCACGCGCTGATTAAGATTTTAAGCGATGCTTCTAAATTGGGCTGTCAGGCCGCCGTCCTCCACGCAGGGTGAGGTTCTGATCTCGGGCAGCCTCGTTTGAGCGGCAGCCTCGCTGAGTCGCTTGCAAACGGGGCTGGCGACGTTCAGCGTTCTCTCATTCATTTCCGATGAGATGGGGGGGCGGGCGGTGATTCCATGAGCCCCGATTGTCCAAGAGATGTGGCCCAAAATCAATGTGGGCTGAGAGAGCCTCCTCCCGAGCAGCGTCCCGGCTGACAAGGAACAATGTTAATTACCCACTGTTAGGATCTGAAAGGCACCAGAATTTTAATTATGTATGGAAATTCTGGGCCATTTTGTTCACATAAGCAAAAAATAAGCAGATGGTGTTTTTCTTGGAGGAAGCCGGATCTCTGCAGACTTAACCGCAGTGTGCGCGGTGTGTGTCAGAGAAGAATCAAGTTCGTCCATGCCTGAGCAACCTGGGGATGACTTCTTTCTCAGGAGACAAAGAGGACCACACTGTCATTGACATTCTGTTTCTCCCAGCATCGTCATTCTTGGGAGGCCCCGACACAGCCAGTTTGCTTGGCCATGTCCGCTAACATAGTCTGTAAGGGATGGCTTTGCAGCAGGTGGGCGTACCCCTCCAGCCTCAATACCTGTGCGGGCCACACCGTTACCAAACAGAAATGATATCAAGTGCTTTCAACAGGCATCTCAAATCAGTTGGAAACCGTGTCTGCTAACTACCTAAACTCTAGTTAGAAAAATTCTGCAGGCTGGAAAAACAAAATCAAATTCGGAGCTTTGGAGCCGTGGAGGATTCTGGAATCTTCTCAGTGCCCAGGACAACTCTTTCTTCCAGTACGAGGCTCTCCGTGGCTTGAGACCTTTATTTGCTCGTCATCCCCTTCCTCATTAGGGATCTTCCAAATGTCCAAAAGGTACCCGAGGAGAGCATTGTGGGTGTTTATGAAGGTCAAGCTGAACTTGACCTCAAGCTGAGATACTGTGGCCCCTCTTGGGGTTGTATAATGGTGCATCTCTGTGCCTCGCGAAACAAATGGGTTAGGGGAGTAGGGGCATGTCACGTCACTCAGCTAGAAAAGGATATAAAATTTTACTATTATGTTAAAACGAACAGTGCTATATTATGAACTGGAATTTAAATTTATTAAATTTTTAAGATGAAACAGAGGGTTATAAAGAAAATGTTTTCGCCTCGGAGTATATCGCCTCGGCCTTGCCTCCTCGGATTTCTGGGTGCAGGGTGGTTCGAGCTTATTGTACTTTTCTGGGTAATGTCAATGAGAACGTTGGAAAAGGTTTGGTATGCTTTGGTCCTCAAAGGTTTTCAAATCTGGCGCCTTTTATCCTGCTTCCTATGATAAAAAAAAAAAAAATGAGTCCAACTGTGTCCAGTCTTACCAATGGGGTCATCTCTAACGCAAAGTAGCAAAGGATGAGGAGGAAGAGAAAGCGAGGGGTGGGGGATAGTAAGGAGGGAGGTGGGGGAGGGGAGGGCCGCTTTCACAAATAGGTCATCACGATGGCACAGAAAACTACCAGCCAGACTTCATCTGCAAGGTAAGGAAGGAGCCAGAGGCCTCTCCCCCAAACCACTCCTGCTGTCAGTAGGATTCGGGCAAAGATGGGAGGAGGCCGAATAAAAATCTAAGAGGGCCTTATAAGCGAGCTGGCCACAAGGCGACAAATGACAGACACTCTGCGTGAGATTCATCTTCCCGCCCCATCGGGCGCTTGGATCTGGGATGCCCATAGGTCCCACCTGGGGAAGAGAACGAAAGTGGAAGAGATCTCAGCTGAAAAGGTGGGAAAATGATGTCCTCGTTCCCAGCTGTTGCCTCCTAATGGGGGGGGGCGGTGCGGGGGGGGGCTGCTGTTTCCCGCTCACCTTGTGTCCCCCGTTCCCCTGTGCGTCTCCTCCCTCCCCACCCATCACGCCTCCCTCATCCGCCTGCTCTACCTTAAAAGTCGGAGCTTCTCGGCATTCCCCACGACACTCTCTTCTTCCTCTCCGTCCTTGCTCTAGACCAGGGTTCAGATTCCTGGTATGACCGATACTTTGGCCTTGATACATCTTTGCCATGGGGGTCGCCCTGCGCATTGGAGGATGGTGACCAGCATCTCTGGCCTCTACCCACTAGAGGCCGAGTAGCAATTTCCCGCCACCCGCCGATGGTAACAACCGAGAATATATCCAGCCACCGCCAGCCAGATGTCTCCCGGGGGCAAAATCGCCCCTGGTTAGGAAACGCTGTTCCAGACGATTTGATCCATTTCAAGCATTTAATCACCACCCACACGTTTAGAAACTGACCATCTCCTAAACCTTGGACTTAGCAGGCCTCGGGTGCCTCACGAGCCCCCTCTGGCTCCTCTCTAAGTTTACCTTTAGGAAGCCATCCTTCGGTCCCATGCGATAAGGTGGAGGGTCATATTGCATTACAAGACATTCATTCGTTCTTTCATTCATTGGTTCACTATGTTAACCACTGGGCATCAACAGTGAGCAAAACCCAAGTTGCTGCCCGTCCTCGGAGAGCCTACAGACCCCTCCTCCATTGGACTCTGGGTGCCTGACAGGGCCTCGGCCTTTCATCTCTGAAGCCCGCATGGCTCAGAGCCTGGTATACAGCACGTGCTCCATAAATGTCTTTATAGCTAACAAAAGATAGTGCACCCCGATGCCGTGGGTCTCGCGCTGACGCATTCACCGGCGCTGCGCTCCCATTCGAGCCTCAAGCTGGGGTGCTGGCTCCACCTCTCCCTCCCTGACCATCTCAGGGGAGATGGGCTGGCTCAGCCGTGGAGTTACCAGTTAGGCCAGGCATTTGCTCAGGGATTACTGGGCCGCTTCCAGAAGAGGATTGATTACCGGGTGTCCAAACCTGCCGGGCGTGGGAATAGCCCTCCAAATATTTGCCGAGAGTTCCTGACCTTTACCGTCTGTCCCACAGCCCCACAGGGCCAGCTCGGAGCCTAGCGATGCAGGTGACTGGCGGCTTGAGGCTCCACCCCTTCCTTCCGCCCACCCCCTCTGGGCTGGCTCTTTGGTATTCAGACCAGGCCTGGCTGGAGGGGCAGCGCCTTTGCTTGGTGGCTCTTCATATTAAATAGGGAATGCCCGCAGCTCTCCCTGTTGATTCTGCTAAGAACATTAATGCCCTTGGTGGCCTCGGCTTTAAGCTGTGCTCTGGAAGGCAAAGCAGTGGGAGAAGCCCCGGCTAGGAGGCCTGCTGACCTGCAAGATCAGGATGGAGGGGAAACCAGTGCCTTCAGGAAGTTCAAAATTCCCCCAACTTCCCCGGATCGAGATGAGCCACTTAACTGGTCCCAAAAAACACTGCATGTGGTCCCGGGGTTTTCCCTGCAGGCGAAGCCCAGGGCACGGGCGACAAGGTCGCTGTGGTGAGAGGCAACGACAGCAAGGAATGGTCCGGGCCGCGTCTCAGGCGGACACCCCGTCCTGCGCAGGCTGCAGGGGAAGGGCGGCGGGAAGCAGGAGAAGACGGCCTGCCCCGGCAGGGAGGGGACCTCCTGGAAGAAGACACCAGAGCTCCCCGAAAGAGCCGCCGCGTGCTGGGGACGGGGGGGCCCAGTAGAACACAGGATGCCTAGTTAAATTTGAATTCCAAGGAATAACGCATCATTTTTGAGATTTTACTGGTGTATCTTTGACATGTAAAAATTGTATATATTTAAGGCGTGCCACTGGATATTATGACGTATGTGTACGCCGTGAAAAGATGACAGGTAAGCTCAATAACGCGTCTTATCACCTCTGCATAGTTACCATTTGTGTATGTTGAGAAGATTTAATTAAGATCTATCCACTGAGCAAATTTCGGGTGGACAATACAGCATTAAGTATCACCAGGCTGTGTATTAGACCTCCGGATCGTTTATCTTGCAAAACAGAAACTTTTACCCTTGAGCCAAAAAAAAAAAAAAAAAATCGATATATACATTACAATGGGATATTATTCAGCCTTAAAAAGGAAGGCGAGACTGCCCTTTGCCACAGCATGGATGAACCTAGAGGGCAGTGTGCTAAGTAGAATAAGCCAGACACAGAAAGATGAATACCGTATGAGCTCACTCACATGCGGAAATCAAAATAGTCAAACTCACAGAAACGGAAAGTAGAATGGTGATCGCTGGGACAAGGATGGGAGCGTGGAATGGAAAGGCAGTGCTCAGAGAGCACGTAATTGTTTTTACGGTGGTAAAATATCCCTAATATAAAATTTACCACCTTAATGATTTTTAAGTACATGATTTAGCGACGTTAGGTTCACGCGCATTGTTGCGTGGCCCTCAGCACCAGCTAGTTTCCGAGCTTTTCCGTCACCCCAAAGAGTAACCCCTTAAGCAGTCGCTCCCCGTTACCCTCCCCCTGAGCCCCGGCAACCACCAATCAGCTTCGGTCTCTACGTATTTACCAATTTTGGCTGTTCGTATAAACGGGGCCATATCATACGTGGCCTTTTGCGTCTGGCTTCTTCTACTTAACATGATATTTTCAAGCTTCGTCTACGTCGTAGCCCGTATCAAGCCCGCGCTCCTTGTCACGGCTGAGTAATATTCCACCGCATGGATATACCACATTTGGTTTATCCGTTCACCCTCCGACGGACACTTGAGTTGTTTCCACCTTTTGGCTGCTGTGAACAGAGCAGCTACTTGTGCCAAGGTTGGCATGAGTGGCTACGTTCAATACCTTCGTGCGCCCACAAGGAGAATCGCTGGGTCTTATGGGAGCACTATGTTTAACTCGCTGAGGAACTGTCGACCGTTCCCAAGGGGGCTGTGGCATTTGACATCCCCGGCCGCAATGCACCAGGGCTCCGTAGCGCTGCGGGGTGCAGCAGGATGGAGGAGGCTCTGAGGGACGAACGTGAGACACACGGGGAAGGAGCGGAGCAGGTGCAAAAGCAGGAGAGAGGTTACCGAGGGCCGGGGATGGGGAGGGGGCGGAGCTAGTGTTCAGTGGGGACGGAGTTTCCGTTTGGGAATGAAGAAGTTCTGGAGCCGGATGGTGGTGACGGCTGCATAGCAATGTGAATGTGCCTCATGCCGCTGACTTGTAAACTGAAAAGTGCTTAAAATGGCGCAGTTTATATTATGTATATTTTACGGCACCAAAAAAAAGTGACTTGCTAGGTGCAGCCTACACTCCAGAAGGGGGTTATACGAGGGTGAGGCCGCTTGGAGGTGAGAGGCTGGGGCCTTCTCGGATCCCTCCTCATGACCGCAGGACGGAGTCCCCCGCCACTGGCACTGTGGGGGGCAGAGAGCCCTCAGCCGCCGGCCCTCTCAGGCATGGCCAAGGCCCCGTGCCCTCCCCAGAGTGGCCTACGTTCAATGACGAGGAGCCAAGGGGGTACAAAGACCTGGCACCCCCATCCCGAGTCAGGAATGATCTGCGGGGCCGTCCCAGCCTCACGGCTTTTGGGGTTTGGGCCAAGGCCTGCATGGACGCCATGCCACAGCTCAGCCTCTCCGGCTGCTGCCCCTGCCCCGCCCTCCCCGGCTGCAGGCGGGAACCCAGGTACAGGCCGCCCCGGCACTGCTTCGGAGACCCGGCCTGCCCCCCCGAACCCTGGCGCCTCGCCCTCTGCCCCTCACCCCCAGTTCCCTGTCCCCGTAGCTCAGTGTCACTTCCTCAGGGAAGCCCCCTGGGATTTCCCGCCCGCAGTCAGGGTCTGGCCGTCATTGGCTGCCGCAGACTCCGACGTCCTCCCCACGGGGCTCACCTCAGCGGCTGCTCACGCGTGGATCACTGCGTTTATTTGGTGATTGCCTAAGTCTGTGCCGGCCCGCCGTCTGGTTCTGTTCCCCGTGGATCCTCAGTGCCTTCACATCCTTGGCATGCAGTGGTCATCAGGACATATCTGATTAAGGGACAGGGTCCCTGCGGGTGACAAGGGTGGAGGCTCCAATCCAGGTGGCATTTCCGGCCTAAGGAATGTTCAACCCGGACTCTTCCCGAGGTCAGGTTCCCTCTCACCGTGAAGACCTATCTTCAAAGGTGGGGGTTTTCTTCTCCTTACAAACCCGACTCCCCACCCTCCCCACCCCCAATGCAGTGGGAGGGTACCGCCCTTTCCCTCAGTCCAGGACACAGGTGTGTCTCTCCAGACGCACCAGGACCCCTCGCCCAGCCCCCCATGTCCCGGCAGTGCCCTGCCCTGGGCTTGGCCCCGGTGCGGGGGGCCTTGTTTTTTGTTCCTTTGTACACAGGTTACAGGACAGCCAGAAGCTGGAGGCCTCGCCAGGGCCGTGGGCTCAGCGCCTCTTATAACGAGAGGTCGGACGAAATGAAAACCCACCTCCCTTGCCCCATCCTCTGAATTCCTACATTGGCTATGACATGGCTGAGGGGAAAATATTGGATTTATTTTTATGAGTTAGTCGGCCCCCTAAAGGCCTTAAGGGGAACCGTGCGAAGTGAATCCATTCAGGAGGTCAGAAGGTCACGGTTAACTTGTAAAAATAAATCCAATATTTTTCACTCTGTCTTATTAGATTTATATGATGCAGACATCCGAGGGAGGTTTGTTTGTTTTTTTTTTTTTTTTTCAAAAATGGCATTTTTCCAGCGCAATTTAGAGTTATTTCTTCCTGGCCTCAACCGACTACCCGCTCCGTCTCCAGGTTCTCTGCTGATCATCTGGACGTGTGGCAGTCTCTTGATTTTAAAAGGAAAAAAAAAATTTTTTTTTAAATGAGTAGCCGAGCGTTTTCACCTCCCCCTCCCATCGTTTCGTCTCTACAGAAACCGGTACCGACGTTTCTGAGACTCGAGTGGCCAAAACGGAGGCTGGGAATGGCCGAAAAGATTCGATGGGTGATGCTACCAAAATTTCACATTTCATCTAAAAAAAAAAAAATGGCAGCAGTGAAGGATAAAACGGACCCTCTGCCGCCGCTCAGGAAACAGCCCGTGCTGCCCACGTGCCTCTCCCCCACGTTCCGCAGGCCGGGCGTCCCTCGGCCGGCGCCCCTCAGGCAGGACGGAGGGGCCCCGGGTTGCACGAAGGGTCTGGGGAAACCTGGAGAAAGTCCGTGCCCACTGCGCTGCCATCTACTCAAGCCCCCTCCCCTGCTCCCCTCCGCCCCTGTCCGCATGTCCACTTCTCTAGCAAGAGTCTGACGTTGAGTCGTCACTGCCCTCTGCTCCTGACTCCAGTTCCCCCCAGGGGTTCATTTGCTGGGGCCGTCCTGCCGAAGCCCCGCACACTCGGTGGCTGACGCCGTAGAGCTCTGCTTCCTCCCCATTCTGGAGGCCGGGAGTCCGAGGTCGAGGCGTTAGCAGGGCCGCTTCCCTCCCAGGCCTCCCTCCTTGGCCCGCATGGGGGCCGCCTCTTTCCATGTCCTCACGTGGTCTCTGTGCGTGTGCGCGCGTCTAGCATCTAAACGTCCTCTTTATAAGGTCTCCGGTCAGACTGGATCAGGGCCCACCCTAAAGACCTCCTTTTAACTTAATCGTCTCGTTAAGAGTCCAACTCCAAATGCAGCCACATTCCGAGGTACTTGGGGAGGCGGGGTTAGGGCTTCACCATGTGGATATGGGAGAGTGGAATTCAGCCCACAAGAGCGCCCCCCCCCCCCGGTCCAGGCTGGACACTAGGCTTTCCACTGAGTCGTCAAAGAGCTGCCGTGGTCCTCACGGCATTCCACATGCTGCTCTGTGTACCTGTGCAAAGACCGATGACTTCGAACTGCCCCAGCAAGAGGCCAATGATGCATGGATTATCTTTAAGGGACATCATGGCCAAATAACCATCGTTCTCGACACTTCCGGTCATGTTTCATGTTTTATTTGTGCGCCCACGCCCACGCCCACCCACGTTACCTTCTCACAGATCACCTTGAGAAGCCACTTTGGACAGAAAAAGAAGTCAAGAGACTGACTACGATTTTAACCTGCCGATTACGAACGGTGGGGACCTCGATCACCCCCATTGTCTGTTATGCTTCATTCAACCTCTTTCTCGAAGCTGAAATTCCAGATTTTTGTGTGTTCTCGAGAGAAAAGCCACCAGTCTCTGCTCTGACTTTCCCAGGCCACTTTCCAGCCGGCGATACGTACCCAAAGCCAGCCAGATCGATCCCACGAGGCTGTACGTGTCTCAGCTCCCGGAGGGGAGGGGAGCAACAATGTCATAACAGCTGTCCCCGCCTGCCAGCCCTGGTCCTCCCCTCCCATCCCTTCTGAAGGATCAAGCGGAGAGGCCGGAGAACACTAGTTAGGGTAAGCCAGGGGGGTTGGAGGAGAGGGAGTCCTGGTACCCTGCGCGACGCATCAGCTGGCCCTTACACTCTCATCGGTGCGACTCCCTTTGCTCTCAGGTCTTAACGTCACCCGAGTGAGCTGTTCTCCGAATACTGTGATTTTAAGGTCGCCAAAAGCTCTTCCTGGCCCCAGAATAGTCACCGTGCCTCAAACCTTTACCATTAAAGCCACTCCTTTGATTTATGAAAACATTTTTCAAAGTGTGCTCTGTGGAACACTGGGTCCAGATAAATCGGTATCTTGGGTCGTGTCAGGGGGGGGAGCGGGGAGGAGGGCAAGGAAAAGTTATTTAAGGCAAAGGACAGAAGCCACATTTTGTTTTACACATTGTTTTCCCAGATCCTAGCACGAGGCCGGCCACAAACGACGTTCAACTAATCCGTGGAGAATGATTGTTTTCTTGGCCAGAAGAGTTTGGGAAATGGCAGGTGAAAGCCAGACTCAAGTGCGTTTTCTCACCCTGGGCCCTCCCAGAGCTGTGGTGAGCTGGGGGGCCAGAGGAAACGCCCAGAGAGGGAGCGCCCCCGCCCACGGACTTATCTGGGTCGAATATTCCAAAACGCGGTGAGCCGCCAGATTGCGACACTCTCGCTCTACGGCGGACTGGCGAGAGAGAGAAAACGCTTCCTAGGCTGCGAAGGAGATTGCCAAAGGAGAAGCGAAGGGCTATGAGCCTGTTAAAGTGGCCTTTGGGGTGACATGAGAGGCGCTCACACAGATGGGGAACCCGGAGGTTTGGGAGCCTGGGAGGTGGCCGAAGCCTGTTTGAGGGAATCGCTGGGTGAGGTGCTGTCTTTAGCAGGTACCTGACTTGACAGGTTGTATCAGGGCTGGGGGAGAAGAGAGGAACGTTTTAGAGCAAATCCATCTGCATGGATTTGTCACTGGGTCCCCAGCAGAGTGGCAGGTGCTGAGGGCTTAGACCAGAGACTTGGAGCCTGACAGGGCGATAGAGGTGGGTGGGGGTCAAGAGTCGGGGCACCCCAACACCACAAAGACAAGTGTTACACATTTCAGTCAGGTCCAAGCCTGACCCTGCTCCTCGATGCCACCAAATAAACACTACCTTATTACCAAGAAGCTAAGTCTATTCTTCTCATTCTGAAACACACGCGCACACACGCACGTACACACACACGCACACACAAACACACACACCAACAGCTCCCATTTCTCGGAGCTTCAATTTAGCTCGCCCTTTGACGAGCTGCTGGCATGATGCGCACACACCGAGCGTAATTTAAAACTCAGAAAACTCACCTTTCAATAATTCCCAGCTAGGTTTCCATCTACGGAAGAGTAAATAACACAACTGCTACAAACTGCTGGGAGCGAAATCACCAATAACAGCTCTCTGCTTATGATAACTTTCCCAATTTTCTGCAGTCTCCACCGCTTTCCTCTCGACTTCGGTCTGTACGATATATATATATATATATAATTTTTTTTTCTTTATTGAACATCTGCCTTGGGAGCCACTGTCACAAAAAGTAATAAACACATCAATCCAAAAGAAAAAGAGAGGATCGCGCAGTCCGAACCACTTAACCAATCAAATGGGCAGCGGGCGGGAGGGAAGGCAGGGGCGAGAGCTCGGAGACCCACGTCGCAGAAAACCTCCCCCCGACGTTGGCACACACTGCGGCAGACGAGGCGCCAAACAGCACCCCGCTCCCTAACAAGCTAATTGCAGTTTCTAACACTAATTATAGATTTCAACCTTTGTTGAGATGTCCAGCCCTGCCTGGGATTAATTTGCAAGCCTTTCTTTCAGCCCACGTGTGACAGACAGCTCTCGCTGTCCTTTGCCTCCACCAAAATAGAAGGGAACACCGAAAGATTGGTCTTGGAATAAAGAAGTCCTTCCTTAAAATAAAAATGAAAATAAAAATAAAAATAAATCCAAACTCTACTAGCGCCTCTCCGAGTCGTCCCCCATGGATTCTGCAAACGCGCGTCCTGGAGACGGCGCTGATGATGATCCGTGTCCCCGAAGGTCACCCCAACCCCGAATAACAACAACGACAAAAGTTGTGCCTGAAAGGGAGACAAAAGCAATTTATGTTTTTCAGTTATTGTCCCAGAAATAGCCAGAGATTACTTGCATACCGAACAGATGAAATCAAATCTTTCACTACTGCTTAAAAAAAAAAAAAAAATCCTATTACAAATTTCATTTAACTCAGGTGTGTATAGTTTGCCAGTTCTTATCCAATTGTAAATTAGACCAAGGTTGCCTGTTGGGAGAGAAAAGTGGCTTTTGAAACATGTCTTATCGACTGGGTATAAATTACCTACAGCAGTTTTGCGAAGCAAATTTGAAGCAAGAGATGCCTCCTGGCAACGTTGTATTGATTGCGGATTGATATTCGGCTGATTTTGAGGTGAAAAATAAATATTGTTTTAGCAGCAATTTAATTAACAAATCATTGCACAAACGGTAAGAATATTGTAGTGTTTAATACAGAGATTTAAGCTTTCTTTTTCTTTTTGTTTTTTGGGTTTTTTTTTAACCATTATCTGATAAACGCTTAGTTTCCCATGTAGATTAACTGTCTTTACTCGTCACTCTAAGCCTCTCTGGGAACCCGCATGAAGCAAAGTAATGGTTATGGGATCACTGCTCATTTTCCCTTAGACCTTAGAAGTGAGGTTTTCCCTGCCGCTAAATGAAATGAACACACTTCTCTTCGGCAATGGCAAAACTTGAGGCGTGCTGACTTTAGCAGAGCCCTCGGGGACACTTGGGAGCCGGAGGGAATCGGGGGGCCGGGCTGTGGCGCCAGCTCTGTCCTCCAGCTGTCTTGTGACCTTGGGCAGGTCCCTTCGCTTCTCCCAACCCCACTTAGATTATCCCTAAAGTAAAGGCGCTCTGATGAACAACCAGCTCTTGGAGGCAGAAGAGCCTGGCGTCTGCTGTTCGCCCATTCCCGTGGTATAAACATTCCCGCGACAGTCAATTTCGAGCTACCAATCTGACCTGACTGCATGCACGTTGGGAAGAAACACCTCGAGCCACCTCCCACCAGCTCTAGTTCAAGAATTCCATGAGTTTGTGAATGTCATACTTCTAACGGGCTCCCCCCCCCCCCCCCCCGCTTTCAGAAAAATTAACATAAATTTAAATGCACATACACAGGAACTGAATTCTACCTTTTTTTTTTTTTTGATAACTCAGAATTTATTTCAGAACCTGCCCATTTAACAGGATTATAAAGACGAATAGTAATACGACCTCTCATTAGTAGTATGTCTGAAATATACAGTTTTTCTCATTTTGTCTTTTTAGAGGGGAAAAAAAGCAATTCCAAAATCATCTAAAATGGAGATAAACATCTATAAGAATTCTTCGACTCCCCCAACGAACTGATTTTCCAAAATATCTTTTTCCCCTTAATATAAAGGACTACATATGCATCGAAGAGAATGAAGGTAAATTCAGGAAGGCCAAAGATTAAAAATGTTTAAATCTCTATAATTACCTCACCCAGAGATTAACATATCGATGTATTTTTAAGTTATTTCTCTTTCCTCTCTGTCTCCCTCTCTCTCAATGCCCTTACACATACACACACACACACACACACACACACACACAATTTTTACATAAATGAGCTCAAACAAGGTTTCAAACAGGCGTTTATGCAGCTACTAACGTCCTTTTAACAAAAGAGCCAACTGTCACCGAAAATAAGCCCACGGAACTGTCCTTGCTTGGGGAAGAGGTGACAGGGAGAGCCAGCCACTTGACTTTTTTACTAGTTAAACGATGACACTATTAGCATGTATTAACTACGTCCGCATTATTTTTAAGGGCTGCATCAGCAAGCATCAGTCAACTGGTCTTTATTTTTGGACTTCCAGGCTGTTTCCAGTTATATATGAATGCAAAACAACTTACATTATCATATATTCGTCATGGACTAAATCTTTGTTCACAGCCATAATTATTAGTGATGAATCGATTTTGAGAACAAGAGTTAATGCAACTAACATCCTTTTAACCAAAGAGCGAACTGTCACTGAAAAAAAAAACAAAAAACAAAAAACAACAACCCTGTTATTATCATCTCTGTATCAGACCAGACAATACCCGCAGTCTAGGGACAGGCCCAACGCTGACCGAGTGATGATATATGGTTTTGCTTCTTGCACGAGGCAATGAAGAGACAGTAAAGAGCTGGTCGTTGTCATGCTGTCAATCAAATGCCGCTACTCTTATAAGGATGACGCCTGAACACAGGAGAAGGGACCCAAGAGACCTGTTCTCCATCCCTCTTCCTTTTTCAGAGCAGCCTGCCTAGGAAGTAAGTGGAGAAAACCTAAATAAAGGTCCACGAAACTGTCCTTGCTTGGAGGAGAGGTGGCAGGTAGAGCTGGCCACCTGCTAAATGGCAGAGAGGACTCGCTATGCATAGCAGGCAATCCTGCAGACCTGAGGACCGAGGCTGCCGAGAGGCAATAGAAACCTCTCTCTCGCCACGTAGATGGACTACAGGAAATGGACGGCTTTAGAAAATTTCCGATTTGCCTTTTCAACAATATTCGAGAGAACATTGAATCCAGACACTAGAAGGGGCCGGATGAGAAAGAAACAATCTGAGATAAGGGAAGAGTGAAGGGAGAGAAAACACAATTGATTAATTAAAAATCATCATCCGAACAGCAGGTTGGATGCTGCGGAAAATCAATTTAATGAGGTAAAAGACAAATTCAAGACATTTTCCATTATACACATGGGAAAGTTTGATAGATACCGATTTGTAATGACAGAGAAAAATGATCATAGACGCATTTGGAAAAGGTAAAGGTTTTCACTAACAGAACAAAAATGAGGTATTTCCTTCTAAATTATGTTTTAATAAAAGGAAGAAATTAAACATAATCTATATGGGTTTTTTTTTTTAAGAAGGAAGGAGGGGAAATCAAATAAGCCTATAAAATAAAACAAAATAATAGAGAACCAAACATTATTTTCATAATATATAGATTAATTATTAAATGCAAAACCAGATAAATTAGTTAACTCTATTAAATTCAGAGATTCTCAGAGTAAAATGAAAAATTCTATTTAGTTAGATAATTCTAAAACAAAAGGACTCAAGATTGTTAAATAAGGATATAAAATATTGAATAATAAATTAAGATTGATTTAATGTGTACTTATGAAATGATATTCCCTACAAAGAAAGGCAATATTCTTTTAAATTTTCTGTAGACTATTTACAAGAATTAATTATCTTTTAGGTTCCAAAGATGACCTTAATAAATTGAAAAAGATTTATACTGCTCCAGACAGGTGGTTTTAAGATGCAGAATTGAGGCCAATTGGTCTCTGGCCCCGCAGACCATTAAGGTATTGGGTGGTAAAGACCCACAGAAAAGTCAACACTGTGGAAGAATATTTTTTCAAAGCGTGAATTTGCCGCAGTCTCCATATGAAAAATGAAGCATCTTTAGCCACAGATTCCAAAATGCTGAGTTTAGAGATCAAAAAAAAAAAAAAATGTTGGAGGTTGCGGGGTGGGGACAGGAAGCCAAGCCATACCTCCATGCCGAAAGTGAAACCAACCTCGTTTTCCCATTTCTTTTTTTTCCCCCTAGAGGTGGAAAATATCTAAGAATATTTCCTGAGTTTCCAAATTCTGACTGAATAAAAGCAAGAGAGTCTACGGTTTCACAAAGTGCTTTGAAACGCACATAATTTCACTTGCTCCTCGTTCCAGCCCATTTAATTAGGTGGCCCGGTGTTATTACGCCCACTTGACAGGTGACCGAGGAGAGAACCGAGGCCCAGAGAAGGTAAGTGGCCTGCCCAGTGTCACACAGCAGCAGAGCTGAAGAACCTTTGACGCGAAGTCCGGTCTTCTTCATCCTTCCAAAGCGGCCATCGAACTTTGACCTGACTAATAACAAACAAACTTTAAGAAGAAGGAGCATTGACCACGTTCCGCTAGCAGAGCGAGCGTCACCCACGGGAGCAGCCATTACATGCGAACTTTTCTGTTGAGAGCTCACCCCGGTCTCTGACTCATTCTTCTCTTTAATTAAATGGCACAGTGGCCGCAGCCCCCACGGTCCCTGTCCTGTCCCCTTCCCGGCGAGCCTGCCTCCTCGTCCGCATGGTCAGCCGAGGGGACACAGAGGGCCAGCCCATCGCTCAAGCGGAGGCAGCCAGAGTGACTTCACTGCGAAGGGAGCCCTAACGGGGTGGCCAGGGGCCACGGGAGGCGCGGGCGTCTGCCCCGCTAATGCAGATGAGGTCTTGGACCCTCTCCCGTGTGACTTGCCCGTGGCTGAGGACAAGGCTCTCCGAACTGTGCAGGGAGTTGGCTTTTTAGTTCGAGGCTTGGCACGGAGATTTATGTTCCTAGTGTGACCACACTCACCATCCATCACGATTAGTTACAATAAAATCTCTCATCGTGTTTTTAAAAACCCTTCGAGTTACATTCCATTATGCAGTTAACATCTCGCAGATGGTCGGGCCATTGTTCCACCAGGGAACCACTTCTTGATTTCTGTAAAGGAGGGCAGGGGACCAGAGAGTGACCTCCCCGGGGGGCCTGGAGACCTTGAGCCTGGAGTGAGGGAGAGGGAATGAAGAGGCGGCGGGGGAGGGGGGGCGGCTTGCCCTGAGGCCTCAGTGGTCAGACTGAAACCAGGGGGACAGACAAAGCAGAAGGGCTTGGGCGACCGGCCTCTTTCTCGGGGGACGTTGACCTGTGTGCCCCCTGGTCCCGGCCATCTTCGCAAACAGATCGGCCCGGCCTCTGAGCCACTCTCCCGGGCCGGCGTGGATCCGACGCATTCATCTAACGCTGGACCAAAGCCCTTGCTGGGAACTCAGATATGAGAGGCGAAGGGACGACTATCAGTTCCCCCCAGACTTGCCGCCCTGCGCCCCCTCCCACCCCTCCCGGTCTCAGGAAATGGCACTGGCCGGCAGCCCAGGCCCCTCGGTAACTCCGTGACGTCCCCCCCCCCCCAGTCACTCCTCTGGCCTGGGACGATGCCGCAGTCCCCTCTCCGCCGGAGACGTGAGCCGTGTCCCCACCAGCCTCGTCCTGGACGCTGGCCTTGGCCAGCTGACTGGCGTGAGGCCGGCCCACTTTTCAAACATCGGTGAAGGTCGGGTGATGCCACACACTCATGCGTCACCCCGTTCCGGGGCCTCCCTGAGGTTTCACAGGAAGGTCGAGCGCCTCGCCCCGCCCACGGGCCCCGCGGGACCAAACTCTTCGTCCCTTTCCTCTGCAGCTCACACTTCTCTGCCACGTTCACTCACATCCGCCACCCGGGCCGCCTCTCTCCTCCTCAGACATGCCGATTCTCTTTGCCGTCCCCAGATCTCTGACTGAAATGGTCTTCCCCAGCTGTGGCCACTTCCCTAGGAATCGGTACAAATGTCGCCTCAGAGAGGCCCTCCCCAAGCAATACCCCCTCCCCCAACTCTATTTCCGTGCAAGGGCGGCTCTTAGCACCATTTATAATTCCTTATTTGTGGGTTTATTTGCTTTGTCCGCCCCGTACACTCCAGACTAGAATGTAAACCCCATGAGAGAAGGAACAACTGTCTTTTTTTTCTCTGACGCGTCCCCAATGCCTGACATGTGGGTGCTTGATGAATATTCCTTGAATAAATAACAGCTAACATTTATTGAGCACTTGCGAGTATTAACTCATTTAATCCTCTCAGACACCTATGAGGTAGGTGCCTGTTAGTGTCTTCATTCCATAAATGCGTACTCGGAGGGACAGAATAGTTACCTCGCCTGCCCGAGAGCACACAGCCACCAAGTGGTGGCCCTGGAATTTGAGCCCAGACAGCCTGACTCTATGGCCTGAGCTCTTAACTGTTTTCCGAAGCACCTGCACCCTTGAGAAACCATCAGTCGTCACCAGCTCCTGTGTCATCCTGAGCCGATCAATGGCTCAGTGGGACCCTCCCAAGTCACACTCAGTGGAAATAACACCGTCAGTAAATGCGTCTTCCAAGAAAATATATTCATTTCCAAAATCCAACCATACTACTTCCTTCTTCCTCGTCTCAAGGTTCCTGTGATATGATGAAAAGAACAGGGACCCTGAAGCAGACGGACCTGGGTCTGCACCTCTGCTGTCATCAGCTGCAGTAGTGACTATGTGGCAGGCATTGGGACAGTGACTTAGCGTGTGTCATCTCACTTAACAGCTGAGGAAACTGAGGCTCGGAAAGGTCGCTCACATTACATACGCTTACGAACAGAGAGCGAGAGTATTGCCTCTCAGGCAGTCGGACTGTGTGGCTGCTGGCGAGACACTTAATCCTCTGAGTCTTAGGTGACTGAGTCATCTATACGATGACGCGAACTAATAATACACACTCCCAAACGTCCTGAGTGCTGTGTGGCACATAGTAGGCTGTCAGATGGTAGCTATGAACAGCGAGGAGGCTCCCCCCGCCCCCACCGGGCACAATTGCTCATTAGAAATGACTGCCGAGGCTCAACTATCGAGCATCCAGGGATTTCAGAGACTCCCAAGAAAAGTATTGATCCACTAACGACTCGCCTAAATCACTAGAAAGCCATCTGCAAACAAAACAGCCTTGAGAAACCATCAGTTGTCACCAGCTCCTTAACCTTCACGGCCAGTGAGGTCAGATGACGAACTTCGCTCCCCAGGGCTGTGTGTGGTGCCCGTCGCCTGCCCTGGGCCTCGGAGCTCGCTGGCTCACAGGCAGGATGCCCACCTCTCCAGACCCTCCGCCTCCCAGCTCGAAAGGAGCGGAGCCCGGTGCCGACCCTGGAGAGCTCCGGGGTCTCTGAGAAGGAGGCAGCGTGTTTCATCTCCTGCTTGTCAATTGCACGATCCATCCGGGGCACGCGGCTGTGAGGCTGGGGGCATGACGGATCCCCTCATCAGGCAGTGGATTCATCCCGCCTTCCGTGGCCACACTGAGCGCCTTCTCGGCCCACTCCCAGTGAGTCCGCTCTTACTGTGCTCTGCTGGGTGGCGTGCCCACTGGCCGAGCCGCAGGCGGTGGACTGGAAAGCATCACCTGACGAACACCGGGGGTCCCTCTTGGAAGCCCTTACGTCATTTATTTCCATTACGAATCTGGAACCGTGGCCGTGCCCGGGCAGCTGGTTGGAAGCTGGCCTCGGGAAGCGGGCCAGGTGGCAGAGAACCGAGAGCAGGGCTGGGGAGCAGCAGCGATCTGCCTTCGGACCCCACACATCAGACTTCAGGTGCGAAGAGAAGGACATGGCCTCCCCAAGCAGCCCCAGGGCATCTCCTAAATTCCAGGATGCCACGATCCACCCGGGACCCCCTCTAGGTCCTTCCTGCTCGGGAACAGACGAAGTCCTCAGAGGACCCCTGTGAGCGAATTCCACCAGGACCCAAGTCAGGCTTGGTCAGAGTCACAAGCTTTTCAGAGGGCGAAACCCATAGCTGGTCACGCAAAGAAACGAGGACTCCTAACGAAACGAGCCCGTCTGCCCCATGGAAAGGACAGAGGGGACGTCCCTGAGCCACCAAGACTAGTGGGGTCTGCCGCAGAGCTGGATCCAAGGCCGAATCAGAAGGGCTCTCTGCCACTCAGAGACTGCTCTTCGGGACCGAGAATGGTCACTTGGTCAAATCTTGACCAGAAGCCGAGAGGCCTGCAGAAGATTTGAAAAAGGCTACAAGGAGACAGCTAGATATGTGTCTCTATCTTGTAAGGAGCTTTAAAGCCAATATGAACTCCTTGCTCCTCTCAAATGAGCTGAAAGAGAGTTGTTATGGACGGTGAACACTCTGGCCCGTGACTTATCCCCACCCTCCCACCCCTCCCCTGGGGAGTCGTTCCCCAGCTGTGCCCACAGCATGGCCCCTCCACGTCCTCCTTCGAGAGCATTTTGGGAGCCCTGGTCAGGAAAACAGGAAAGGACGACATCCGAATGTCACTCAGTGACATCTTAGACAGGAAGTAAAGGGGCTCTTAAAAACCTGTGGACAGATGTGTCACCAAAAAAGCACACGTGCCCAAAGAAATCGGACTTCGTCAAAATTAAAACTTTTGTGCTTCAAAGGACACTATTAAGAAGGTAAGAAGGCTACCCACAGAACGGGAGAATATTTGCAGGTCATATATCTGATAAGGAACGAGTGTCTAGGATATATAAAGAAGCCTTACACCTCAATAATAGAAACGGAAATAACTCAATTGAAAGACGAGCGAAGGATCAGAACAGACCTTTTCCCGAAGACACCACGCAAACGGTGAATAAGGACCCAAAAGCATAGGCAACACCATTAGTCATCAGGGACAAGCAAATCAAAACCACAATGAGGTAACACTTCACGCCCAGCAGTCAGCTATAATCATCGCAAGACACACAGCGATCAGTGTTGGTGGCGATGTGGAGAGACTGGAGCCCTCTTACACTTCCGAAGGGAACGTGAGATCATGCAGGTGCTTCGGGAAACAGTCTGGCAGGTCCTCAAACAGCCAAATATAGAGTTACTACATGACACAGCAATTCCGCTCCTAGGTGACCTGGAAACATCCACACCAGAAACTTACGCGAGCGTCCGCAGCATCATTCTTCATGAGAGCCAAAAGGTGGAAACAACCAAAATATCCACGAATTAATGAATAAGCAGACACATGTGGGCCATTCGTACAACGGACTATTATTTGGTCATAAAAAGGAATGAAACAAGATGCGTGCAACGACACGGAAAAACCTCGGAAACAGTATGCTAAGCGAAAGGGGCCAGGCACACGGGCCACACGCTGTATCACGCCACCTACATGGGACATTCAGACTAGGTCAGTCCATAGAGACAGAAAAGAGATTAGTGTCTGCCAGGGGCCGGGGGCGGGGAGCGTGGGAGCGGCCGCTATGGGTATAGGGCTTCTTTCTGGAGAAATAAAAAATGTTCTAAATTTGGATAGTGCTTGCCTAACTTTGAGAATGTACCAAAAATCACTAAATCGCACACTTGAGAAGGATGAATTTTATGGGAAGTGAATTATATCTAGATTAAAAATATATACCCTTCGGCAGTGATTCTAAAGATCAAAGTAAGATGTAACCCCGATGCGGCGGACCCCAAGCAGACGATGGGAGTCACTGTGAGAGTTTGGGGGGGGGGGCGGAGCGGGAATAGCACCGCTCAGGGCTGGGTGCGCGGGAGACTGCTGGTGGGCTGAAGGGGAGAGAGGCAGGGGAGCTCGGCCAGGATGCTGGCGGCTTCCCAGGCAAGTGGTCCAGCCACGCGCCAGCCCTGGGTCTTTAAAGGCAAAGGAAGTTCTTGCTGCCTCAAGCTAATATAAGCCCCAGGGAGCTCAAGGGAGGTGAATGGATCCTCCCACGTCCTTCAAAAGTTTGGGCACCGAGGATTCCCTCCCTGAGAGCATCGGTTTTGTCTATGACACACACTGGGGTCTGGAAGTCGGGATCCTTGGGCGATAGACCCAACGTTGACTCCCCTAGCCACATGACCTTGAGCAAGTATTACAACTGTTTTGGATCTCGGCCTCTTTCCTTGAAAGTGAAATTGGAAAAGCTGGTTTCCAAGACCCTTCTAGCTCTCGAATTCTAGGATTCTGTAACAAAATTCCCAAAGCGAATGACACTTTTCCTGCTTACCGAAGTGGGAGGTGAGCTCTCGGCGGGTTCAGCGATGTCTGCTGGATGGTGGATTGAAATGTTCTTTGGGGTCCAATCTAATGATCTGGGGAACATGCCGGCATGGCAAGACTCGACTTCTGTCCTGTTAAAGGCTTCGTTCCGATAAAAACGCTGGGTTTTCTAGGTAGGCTCCACGTGTCCTCAAGGAAACTCCCGGCTAACGTCACGTCACCATGCTGTTCTTTAAGGAGCACGTCCGAGAGAACCAGTTCCAAACACAGGAAACGGAACTATGACGAGGGACAGACAAGGCTCAGGATGCGGCCTGCGGGAATGGGGCATCCTTTCCGTAAAGTGCTCTTGTCTACGCGATTCAGTTTTAGGGGTGCCCCGCGCCAAAACACGTTCCCACTAAATTCCGAACTTGCACCATGGGCGCTGTGTCCCCTCTGGGTGACCCCCTCCCTGGTGTTCAAACGACAAGCACCCCTGAGAGGCCTCACTCTGCCGGTAGTGTAAACGAAACGCTTTCACGGGCAAGAGAGACTGGAGGAGGCGGCATTTGAAACGGGCATAAGACATGGGAAGAAAAGGTACAAAAGACAGAACTCAACCTCGTCACACTTTTGCCAAAGGCCGCTCTCATTGCTAGCGCCAAACTGAATGCATTTCTCTCCGCTCTGCAAGGACCACGACAACAATGGCTTCCCTCCCGCTTGGCACGGAACGGCTCAGGAAGGGATCGAGACCACAGCGAGATGCCACGTCACACCCACTCGAATGACGCGCGCAGAAAAAGGAAGGACAGCAACCAGTGCTGGCGTGGACGTCGAGAAATCAGAACGCTCGGGCTCGGCTGGGGCGGCCGCTGTGGAAAACGGGATGGCGGGTCCACAAAAAGTTAAAAGTAAAATTACAGTGGATCCAGCAATTCCACATACGGTACACACTCAAAGCTGCTGAAGGTGGAAATTTGAACAGTTATTTACATGCCTGTGTGGATAGCAACATTAATCGCAATAATCGAAGGGCGCGAATGATTCCGATGCCCACTGATGAGTGAACGGATAAGCAAAATATGGTATGTGTGTACAGTGGAATATTATTCAGCCTTAAAAAAGAAAAGAATTCTGACGCGAGCTACACCATAAATCGACCTTGAAGACGTGCTAAGGGAAAAAAAGCCAGACGCAGAAGGGCAAACACAGTAGGATTCCACTTACATGAATGGTTGGATTCATAAAGACAGGGAGCGGAACGGGGGTCCTCGGAATCTGGGAAGGAAGGCGAGAGTTGTCGCTAAGTGCTATGGTTTTTCCAAGGGTCTGTCTGCCACCACACTACAGTAAATGAAAATGCGGATGCCTAAAAGTGTTATTCGGGAAGATACATGACCAAAAAATAAATCTACGATCACCGTCTGACAACCTATAAAGCAAGTCTTTAAACGGTTGATGGGATTCCTTGTCCCCCAAGCAGGGTCTTTATGAGCCGGCTGCCTTATCGGTGTTCCTGCTCTGTAGGACGTGCTACTCTGAGATCACCACGTGTCTTTCCCGTGGCCCGAGCCCAGTCCATTGTGGGTCTGATTCAGATGATAGCGGTGTCCGCAGCAGGAGCTTGTCTTTGGCGCCATAATGCCTCCCTCCACCCCCTTACCAGCTGGGAGCCAGCCTAAAAGAACAATAGATTTATAATACGAGTGAAACAAAGGAGCCTGGAATGAACAGCTCTTGGAAATGAGTAGGTCAAGACGCAATCAATTTCCGAATTTAAAATTATGTTTGGAAAACGTACCTTTAATACAGGAGCCTGCTTTGGCCCTGTGGGGTAATGCATGTAAAGTTTAAAGTTCCTCAGTGGCTGCTTTATCAGGTAGCCCGAAGTTTACCCTGGAGGTTAAGCAATAAAATGGAAACAAAAATAATTTAACGGTTTTGCAGTTAGTTTAACCCAACAGCAGCTCCTTAAATGGCTTTCACCTTCCTGGAGTTTGCCATGCTCATAAAGCTACAAGATGCATTTCAAAGCTATGAATTTGCTAAATAGAACTTCATTTCCTCTTCTTATTAGAGGTAATTAAATTTATTAGACGTCAGTAAAAGCCTTGTAAACAGAAAATATGAATGCTTATAAAAGTCTGCCCTCTCTTTTCAGCCTAATAATTAAGATGCAATGAGAAAGCAGCTAATAACAGCTCATAATTTATGAGGTGTCATTCAACCCCGAATCTGAGACATATTGTAGAGGTATTAAACACCGAAATGAAAATAATACCCACTGAACCACATTATTTATTAAACACATAACCACTCAGAGAAATAAACACATCACACGCAGAACTTGGTATCTCTGATGGAAACAGTACATATATCATCTCCTGCTTGGGAATATATTATCCATCAAGTCGAATTCTTAAATCAAAGTCACAGCTTGTTTACATGCAAACTGCCCGTGGCAGCCCGGCAAGCCCCGCATTTCTACGAGGCGTTCACCTCGACGTCAGTTTTCAAAGGCCGAGTCGCAGAGAAGGTTTTTCAGGATTATTGTTTTTAACACGCTCAAAAGAAAAGAAATGCCCCAGCAAGCATTCGAGGACGAGAGACAGGAGAGAAGGCCAGGGAAAGACTCCAGGCAGAAGAGCAAGAGTCATCAATTAATGAAAATGTTGCCCGCCCTCCGGCACGGGTGAACTCGGGAGCCGCCGTGGACTCGACGGCCCCACCCCACCGATGCCATTGCGCCGTAAATGGGGTCTCTTCGGATTGCAGTTTACGTCTTTGTCAACAGTCCAGGCGAAACTCATGCTTGCAGCTCCTTAGAATAAATGGCGATGGAGACTTCGGTGACCATATTTCATCGATTCAAAGACGCTCTTGGTTATAAGCCACGATATCATTCTGTGTATCACTAGGAAGAAAAAATAAAACCCTGCCAGTTAAACTACGGCATGCCGTCATTGTGAGATGTGTCCTGATGCTGGAGACATTTAAACTAGAAAAAGAAAAAGGCGTTTTTTTGTAATCCACACGATACAGTCCTTAAAACTCGATGACGTTAGTATTAACATCAGTCTTAAGACTGCTATCTCGGCTACAGGGTGTGAATCACAACTCCACAAAGCTGTCATTAAAAATACGACTTCGAACCTAGTGTTGAAAACCCTAACACTCGGCTGTGTACAGAGTGGTCGGGAAAGGCGTCGCTTCGAAGGCTTTGAAGGTGACAGCTGAGGAGGGACATAAAGAAGGTGAGGGAGTGGCCCCAAAGCAGGTCAGGAATCTGCTGGATATCGGGGAGCAGACAGCAGCTCTGGCAGAGCAAAGAGCCAGTGCAAAGGCCCTGAGGCGGGCGAGCACAGGGAAGCCGGAGTGAACGGTGCAGGGACGGCCAGCAGGGGTGACAGTGGGGACCGTGAGCGTCATAGGCAATGAGGTCACAGAGGCGACAGCAGAAATAAAAGTTCTCTCCAGCGGGGAGGAGGGGGGGAGTTTCCTTCAGTTATCTATGAACAAAAAGGTTTAAAAATATTAAAGACTATTCAGAATAGTCTTCTAAAAACTGGGGGTGGTGTGATTCATCACTTTCACTCCGGACCCCTATGTTGGTCGCTTCTAGAATAGTTTAAGAACCAGTTTGCCTTGGCATCCCTGCCTTCCTCGCAGGTGGACCTACCTGGATCCCTGTTCACGCACAGACTGAAACCGGGTCACGACCCGGTTTGGTCAGAGGGGCCGTGCGCGCCAGACGGCCTCCTCGTGACGAGGGGCGTGGGCTCCTTTCGAGCCCATCAAAGGTGGTGTATGTGCGGTTTGGGGCTATCAGGAGTAAAGCCACTGTGAACATTTGCGCGCAGGTTCCGGGCGAGCACAGGTATCATGGTGCAGGGACGAAGGGTCAGGAGAGTCACTGCCGGGTCGTGGGGCGATCGCATGCTCGGTTTTGTAAGAAACTGCCGACCCGTTTCACGGTGTGGCTGCACCACTTTATAGTCCCGCCAGCAACGCATGCGCGGTCATTTCTCTGCCTCCTGGCCGGCTAGTGGCGTTACCGCTACTTTTAAAATTATAGGGATCCTCATAGGTGTGCAGTGGTTTTCACTGGCATTTCCCTGAGGGCTAATGACGTTGACCATCTTTTCATGGTCTCCTTGGCCACCCGTATGTCCTCTCGGGAGAAATGTCTGGACAGTTTCACTCTGGTGTTGGAACGCATTGCGGTTTTTCTGTTGAGCACCAGGGGAGGTACCTGTCCCGTGTGTTTGAAGCCGCATGGTAACTTCCCAAACGAGGGTAAAGAGATTCTCATCCCCCAGCTCCCCACACTCTGGGCTGTACGCTCACCGAGTGCAAGTTGGGGGTATCATACTCACGATCTTGCGTACCTTGGGTGTCTGTGTTTGCTGAGCACCTATAATTGAATCCTCGCATTAAATGTTTAACGTGACACCACTGTCTTAGTGGCCTTAGGACCCCAGGCCAGTGGGATCTGAAATTAGTCCTGCCAACCCCAACCCAGTGCCCCAAATCCATGTCTGCCGAGCTCATCCAGCCTTCCACTGGCTAAGGCGGTTTGTCTTTTGCTCTGTTGAGCTGTGCTTGGCCTGGATCCCTATACCGAATGCTACACAGCTTGACTAGGCCTGATCCCACGCGGAGGTCTTGCCCGTTCCTTCCTGGGGGTACCTCCTCCATCCCCGTTCATTGAAGACAGACCAAGACCTCCCGTACACCTGTGCTGCCGTGCCCCAACCGCCAGCTCAGATATTTGACCATCATAGCAGCACCTCCTTGATCGAATGTCCCTGTGGGATACTCACTTTGCTCCCCACCCCCCCATAAATGTTTATTGAGCACCTATTATGTGTCAGATGAACGTTAGCTGGATTGGTAGCTAATAAATATCAAACAATTTGGGGGGATACGAGGAGGCTTAAGAGATGCAATGAAACAGAAGTGAGCGTTTGGTCCCGTGAACTCCGCCCTCCGGTATTTTGACGTTCAATACGGCAGCCAAACTGGACAAGTAAAAAAACGAGGATCCGTAAACACTCTGGTGACAGAACACGTGGAAACGATCAACACGGAGTGACTTACAAGCGGCTGGAGGATTCGGGCGACATGAGGGTTAGCGTGGCCGGCGAGAGCCGAGGAGAGTCCGGGCGGCTCGAGGGCGCACCGCGGATGGGGAGGCCGCGATGGGTGACTGCGCCCACCTGGAAAGCGCGCTGCACTTATACCCTCCGAACGCACCTGGGCGACGTGGCGTTCCTTAACAGAAACGCTAAGAGCCAGAGGCGTCGGGGCGACGAGCCAACCACAGAATAAGCAGCGCTCATGATTTACCGACCCCTCATCATGAGACATCATTCAGCCCTGTGAGTTAGAAAGCGTACGCCTCTCAAAAAAAAATTAAAAAAAAAAAAGATTTTAGACTAGATCACTACCTCTCCTAATGAGGCATAGAGTAATCTTAGCATTGCTCCCGGAGCAGAGAGGCTCAGGGACATTCGGAAGCGACCCCTCGCCTGTCCCCCAGCAGTTCTGCAGGGCACATGAGGCTGTGGCCCGTTCCCCTGCAGACCTGCTCTCTGGTGCCTGAGCCCGAAAGCCAAGGGGTGGCTCTCCGCCCTCCTGGGGCAGCTTCCTCAGGTCTCCTGACTGCATCCCTCGGGCTTCTTAAATTCAGGGAGAGCCTCGGGTTGTGCTCTGGCTTCCTTCCATTCTGCCTCTTGATAGTGTTGCCCGTGAATGCCTTTTTTCCCATGTCGCTGTACAGAGTATGGTCGCGGCACGAGTGTTTCATGGCTGGGGTGCCGTCGCGAGATCTATCATCATCGTTTACCTGCACCAAGTAATGCCTGAGTCCTGGACGTGATGTCGATCAGCGAACATGTACCATCACAGGCGACACAGCTATCCTGAGCTAGGCGAGGGGTCAGGAAACCTTTTCTGTAAAAAGCCAGGTAAAAAATACATTAGGTTCCGTGGGCCCCATGGTCTCTTGCCACAACCACTCAACTCCACGAAAGCAACCATAGAAAAGATACAAACGAATGCGCGCGGTTGTGTTCCAATAAAACTTTATTTTATAAAAACAAGTAGTGGGCCGGATTTGACGGGGGCTGTAATTTGCTAGCTCTTGCTCTTGATTTTCCTGTTTTGACTTTTGTTTGACCTGCCAGTGTTTTGGATGATGAATCTCACTTAGTCTTTTTGATTTTAAGATCCTGCACCATAAATTCCAATGGCTCGCTTGGGTAGTTAAAATCATCAAGATTTTGTGGACCTTTGTGGCCCAAGAAAAAAAGAATTCATGACGCACAAGTTGTTTTCTAAACTAATGAAATTTCTCCTTTGTGGGCTGGAATTGCGGGAGGGGGTAGGCCGTTCTTGTACTGGTAAGCAATCTGGAACCATCTTCCTCTTCAACGTACTTCCGGGTTACCTGGGAGGGGGCGGTTCAAGAAAGTTCATCTTCTTGCCAAATCTCAATACACACCAGAAACTTGAAATCCAGTTTCTATAACTCATCTTGAACAACTTAATTTCTTCCACCTGTGCTGGAATGGCCCCATCTGTAAAATGGGTACAACATACCAAGACTTCTCTTCAGTGTACATACCTTTGCGAATGTGGTAATGACTACTTTGGCCCAAACTGCTTTCTTATTCTCAGGCTTTCTATTAAAATGAGCAAGGGGGCTGAGGTCAGAATTTCTGGTGAAGAACAGGACTTTGAGGACAGGGACCTTGCGTTCCAAGGACAGAGTCTGGTATTTAGAAAGCAATCAGCGAGTGTTTGTTAGAAGAAACCGTTTTGGCTAAGGCGCCGAGGGTCCACGGTACCAAGAGTTGGCAGAAGGGGGCTGGCTTTCTCACCTGCCTCTTCCATCTTCATCGAGGATGCTCCTGACACAGCCGCGTTTCTTTTGCTTTGCGCTGGGCACAGTTCTGCTGGGCCGGGGCTGTCAAATTCACTTCGGTTCTGGCCTCGGCTGGGGCTTCATGCTTTCAGAACAATTTCCCTGCCGCTCTTCACTTGGGGGTTCTTGGCTGGGACGCCTCTCCCGTTTTGCACACGCAGCTCACTTCATGGGCACGAAGAAATGGGGGGAAGCTCGGGGGGAAACAACTCAGCAGCGCGATCCGGTCTGAACCTTGGGAAAACCGGCAGGGTCTGCATCTCTTTAAAAATGATACGCAGACGTTTCTGCTTCTCGCAGAGGGCTGGAGACGACAGCAAATGAAGCCTTAGTCATACACAGTTAGTTTCAAACTTATGTCGCTGCTCGCGGGGAGAAATCAATGTACAGTATATTAAAAACAATCGCCGCGGCCCTTAAATGATCCGATGGTTTAGCTTTGAATGCATTCAGGCTAATGGGGCCTTTAATGGCTTCTGACAGGTCATTCCATTGATCAAGAGACGTGTATGAAATACGCTGCCTGCTAAACTCTGTTTTGATTTTGAGAAAAGAAAGCGAAACGTCCATGGTAAACAGGGCTTGATTGTTCCGTGTTCCCGGAGAGCCCTCGCAGCCTGACCCTGGCCGGGAGCCGCGGGGGGCGGGGAGGACAGTGGGAACCCTATACACCTGGCTTGCTTCTCTCCCGACTCTAATCAAGGTGTAATCAACTGGAAACCGCTGTGTGACGCGTCCTGGGGCGGGGGAGGCGCGGGGGGACAGCGGGGTGGCCAGAGGTCCGATTTTCTGCGTTGGAAGAGATACGAGCGGTAGTCGTGGCTGCTTTGGGAAATGGACTCAGACCTTTCGGGCCCCAGGGTTGGCGGGTTAACCGCACTTGCTCCTCAGAAAGAGACTGAAGTCCCCTCCTGGAGGCATCGAAAAGGACCTCCAGCTGGGGACAGCCGTCCTGCCAAGACACAACGCCCTCCGTCCATGTGTCTCGAGGCGCCGAGGTTATTTGACCAAGCGCTGAACAAACCCCTGCTTAGGTCTGGTTCATTTTGCAGGGTGCGTGGCGTCTGAAAAACTTTCAAAAGAGGCCGTGACATTATTCTTTGAGACTACTTTTGTGCAAGAGGTATTTGCATCCCTCCCCCCTCTTGGCTCTTCCCTGTGACCTCAAAAGTGAGCCGCGTGCTGCTCCTGTGTCAGACTGGCCTTGTCTGATCGGAAGTGACCCCCATGTATGCCCCCGTCTTCCATTACCCGCCCAGATTAAACCAGGTTCGCAAAACACACCCTCCTCCTCCTCCTTCCTTGGAATTGCATCGGGCTTTACAAAGTCTGCCTCCCCTGACCCCCGCCAAATGTGGTCTCTACCAAGGAGAATTGGGGGCTGCACCATGCTGGGGAGTTTCTCCTGAGGGGTCTCCTGCAGCTGGCAGACTCTGCCCTCGTCTCGGAAGCTCAGAAGGGCAAGCAGGGGGCCTTCGAAGGTGGCACCACTGAGGTGGTCCTCATTCAGTCTTCGATGCCTAGCAAGACAGCAGAGGACATTCCCAGGGACAGCCACTAACTGCACAGGGTCCGGAAACCATGGTGCTTTTCCTAAACTTCCTGTAGAACGGCCTTGACCTTTCTGTCCCCAACCAGGGGGCACCGCGCTGTGCTCAACCAGCAAGTCCCATCCCTCAGCAGGAGGCCACTGCACTTACCAGATTAAAAACAACGGGGAAGCCCGCATGCTCTGAGCGCTCATTTGTATTGGTGCCATGTTTAGTCGGCGGCTTTTGTAAAATTGATGAATTTTGTCTAAAGGCAAGTGCAGACAGGCAAACAGATCTGTATCTGCTGTCATCCATTTAGCTTGACACACATGTGCGGAGGAACTATTTTACCTCGATTCTTGCAGGACTGATGAAGAGTAAATGCGAGCAAAGTCACGAACTGCGCCATTGAAAAAGAATCACCGAATCTCAAGCTGGAAGTTAATTAATGCTTCCCTCCCCCTGAAATAGACTCACCCTGGTACTTAGACATTCAGAGTCGATAAACAATTGTTGTACACAGATCATCCATTAGAAGGTGATGGCAAGAATTTTTTAAGCAAATCTGAAATTGTAATGGGTGACCTAATCCCGCTGTAATAATGGGAGTGCCGAGGAATCATTTTTCATAGTATCTCATTTATAAAAAGGTCCGTGCTGTCAGCCTAGGAACAAATGGAAGCTACGAGGAGCGCACGGGATGCTACGGGATGGTGGCTTAGTATCTCGGTGCTTAGTACGCGAGATGGTACGAATCGCCTGTGACCGCGGCGACCGAACAACAGTCCAACGGGGCAGGTGTCATCCCCCTCCCCGTTACATAAACAGAGACCGGAGCACAGAGGGGTCACGCGGTCCGCCCGAGTCACGGAGCTACGACCGTCGTCGCAGGAAGCTGGGGCGACAAGCCTCAGACCGTGTGCACGCCAGGCACCGCCGGAGTCGTGCTCGATGCACACTGACCCGTGTCGTCTTCACGACGACCTTAGGGGGAAGCTATGTTACTATTATTCCTATTTTGCGGGCAAGAAAACGAAGGCTTTAAAGTGTGGGTAAACTTAGGGTCACACGCAGAACCGGCCATGCGGCCAGAAGCCTGTACTGCCACCCAGGACTCATAAGATTATGAAATCCGGTCCATGTTAGCAGGGGTGCAGAGGGGACCGGCCTTCGATCGTAGGAGGAAGACCCGGGTGTGACACCTGGAAGAACGGCTTGCCTTCGGCAGGAGTTGGGACTGACGGCCTGAAGAATTATGGGGCAGTGCCCTTCGGAGCCAGGCTTGGGCTCAGGGTCCGGGGCCACTCACGTTTTCCTCGTGTACATAGAGAGAAACGGGAAACGAACCTTTCAGACGCTTTCCTGGAGTTCCCAACCAGCTTGGGACTCTATCGGGGTCTCTCGGGTGACGGAGAGAGCCAGGTGTATCCGTTATCCTGACGGCCACTGACACCTGCCTCCTAGACAGAGCAGCAGGCGCGGGCGGCCTGGCTGTCCTGCAGGAAGTCATTACCGGCCGCCTCCCCTGTGGGCCCCCTTCCCCACGCAGCCCCCACGAGCCTCCGGAGCTGTGGCCGCCATCACCACGAGGCGCCTGGGCCTCCCCTCCCCCTTCACGGTTGTCAAATTGATTTCACCACCGCGATACCTATGGCTCCCAATGAAACATAATTAAAAACACCATTTAATCACCAAGGAACAAAGGCAAACTGGATAAATGGCATTACCACGTCCGCGCATTTTAATCCGCGCTGCTCCTCTCCTCAGTCTGTTTGGAGGAGAACCGCCTTTTCCAATGAGACTCCTCTGTCCGCCATGCATTCGCCTCTGACGGAGCTCCAAAACAAACAGCGCTTAGTGTGGCGTGGGTCCAAACGCATGCCCTTTGCCCAGCGGTAAAATCAGCCTAACTAGAGCAGTTAATAATAATAATAATAATAGTAATAATAATAATAATAATAATAAAGTTGCAATAGAAAATACCGTCCCTCAAAACACACGCACAGAACCTCCGTTTGAATGTGGGGTGTCTGTTCAGTGGAGTCTCGTTGCTGGCAGCCTCGATTCAGTTAGTGATGGCTTTAGAAGCTTATTGCTAAAACTGTGTCATGAGCGACGCGGTGGCCCTGCTCTCTCCTGCCCAGCCAAGTCCCCTGGGCTGAAGCAATGGGGAACACAGGAGCGGGGCGACCGCGTGCACTCGGGGGGCCCGCGGGATACTGGTCTCATCTCGAGATCCGGCCCCAGGATGAGGGACAGTCCCAGTGAGAAGGCCGGGCCTTGGGACGGAGCCGTCCGCTCCCTCGGACCCTCTAAAGCATGAGGGCGTCGTCCTGAGCTGCGCACCCTTCTCTGCAGAGAGAGCCCGGGCCTTCTCGGGGCGTTGCGCGCGAACCCCACCCTGGTCCAGCCCCTCCCGGCCTGTGTCTCCCCCACCCCTCCTCTCGTGTCTCTCTGCTTTGGCCACCGAGGCCCTTTTCCTTCCCAGAGCGACCCCTCCACCGGGGCTTCCCAGGAGAGCTGACGCCCCTCCTCAGCCACCCGCGCTCAGACCCCGGCTGCCCCCCACCCCCTCACCCAGCGGGTTCCTTCCCAGGCCCTTACACAGACCTGAAACACCTTGTTATTTATTTAATGCTCTATTGTCTGTCTCCCTACTATGGGGCAAGAGCCCATCAAGCGTGGGGGGCTGGCAGGCCCAGGGCTCACCACGCCCTGAGCAGTGGGGGATGGTCAAGAAAGATCTGGGAGGGGGTGGGAGGGAGGGAGGGGTCTCTTCAGATCACTCTTCTCAAGATAGCTATGATGGAAGGAGAGGGGGAGCCAGGTGGGAAGCGGGTGGGGTCGCTGACTCAAGGTGGTCTCGGGACAAGGCTCCTGCTCCCTCAGCCACACAGCTGGCCGTGTTCCCGGGAAAACCCTCTGCTAGTTCGCAGGGGAGCAACCCGCTTGCCCTCGGCCCTGCCGCTGACCGTCGTGGTCCCGAGCAGCTCCCCCTTATCACCTTGTGCCACCCCTCCTTCTGGAACCGTCCCACGGGGCACATGCGGTCCTCAGGCACATGGAGTTCGCGCTCCCCGAGAGCCGACACCTCCTCTGAGGTGCTGCGGCCTCACCTTGCGGCTCCACTTCAGGTCGTGGCTTCTCCGGCCCTGGCCGGCCATCACCCGGCCCCACCTGGCGCTCTCGGAGAACCAGCTCCACCTGGGCGCCGCCCCGGCCATGCGGGCAGGCCCACCCACGGGTGCGTGCGGAGAAAAGCACAGGACCTCTCGGTTTCGTGGCTCGTCGCTTTAACATCTTTATTGTTTATGAACGTTTTACGATGTCCATGACACATCGGTACAATCAGTCCACGAAGAGAGCTCGAGAGCTATACACACACGTGGGGGTAAACACTAAACGTTGCTATGCATTTCTACTCTAGGGGTGCGAGCAAGCGGGCGTGGAGAGCGGCGACACGAAGGGGTGAAGTGGGTGATGTACGTAATAAACGATACGGGGGGCGGGGTTGGGTCGCGCCCCGCCTACGAGCGAGAAGACACTCAGCCTTGTTCCCAGCGCCTCGGTGGAGGCCGAGGCCTGCCGGACGCTCTGAATTCCCGAGAGACCACACGCAGCTTTATTTTATACGGAATCTCCCAATTTTTAAATATCGGCACCTAATTAATGAAACGTTAACAAAGAGCACGGGGGGGGAGGGAGACAAAACGCTGAGCGGGCGGCCCCGGGGTGCCTGCCCACGCCTTCCCGGCGCCAGGCCCTCGGCCACGGGGTTGCCTGCGAGCTACGACGGCCCCGTGAGGCGGTACTCCGTCTCCTCTGCTGACGAGGACAGAGAGGCTCGAGGACATCGGGGAATTCGTCCAAGGTCGGAGAGATCGGCTCTCACGACGGTGAAACCCTGGTGGCTGTGTGCGAGGCGACCTTTCTGCGGCTGCGAGCCTCGTGTCGAGGGGCGCTCGCTACCTTTGAACCGGCGCCGTTCTACGGCGGGAGAGGTTTGGTCCAAAGTGTGCCTCTCGGCGGGCAAAGAGCTCTCTCTCCACCTTCGAGATGCTGCGACCCTATCACGAGAGAAGGCGGCGGGCAGGGGCGGGGGGCGAACTGGTCTCACGATTTCTGGGGTCGACACAGGGCAGGAGCCAGGCCCCCGGAGGCAGAGAGGGGCTCACGGCATCACAAGACAACGCCGGCCACACGGATTGAGGAAGGGACGGGGAAATGTCTCTATCAGGCCACCTTACTGATATATAAAAATCCTAATATTTACTGGGTATTCAACTACACGTCAGAAATCGTTCTGATAAGTCTGCATCTAGATCATTCCGTTTTGCCTTCACCCCGTGAGGGGGTGCCTTCAGCAGCCCCGTTGTACAGATGGGGGAACCGAGGCACGGGACTGGGCCGAGAGTCACAAAGCGAGTGGGAGTTTGGATCCGGGCATCCTGAAACCGGAGCCCAGGTTTTAACCTCCGCTCCACGGCGACCTTCTAATGCCCCGGCGCCATCAGGATGGGGCACCAGGGGCCTTCAGACCTCAGTCTTGCCTGTCATTACATGTGAATGGGGGAATTACAGGAAAAAAAAAAAAAAACATACTATGCTGGCTCGGTCCATGAGGCGGTGTTAACAGGGCCGAGCGCCTTTCATTAGATCGGGGAAACTTCCCGAAGGAAGGATGCCAACTTCATCTTCACCGCATCTCCGTTCCTGCGTGCAGAGCACGGGACTCACACGGAGGCTTTTGCTGAGCCCTTCCTCAGAGACGGGGAGAGACGACTCTTCGGTGAGTCGTCTCTCTTCCAATTAATTTGGCCGACAGGGTTGGCGGCTACAGAGAGACGGACAAGAGAATCTCCTGCCCCCGAACTCTGTGTAGAACGACTGTGCCCTAGGACTCTGCGCGCGGATGAAGAGGCTCGGTGTCTCTGCCGTCCTATCCGGGGGCCGCTGGCCCCACGTGGCTATTAAGTCCTCGAAATGTGGCTTATGCAGCAGAGGAGCTGAATTTGTTATCACGATTGAAATTGGGTGTGAAGTTAAGAAGCCGCACTGGCCAGCGTAGCCTCCGGAGGGTGCGGCGAGACTCTGGGATGGGCGTCTCGCGGTCTGTCTTCCCCCGGACAATTCAGAGTCATCTGCTCCTGGGTCTCTGAGAAGGCTTAAGGAGGAGGAAAGTAGGCTAGGCTCGGCCACAGGCGGGGGTCGCCCTTGGGAGCTGAAGGGCTCACGTTAAAAATCCAAGTGGGTGATAATATATATATATATTTTTTTGGGGGGGGCAGGTCTTGTTAATACCAAAACAGATTATAACACTGTGTCATTTTAAGCCATTTTAATATGTGCGGGCTCCATTCCCCAGCCAGGTCTCACTGGGCTGCAGGTCCTACCATCTAAAAGAAGACTCAACCCCTCCCGCCCTGGCCCGAGCCCACGGCGAGGACGCGGGAGGGGAGGCGAGCGCGTCCTCCTCCCCGTCCGGCCGAGACGTGTGCTCCTCCTAGGCCCTCGCGTCCACGAGCAGGGATCTGAGGTCCGAAACGACGTCCGTCAGGTCGAAGGGCAGCGGCATCGAGGCGTCTTCCTTCTCCCAGTGTGGCCGACACTCGGGCTTCTGATCCGCGGGCAGGGTGTGGGCGATGCGGGACTGGCACCTGGAAGAGGAAGGACAGGCAAGTCAGCCACGAGGGGACAGTCCGAGGAGGCCCCGCCTCAGCGCCGCCGCCCGCCGCCCTGGGGACGATCCCGCGAGGCGGCGGCGATGACGGGGAGGAAGGGGTCCGCGAGGCGGAAGGCAGGGCTTTGTAACGGGGGAGAAGTGTCCTTCATGGTGCTGGAACGTCTCTTTTCAATGCCCAGATGTGTATCAACTCTAGTGGCTCCCTGGAAGCCAATCATCAGGGAAATTCGGTTACTCTGTCTTTAAAATGGTGAATTATTTTTTCATTATCTCGACTGTTATTTAAAGTGTGTGATTAAGCCATTATCAGATTTAAATGTTTGCGGGATTTCAATGTATTACTAGATTACTGGGAAAGATTAAATTGAATTTACTGCATTAAAACGTCCAGGAATAGATTAAACAATATTACAGACCAGGATTGACTCTGGAGATCCTGGAGATTTACAAGTGTCCCAGCTTGCTTTGCTCAGGAAAAGGCACTCCAAGGAGAGACCGATTTATCAGGATATATGCAAATAGAGGTTAATAATCATTTCCACTGATGAATGGGGGGGGGGGGAAACTTCCACAAAATTAAATTAAGAGGCTAGCAAGAGTTACTCCCTGAGGAAAACACTTAAATCACGGTTTTTATTAAATGGATTATTCATCAATACCGAAATTAATTATCGTATGCAACTAAATCACAGCCTTGTAGGGAAAAAGTTGGGACGCCGTCAACACACTTTGGCAGGCGGCTACCTCTCCGAGAGATCAGCTTATTTAAAATTGGTCTGGCAAAGAGAGTGGCTTTGGCTTTACTTACTTGGCGGCGGGGGGAGGAGAAGATCAGAGAGAAAGAAACGCAAATTGCAATAAAGAATTGAACACTTTGTCTGCTCTCTCGGAGTACATGGTGGTGACCGTGCGTACACGGAAAAGAAACACAGACGCTCCTCAACTCGGGACGGGGTCACATCCCGTTCAACCCACCAAACGTCGAAAGTATTAAAAGTCGAAAACGCATTTGAAACACCTAACCTGCCAAACATCATAGTGCAGCCTATCCTACCTGAAACGTGCTCAGAACACTTGCAACAGCCCACAGTGGGGCGAAGTCGTCTGACACAAAGCCCATTTTCTAATAAAGTACTGACTATCTCAGGTAGTGATTTAAAAAAAAAAATTTTAACGCATGTCGCTTCTGCACCGTTGTAAAGTCAAAACAACGACAACGACAACAACTCGGAAGTCGAGCCATCATCGGCTGGGGACAGTCTGTCCTGTGAGTACATCGGAAGAGACGAATGTGTTCTTTTCCTGGGCCCTACCCCACCTTCTCCGCATCTCTCTCTAGACCAGTGAGCCCACTCCTCGTCTTCCGTGTAGGACTAACCGGGAAGAGATCCGGAAATGGGCCATCCCGGACCTATACCCAAGCCCGATGGCGGGGAAGGTGCCGAACTACAAGACATCATCCTCCCTGGGGAGTTATTAATGGCGAGGGGAAGCCCCGCAGGAAAACGTACTTCAACCGAACACCTATTTTCTCGTGCGGCTAATTGCCGGACCGGCATGCCAGGCACTCACTCCGCCGTACATTACACACAACATTCCAATATATCTTGAGCTCTCTGCATCAGGCCCTGATAATGGCGTCTGTTAACACGCGCTAAGTACTATTATGTAGCACATCACTTCATAAATAATAAGATTAGCTGACCTCAGGGCCCCAAGAAGAGTAATGTGTTTAAATGTTCTCATTATTTATTTAAAACAAGAATTAAAGCAACAGAAGCTGCTTTTGACAATCCTCTTAGCATAAATATTAAACTGTTTGCACTGATAAGCCCCACGCAGCACTCAAGAAGAGAGGGTGCGTTCTGCAGACTACTTAATAATAGGTGTTTGAGACCGTGCCACTTCTGTAGTCCTAGAGACAGTCTCTAAATCACGGGAAAGGGGTGGTGGTGGGGGGGGGGGGGCGGGGTGTGAATTAATATTCAGGGGGAAGCTGCGACTAATTACACAGGAACTCTGCAAAGCTTTTAAAACTGCGCTTTCTTCTCTGCCTCAGCGTCGTGATGTTCAATTTGCTAGGTGGGAAAAGTTATTCCAAATTGAGCGTTTCAATCTCTCAGCAGAGGGATGATGTGTGCACACATTATCCTGGTTGGCAGATTAAAGGGCTGTGATGAGTGTCGATCCACCCAGAATATCATAAGGGTTTGTAAAAAGTCAATAGAGATGCTTTTTCACCTGTCAAATGGGTTTTGCCCCCTCACTCTGAGAAAAGTACTAAAAATAGGCACGGCTGAGGTTTGCTTAGGCTGCTGTTCTTTTGTGGGGAAGATGCTGCCTGGTTTCCTGCCCTCGGTCTTCTCCCCAGGGACTGGCCAATGCGGGAACTGGCTCCTTCCCCGCGGGCCCCCGAGAGGCTCAGAGTTGTGCATATCCATTGCCTCCCTCGAGGCCGGAGGTAGAACCCCGGCTGGGTGTCTTCGGGGCCTTCACTTAGATCTTTCTAGGTGGCTTTAAAGTCTTGTCTTCGTGCCCAGATTCCCCTGATGATTGGGCCCGGTGGAGGGCTCGGGGTTCGAAGTGCTGGATTTCCCTCCGGGAAGGGACAGTCCCCATTCCCAACGCGAACGACATTGTCTGAGTCAACTTCATGCCCGACTATGGCATCGAGAGGACCGAGGATCCCTGGAAGAGGCATAACCCCTCCGGGGTTTTGCCTTCTCGGGCTCAGTCACTCATTCTGCCTCTCGTCGTCCCCCAAGTCCTCAGATGGGGAGCTGGGAGGTGGGGGCACAGCGTGTGCCCTGCACGCTCCGAGCCGCTCCTTCCCGGAGGCCTGGCATCGTGGGCGAGTTCCTTCCCCTCCCTGACCCTTATGTCTGGGGAGTGAGGATGATGGTGATGATGATGACGACGATGACGATGACGATGACGATGACAATGACACCGTAGTGGGGTGGTTATGAAGGTTAGTGAATTAAGACACGTGAAGCGTTCGGAACACTGCCCGGCACGTAGGGAGCGCTCGAACATTATGAAATACTGTGACCGCTATCGTTACCTCTGCACGTGTCAGTGGCGGCGAGAGATGCCACCGAGAGAGCCGCCCGTCGTCCCCATGTCAACCGCCCCCCCCCCCCGCCCTCCCGCCAGCCGCGGGGGCGGCCTCTGGCCGGGCGCATCCCGTATCTGGAGATACATACGGAAGTAGCTCCCCGCGACTTGAATCAGATGGCGCCTGTGGCTGAATCCTGCCACAACGCGACGTCCCAGGATGCGGAGGCCGTCACAACTTCCCGCGGCAGCTAAACTGCTCGGCTTCCGGAAGACTCGGCAGTTGCTCCCGGAGACCCAGGATTAATCGAAGGTGCCGTCGGTGGACTTGCTAAGCGGTGGCCGTCCCGGACCGATTTGGCGTTTCAGAGGAAATAAGGTTGGATTTTTCTGAGCACACAGACTCGATAGTCCCTTGCAAAGTAAAGGGGCCGCGGGGTGTCTTAAAGAAATGTTTCAGGAACACCGACGGGTGGACGTTTGCTGTCTCGTGTCTTTTCCCGCCTTTCCTACAAACGGGATTCTCATTTTCCTGGGGCATCCGCCCGTCCCCAGGCTGAGCCCTGTGCGTGGGGGGGCGACGAGCTCACCCTCATCAGCACCCCCACGCTCCCAGACAGCCGGGGAAAAGCAGGAGTGCGGCTCAGAGGGCTGGGATGGGGGCGGAAGGAAAAGCATTTCTGACTCTCCTGGTCCGTGAACTACGAGCACGGGGGACCTGGGGCTGCCGTAGTCATTCTGTCACCACTGCAACCAGGGGCTGGACCCTGGCGGCTACTGCGAATGGCTCGGTCGAGCCTCACTGGCAGCTGGGTACGCAGAGACTTTTTCAGGTTCGTGAGCCGGTGGCCGTCTGAGATCGGCGTTTCTGTCACTTGCAACCCGAAGAGTCCTGGCTGGTACGGGCTGGCCATGGCTCCCACCCCTCGGTTCCGTCTTGCCCTTCCCGACACCCATGCCTGCCGAGTGGACGCCGAGGGTCCTCCCTCCGAACCGAGATGTGAGATGCGGCCGTGGACGCGCTGCGGTGCGCGCAGGGAGCATCCGGGGATGGAGGCGCGAAGCGATGGCTTTTGCTTTTGGTTCGAGTGCTGTTCCTCTCCGAGATAAAGGGGGGGGGGGGAAGGAAGCTCTGGTTGCACCCACAGTGGCCCCCGCGTGAGAACAAGCCAGTTTCGATAACCAGAGCTGGATAGTCATTCTCAAGGAAGTTAAAAAAAAAAAAAAATTCCCCCTAAACTCAGTGTTCCCGAGGGTAGCACATTATCCTGAATCCTGCCAAATCGACAGTAGGAGACTGACTGCTTCCCCTTCCAACTTTGTCCCCTTTCCTCCTACCCTAAAGAAAAACCCTCTTTTCCATGCTTCGGGCTGACAAATAAACTTGGATCTACCCAGAAACCCCCTGCTCCTTTCCTGAAGCACCGCGAGGGACCAAAGGAAAAAACAGTACTATCTCCCTCCCAAACACGCGTGATTTCAATCCGAAGAACTCTGTAAGTCCCCCCCCCCCAAAAAAAAAAACTCCTGCTGCTTAGGAACGGTGCGCCCTGAATGATCTAGCGACAGAACCAGAAGCGGAGGAAACGTGTCGCGCCGGCTGGCCCGAGCGCGGATGGTCGCGGGTCCCCCTTCCCCCCCCAGCAGGTGTAGCTCGTGTGGGGACCCCTGGCCGCCGAGCGCCCCAAGGGCGACACTTGGAATCGGATGAGCAGGACTGCGGCTACGTGAGCGGCCACCGGCCGCCGTGCTAACATTAACCACTTTAGCTAAAGTGTGTGTTAATTGCGGGTATGCGAGCCGTCAATAAAAGGTTAATGCACGAGTCAAAAGGAGACGTTTCTTCCCTCATTGCGTCACTTCGCAGACTAAATGGCTAACATCCCCCTCCGTGTGTTTAATCAATAGGTTTTACAGTAATGTGCCGGCCATTGATTTTAAGAAAACATATACGGTCTTCCTCCGCGTCCCTAAATTTCGTAACAAATAAAGAAGGACAGGTAACATTTCCATTACTCTCGATGAAACGATCAAGAAAGATTTCAGGAGAAGACGGCTCCTGTTACAAGAGTCGCCAAGAGAAGCAATCTTAAAAAAAAAAACAAAACAAAACAAAAATGAACAAACAATAAACACTGGAACTCGACAGAGAAATAGTACCAAGCGCGGGCGGCTGAGGAGACAAGAAAAATAAACTGCAAAGAGAATCCTTTCACCGGAAAGAGGAGAACAGCTCCTGATTGCAACGGCGACCGCATCGGGTGCGTCGTTTAAACGCCTCGAGGGACCTTAACCCGCGGCCCCATCTTATTTGACTTTCGCAGTGGCCTCAGAGCGATGGAGAAGCAGGTACAGAGTGAGGGCTGCCTCACCCGAGGCGCAGCCGACGGCACGCGGGGCCGTGAGGACCGGGCCAGGCCCCGGACGCCTGGTTGGCCGTCCTATCCACCGCATGCCGTCTTTTTCACGGGTATCTGTTTGGACTCAAATGGACCCTCATCTTTCCAAAATAAGATAGTCCTGAGATTCCAAATCATTTCAGGGGCGGGGGGGGGGGGATGGGGGGAGGAAGCAAAACATTTATTTTCCCTGCATCTCTCGAAGGACTGTTACGATGGCCAATGATTGACGAGACTTTTCTTCTTCTCATTCTAATGATTTTGAGGCTCTTACAGCATGAGCATCTGTAGTCTATAGAAATAACAGATACACAATCATCTTTTAAGACCATAAACTATTTCTAATTATATTCCTGGGGTGACCTTGAGAAACCCCTCTCGACCTCTTGGTTTCCTTGGCTGTTACATGAAGTTAATGCTTCTTGGTTTCCTGGGTTACGTGAAGATAAAATCAAATAACGTATATAAAAGCCCTCTAAAATATGTAAAGAGCCACACGGATGTGTAATTATACCTCTATCCCCTTTTCCCTGTGTGACACGGGTCTCATTTTTAAAACACGGCTCATCACGCACGCCACGTTGGCCGGAGGTGCTGGTAACACTTATAAGTAAAAATGAAAGAAGCCCGACCTCTAAAGACTAGAGCAATGGAAACCAACGACTTCATCGGAAACTATCCAACGACTTAAAAACCGCAGTCTCCTTCAGGCCAGGGCTTTACTCCTGCGATTTTAATTAACAACGAGGAGTCGACAGCCATTCTGTCTCGCGTCAAGCAGGAGTCCGTTAGGGTATCAGCCGATCAGAACGCATCCCCCCACGCGGTAGAAGGCACTATGTCAGGTCTCACTGTGTTTTGCTCCAAATAGTCCATCTTAGGAGTGAGCGCTGAGTTGTAGTACGCGGCCCGGTTTACAATCATCTTACCCTGGATTTTCACAAGTGACTCTTCGGATCAGGCCCGTTGGTGGAAACACTGCACCACGTTAACGGTCATAAGAGACCTCGAAGAGGCTTAAGGTGGAACGGGGTCGTGGTGTGTGTGTGTTCGGCGGGGGTGGGGGTTAGTGGTGGGGGGTGGTGGCGTGGGACGTGAGTATCTTCGGTCCATAAAGGGCTGACATTAAATTCTTTGCCATTTCAGAGGACGCCGGACTCAGAGCCGGCTTGTGCAGACCTGCAACCTGGCCCTCCGAGCAGGCGCCTGGTGACTCCGCGGGGTCCAGCGCCGAGAACAGGCCTCCTGGAGTCGTTCCCCCTACCTCGGGGCCTCCGACAGGCTCGTGGAGCCACTTAACATGTGAGACCGCCTGGCCCACCACTGGGGCGCAAACCCAGGAGGTGGAGGGTTGAGAACCACTCTATCCTCAGGTTCATTTGTCGGCTTGGCAGTTACATAATGATAGTGATGAATGGGCTACCTTGACAGCTGAACATTTAGGAGCCGCTGACCTTTGAGCTCTGGCCACATGATAGGGTCACCTGAAACCCGCATGACTTCTACCTGGCCAAGGGTAACAACATAAAGGTCAAATGGGCCGGCCGATCGTATGTATCGGGTCTGAGGCGGCCCGGCTGGGAGCTTTGAGAGAGGCCGGCTTGGGTTGCCTGGCGCACAAAGCTACGGGACCACTGCAGAAATGCGCCCAACAAAAGGTGTACGATTTCAAAGCCGTCTAGAGTAACTTTCCTTGCAAGGGAGTAGAAAGGACTCATTATTTTTAAAGGGCAACAATGAAAACAAACACTTTGGAGGAAAATCTATTCTGCCGGTGGCTCTGCGCGGTGAGCGACGGCGGACGGGAGTATGACTTAATGAGTGACATGAATGCCGTACCTGCGCCACGGCAAGAGGACCGATCCAATGCAATTATCGGAACAAAATCCCCACTGGGCAACGTCGAGCTCTCCTTTCGGCCACAGAATACGGTCTCTCCGCTGTCCTCTGTCAGCAAGGTGCCCCACAGAGGACTGCGATTGACAAAAGATAACCCCTTCCAAATTTCATGACTTCCCTGTTGCTTGAAACTTAAGTAAAGTTTGCGTGAGACAGTCTCAGACTTCAGAAGGATTCCGGAATAGCTGACAATCCGAAATTCAAGGCAGCTGTGATTTTTTTTTTTTTTTATGTATTATAACATTAAAAAAAAACAAACCCAAAACGTTTCTTTTAGAAAATCCGAAGATGCTGCTTTTTGACTGTTTGCTTACATTCCATTTACTGAGGACCAGATAATAGAAGTCACGCGGGGTAATTAATATTTATGAAAATGAAAGCTAAAAAGGCTAATGGCATTGATTTCCAGAATCTAGAAACTTCATAACCCACGGAAGAAGCAGGCATTACAGGGAAATCTGATTAACATCAAGAACCTGTTTTCTACAAAGGATTTTCCCCTGCAAAGCCAAAGGCTGACAGACAGACTGCCATCGGAGTGTAATCCACGCACACTCCTGAGAGATGGGCAGAGCCAAGGACAATGGCTTACGGAATAAAAGGCCAGCTGTCCTGACTTCGGAATGCTCGTCGGAGTTGTAAGCTGTGAAATAAATCTGAGCTGATGGTTCCCCCATCTGCTCACCTGTCAGCCTATCTCCACCGTGTTGCCGTTTTTAGAACTACTTCCGTGTCCCCTGCTTAATTGGTTTTTGGACGACGAGAAAGCTCTCCCGAGTTTATTCTAACCTTATTCAGAACACGAGGCCACTGGGCCTTTCTCTCTCTTTAGGGACATTCGCTAACGGGCCAGGAGCACGGGCAGTGGAGAACTCGGTGAAGCCCCATACCGGCGGCGTCGGGGGCAGTCCGAATTCAGAGTTAGAAAATGCTGGGCCAAAAAATAAAACGCCAGTTTATCGAGGACGTGCCAGTCTTCCGATGAATCTGTGCTGTGCACTGACTTAAAAGCCGAGCGGAAGTCGAAATACTTAACGACGGTCCACAAGTCCCCACGTTATCTATCCACCCCTTCCGGCCCCGGTTCTCCAACCTTCTCTCCTGCTCATCCAGCTTTTCACGTTGCTCCACGATTGTTGGCTCGTCTGCTCTTCCCTGAACGGGCTCAGAACACTCTCAGGGGATTAGCGGCTACTGTGTCTCTGACCTTGAAAACTCTTGGCCCTAATAAGTCCTCCTGGCTTGCCCACCTCTCCTTCAGGTCCCTGCTGAAACAAAACCCAACCCACGAGGGCTTTCTTGACTTAAGACAGCAACATGGCCCCTCCCTCCTTCTCCGGGCCCAGCAGGGCCCCCGGCTCCTTTCTCTCCCCTGTTTTTCTTCGGGACACTTGATCCCATTTGGTGTTAATATGTTAAGATAAACTCCCTGAAGGCAGGGATTTCTGCCTTTGCCCTCCAAGCCTAGAGCAGGGATTGGCACATCGTAGCCACAATAATCACAGTGGAATGCGCGGGTGACTGAGGGGCGTCTGAACTGTACTTCCCCTAAAACAGAGCTAATTTTCCAGTGACATAACCAATTTCACAATAACAAGAGTAAAATTAAAGGCACAATCAAAGGAGGAATAATAACAATATTGTTATTACCCGCAGACACGGGAAGATGGTAAGGAAGGAAGCCCACTGGTCTGAGAATTCAGGACCCAGGTTTGGCACTACCTTAACCTGTGGCCCTGGGCAAAACCTTGACTCTCCGGCCATCGGGACTCAGATTCGCAAAATGAAGGGTTGGGTTAAATAATCCCGAAGGTTTTTCCCATGTCTAAAAAGATTGGGATTTGCTAAATAGACATTACAGTTCATCCCCACATAACCTATCTCATAGGAGTCTCCCTACCAGGGTAGGAAAGAGAGGCGCTACCTCCGTTTGGGAGGTGAGTCAGCGGCGGCCTTGCTCTAGGTCACACGGCTAAGTCAGTTGTACCGCTGGGACTGGAACTTGAGTCGCTCGCCGGTGTGGCGTTTTCCTACTCCACGGCGCTTCCTCCGGTGGTAGAATTAGAAGCCAGTTGCTGTTACTCCGATTCAAAAACGATTCCTGCAGGCCTAAGCCCCTCGGAGATGAGACGTGCCTGCCACAGACCCCGCTGGGCGCTGCATGGTCTAGCCAAGGATTCCGTGGGTTCCTCAAAGCTGCCATGTCGTTTCGAGATTAGAGACGGTAAACCGCTCTGTCCGCCCACGCCTGTTCTATGGTAGAGACGGAATCGCCGGGCGGTGCAGCTCTCCTGCAGGAGGGCGGGAAGTCCAGGCAGCTGCGGCCCCGGGACCACCGTGCAAACGAGGCCGCTGAACCCCGACGAGGCCGGAAACAGCCTCGTGTGCGACCCACAGCGAGCCTGCATTTCGTAGTCCTAGGAACCGAATGACGCTGTCTCCGCAGCTAACACGGAGAAGTTGCAACCGCTGTGGCCCGCGTAAATAACTAGGCCTGGGTGCAGCACTCAGGGAGGATGATAACGCAATGGAGCTCGCCACGAGCGGTCTGAGGAGGAAGCCAGGATTTGGGCAGAAGGAACATTGTAACTGGTGTGTGTGTCTGCATGTGTTCTTCTCATTTATCCACTCACTCATTCGACAAATATTTACTAGGTCCTGGGATCTAGAGATACAGCGGTGACCTAGACGGAGTTCCAGGTTTCATGGAGGTTTCGTTCTGGTGGGGGCAGACGGACAGCAAACATGAGTGTGAGCTACAAACTGCCCGCAAGAGGCACTACAACCAACAGTAGCTAAAGAAGATGGGCGTTGATTTTTCTTTCATTTTAAAGTAGTTTAAGGAGGTCACATGACAGCAGTGCACGGATACCCAGGACCCGAGGCTGCTTGGTTGACTTTTTGGCTCCGCCATTCCTAGCTGATGGTCGCCATCCCTGAGGTCACCTCAAGGTCCGGAGTGCTCCAGCCACCATATGTGGAGTCCCAGGCAGGGAACAGAAGAAAGGGGAGAGGGGTCAGATATGCCGCACCTCCTTTTTTTTTTTTAAAGGAGGACAGCCGACCGACCTCCGCCTCTATCTCGCTGACTAGAGTTCAGTCACTGGGCCGCAGAAGAGGCTAGAAAGTGTAGGTTTCAAACTGGACGTACCATGCTCTTCTCTCCTCCGTTAAAACGGAGGTTCCGTGCTAAGGAAAGAATGAGGACGGAAGGAGAACCCGGGATGCTCCGCCGTGCGATGTAAGCGAATAGAGATTAAGACCATTTCCGCCGGAGCTAAAGGCTCTGCGGCCAGTCACCCGGAGACGAGGAAGGGAGAGGAGAGAGCCCAGAGGCAGGGGCGAGGCTCGGGCGAGAGCGGCTGTGGCTGGCATCCGCCTGAGGAAGATTGTTTTAGGTGAGACTGAGTCACCCGAGTCACCCGCTGGTCAAGGGATGGCAAGGAGGGAGGGCACTGTGGCTGAAGAAGGGGGACGAGGGACGGAGGAGATGGGGTCAGGGGCCGGGGTCTCTACGATGGTTAGGCGGGGGGTGGCAGGGTCTCAGTCTTCCCCAGAAAGCCTCTAGGAAGGGGGTCTTCTGATACGAGTAAACGTCTATGCTTGAAACGACAGGTCGCAGCATGCGGGACATGCGGACGGTGTCTTGACGAAGCCCGGCGGCTTCCGCTTTTGCGGTCTCGGAGGTTTGGAGCCTCAGAGGCAGAAGCCTGGGTCCCCTGCTGGACGGGCCACCTGGACGGGGAGAGGCCCAGCAACCCCAGCCCCGGCTGCCACCTGCCCAGGGTCCTCGGCGAGGCCCCCAGGGAGGCCAGTGGAGGAACTGCCCACTCGGTCGGGCCCCAGCCAGTTCACGGACGTGAGAAGTAACAACCGTGGCTGTTTGAAGGCGCTGAGTTTTGGGGTGATTTGTTTTGCAGCGACGGAGAACCGAAATAGGGTTCTCCGTATTTTTAGTTCCTTAACCGGATACCTTTGTAACTTCAGAGGATATGCCGGCAATGTCTGGGACGCCAGTCTCTCTACATCCTGGTTAACGCTCCTTATTTTGTTTTTCGCTATTTTTACTTTTTTCCTGGAGCCATCTCAGTAGGTGCGAAGTCGCCTCTCCTCCGGGTTTTGGTTTGCATTCCCCTGATGACTGCTGATGCTGAGCATCTTTTCATGTGCTTATTTGCCATTTGTGCTTCTTCTTTGGAGAAACTGTCTAATCAACCCGCATTTAAATTGGGTTGTTTGTGTTTTTGGTGTTGAGTTTCACAAGCTCTTTACCTATTCTGAACAGTAAACCTTTATCAGATTTACAAGCTTTTTTCCTATCCTATAGGTCGTCTTTGCACTTTCTTGAAAATGTTCTTTGATGGACAAAAGGTTTTCATTCTGATTAAGTCCAATTTATCGATTTTTTTTTTTCCTTAGGGTCTATTAACTTTTGGCAGAATCTCTCAATTTCCCCTTTCGTAAGAGTTCTCAACATAGAAAGACTGGGCCAGCTACCAGCAGAAAATCAAGTCGAAAGCACGTGAGATGCCCACTTTCTCAGTTACACCGGAAGGTCGTTTTCACATACATGCCACCCTCGAGTCAGTTGTTCAAATCCTCTGGCAAAATTTTCTGGTCCTTTAAAAGCATTTCCTGCCACCTTTTATTAGAGACTGAAGAATGGTTATTAAGACCATGCACGGAATACATACCCCCATGTGGAACCCCCCCCCCCCGCCCTTGCAGACTCAGTGACACCTCTCTATCATGTGAGTGCTAGCAAGGGAGACCGAGCATCCAGTACCGCGTGGGAGAATGCTGGCACGTGGGCGGGGGGTTGCCCCAACACGTGGCGGCAGCTCAGGGGACACAGCCTGACCTTCCATGTAACTGAATTCATGGAACAAGAAACTCACCGTCACCATATTCTCCTGCATCACGGGCTTCACTGGGGCATTTCTGACAGCTGGCCATCATTTTGTCCCCTGTCGCAAACACTGCATTCACTCACGTTTGGAATGGTTCTTTATTTGTGGGGCACTGAGAATGCCGAATGTCTGTACCACCAGAAAGGACATGCGGCTTGGCAGAAAACATTACACGTGTATTTTGAGCTGTCGGTATAGTGAAAACGTTCTCGAAACTGCAGTTGCAAAAGCCAGGGCGTTGTTGAAACAATTACTTGAACTATCTCATTCCAAATAGATAATGATATTCTGTATAATTGCTTATAATTTGAAAAACTGGAAACAACCTAACTGTCCATCATCGTGGGAGTAATACTACACTACAGTATATGTATTCTGTGGACTGCTCTGCAACAATTAAATAGAACAGATTTACATTACATGTTCTAACAGAGGAAGATTTGCAATTAGATACATTATCAAGTAAGGAAAGCAAGTTGGATGTCGATCTGAACAGCATAATAACCATTTATGTAGCACAAAGAAAACAAGTTATTTGTCTATGGGCACAGCTATATGTCTGTAAACTCACAGAAATGTCTGGAAGGGCGAGAAGGCCTGAGATTGGGGGTAGCAGTCAAGGAGGACTTTATAAAGATTTAATTATTTTTTATAAAGTAAATATATTTGTGTAATAGTTGTATAATTAAAAATAAAGATGCTAACTGATGGTGCACAAAACAAAGTACTTCAGCAGGGATGTGAATCGGTTCTTAAAGAAAATAACTGTCTTTGGTTCTTTTTTTTTTTTTCCCGGGAACTCAAGTGCGAAGTAAATTCTTGGCTTTGAAGTCAACCAGGCAAAATGATCCCTTCGCAACTTAAGGGCGAATGTATACCTAAGACATTCTCAGCTCTTCAGGCAAAGGCCATCTGAGGACTGGAGGAGAAAAAGGGAGTTTCTGCTGACCGTCTCACCTGGCCCAGATTTCCGCCATCACGCCGAAGCTGACACTCTGCGAGGGGAAGAGGAAATATAAAAGGCCGGGTTCGACACTCGAACACCCCGGCTTTACAAAGCTCTTCCATCTCCGTGTCTGTTTGGAACACTGTCAAAGCAACAAAGATGCCAAGTAGACACACGTGTCCGTCCACCACGAGCGCGCTCAGAAACCGTCTCAAACAGTCACGCCTGTTTTCTCAGCGACCGGACCGCCGGACTCGCCCACCGCTGCAGCGTTCCCCAGGCCCCTTGGGGGCACACACGCTCACACAGGGCCTGGCCACCACAGCCCGGGTTTCCGGCGAGCCCCGGAGGCAGGGGAGGCCTGGGGCACTCCGCCTCAGCCCAGCTGTTTTAGCGGGGACCTCGTTTCATTCTCCCGCGGACTCTGCGCTCCTCTTTCGGGGAAGGGCGGCCCACTAGCGCTCCTCTGAAGCGCGAAGGGTCTTGGGGACACCAGCTTTGCCCCTTCGGTTCACGACCCCTCCCCTACGCCTTTGCTTTTGGGCACCTTAGTTGCTAACGGCATTTAACTTTAATTCCATTTGACTTCAATTGTGTCCAAATTACTGTAAAGGGGAAGAAGACAACAAGCTGTAAATATGAGGAGAGACAGAAAATCATTGAGAATCCTGCCTTTATGAATATTTGATGAAGAAAGGTTAGATCCATAGCTGGTAAATTATAAGAAATTATGTCCATCATGTGACTCTGTCAGCGAAGGTTAATACAAATGGGTTGGGACTTAGTCGGGATGACAACGCAGATTAAAAAAGATTTGTCCTGTCCTCACCGCAATTAGTTTTTCTCCTATTATCAGGGAAATAGAGTTGATCATTAGGATTATGCCAAGAGAACAACCGCTCAGTGAAATCATTTTGTTTTTGTTTTTTTTTTTAGACGAGCATCGCATTTTCACAATAAATTTTTCATCTCTGCTAATCTTGCCCTTAATTGCGTGGCTGCTGTGGACAGGATCCAATTATTAACTCTTCTGATCCTATAATGCCCTTGCCATCAAGTACGTCGACGACATGCAGGCCGAGCCGACATTTTTCTGCAGCTGGGTACACGGATCTCGTGGTTCATTTAGCGCAGGCGGAAAAAAAAAAATGGTTATTTTTGCTCAAATAACAGCTCCGGTCAAGGGTGAAATTGTATATAATTGTGGTATAGGATTTTGCGCAGGTTAAAGGGCTTCTCGGGGCTTCCATCGTGGACCTCATTTCTCAGGTAGTTTTCCACTTTAAAAAAAAAAAATCTGAATTAGGCCTAACTTTCTCTGCTTGGAGGTCTTGTTGTTGTTGTGGCTGCTGCTGCTGCTGCTGCTTTTTTGGCAAAGGGGGTTAAAGTGGTCACTCTGCATACTCTGTGCCTAGGGGAGAAAGACACATCAGAGGGACTCCAGTTTCCAGCGACTCCAGACTGGGCTCTAAATAAACAACTTACAGACAAGCGTGGGCGGCATGGTGCTGGCCGACTCGTCACCGATACGCGCCTTACAGGAATCGCCCCCGACGGGGCCTACGGTCCACCTTTTCTTCCGACACGTCGTAAAGTCTACACCTTTCATAAAGTGGCCGTAGAGTTTTAAAGTGAGGGATGGATGTGGCTGATGGAATGTTTAAAGCCGGGTAGAGGACTGGGAGAGACGTGGCTATGATTTTAGCTGTGGAGGGCGTGTGAAGGAAGCGATAACTTCACCAGGCACTCACGCGAGAAGACGAAACAGCAAAAAAAAAAAAAAAAAAAAAATTCTAAACACAGAAACGTCAGCTATGCTGTTTATAAATCACTTAGAGACCCCATGTAGAAGAAAAACGGTTTTTCCACATACACAGTCAGGCTAGAAAATCTGGACGGCTGGGGGAAAAGGGTCTCGGGGAGGGGTAAATGTGACACGGCCAGAAAGGAACACCGGAGTCGTCTGCCCGTCGCAACGTCACTGCGGCGGCAGCGGCTGAGCGAGGTCCACGGAGCCCCCTCCGGCCGGAGCCTGCTCTCGGCCCCCACTTACAGTCACTCGAAAGTGGAAATGCAACACCCCAGGATGCCCGCTCACGGGCTCATCACACCAACTAATCGATGGGCATTGACAATATTTCCGCCTAAAGCCAAGGCGGGAGCAGTAAGCAAGGCACCAGGGTGGACGGATCTTTGCCAGTACATTACCTTGGACCTCTGACTTCTGCCGGGGCCCTGGAGGCACACGGCTTTTCTTCCCAAGACCTGGAATTTTCTGCCTGAGCGACTCTGGCCTGCTTGAGTCGCGTTGGTTGCATCCTTCGTTAGGAAACGGCACAGGCGATGTACGCGAGGGGCACAGGCCGGTCCCCCGGGCCGTCTGAGGAAGCGTGTCCTGTCCTGCGCTCACCCACTCCGGGCGGCCCCTCCCCCACCCCCGGACGCCGTCAATCTCGGCTGTGGGTGCGACACTGCTGGACTCAGCGGGGCGCAAATGGCTTCTCCGTGTACCTGGGTGGCCCCTGAGGCCGCAGCCACCTGAAGAGTTCTGTCCCCTTTGTGTGACCTACACCTGGCAGCTCTGAAAAGACATTTTGGCTGCTCTCGACCTACTGAATTTAATGCTCCAGAAAGCAACTGGATTTCATCACCGGAGAGGACGCTAACTCGGAGAGACAAAGAGCATGCTTTTCATGTCCCCAAGTCTATGAAAGAGCATTTGGGGCCGTGTGGACCCAGCTCACCAAATCCGCACGGAACACGGCCAGTGGGGTCGCACCGTCTCCCCCGACTGCTCCTCTGGGTGCAGCGACCAGGCGGCCAGGCCCCGAAGACCAGAAGGAACTCAAAACTGGAAACACATTTGTAGATGGCACAGACAGGGGCAGGACTGTCAGCGGAAGGGGACTAAGTATCTGCTATGGACCAGTTACCTTATTTAATGTTCCTAACTCTGTATGATCATTTAAAGTTGACTGATAGAGGAACCGAGGCGTAGACGTTAAATGACGTGTTCAAGGACATGGAGCCAGTCTGAAGAAAGGCCAGGACTGAAACCCAGGCCTGCCGGGCTCCAGACCGCCGTCCGAACCTCTCTGTACCACCCGTGCTGCCCCGTGTCCACCAGAGGAGTGCAAGACAGCTCGCCAAACGCAGGAAAGACACACGGACACGAGGTCAACCCCCCCAAAAACTACTGAAGTCCCCGGGAGTCGGACGGCCGGGCAGTGGCGATCCACGGGAGGAACGCCGGAGCTGGCGTGGGTTCCGTCCTCAGACGGGACGGGGCGTAGGACGGGCGTGCCGAAGGGGCCCCCGGGGGAGGCACGAGGCAGCACTCGTCTGGACACGGACCCGCTGCGGCCCACGTCCGAACCAGCCCCGGGGCCCCTCCGCCCACGGCGGAGCCAAGGCGTATCGTCGTGGTCCACTTGGCTGTGCCGCGACCGCTTCAAGGACTATTAAATTAAACCCTGGAGACGGTGCCCCTGAAGATAAAGAGTGTGCTTTTCACTGTGCCGTCGAAGGAGACCAGAAAGCCTGCAGCTCTCGGCTTTAAAGACAACATAATGAGATCAGAGATTCTGCTCGCAAAGAAATTAACTTTCGGTTAATTAATGAAAGTAACCTTAAACAGCGGGCACGTTGCCAACAACCAGGACACTATAATAAAGTGTGGGGGTGGGGGTGGGGGCAGGTAATGGGCCGTTTTTCAAGGGGCCAGGGCTCGGCAGCCCAGGAAAGAAATCTGATGAGAATGCTGCTTGTAAATTTGATCTCGAATTCTTAAGATGAACAAATAATAGTCTTATCTGTAATAAAGTCTGCTACAAATGCTTTCTTTTCACCCATGATTTTCTGTTCAATTTAGATAGAAGATTTAATTAGATGTTGGTGAAACACCAGTTATTTAATAAAACCCTTAATAAAAATCTAATCTGCGGTACATAGAAACCACTGTAACATAGTCACAATTTAAAAAAAAAAATACGTTTTAGAGGATCTACTTTTTTACAATTAAGAAAATATATGGGTATGACGCGTTGCTTCCCACACGGGGTAAGGGCTAAGGAGGCAAATCCGATAAAACCGAGCCCCCGAACTGAGACCCTTTCTTCCTTCCCGTAAAATTGGTCTTTAAAGGTTTTGTCAGTTGCAACCAAAAGGGGTCCTTGAACTGAAAGAAAGAAAGAATGAAGAACCATCCCTCCCACCTCGTAGAGTTTTTAAATGAAAACTTGCCTCTCATGAGAAACGGACACTCAGGATTCCTAATATTGTACGAGAAACAATACGGGCTCCTACGTCCCTTGCCTCCAACCTGAATTTCACCATCATAGACCATCGGCAACCCCTGCGATGGAGATATGGATTCTCCCCCGACCGCGTCCACGGGAGGAGAGAAATTCCACGGGGGCGCGACGTGTCCATGGAGAGCGAGGGCTCACAGCATGCTTGACGATGACGTCGAGATCGCTTCGAGTCCGTGCTGCTCCCGAACTTCTGATACCTCCACCAAAGGCAGAATTCTGGACTGGACGAACCCAGCCCCAAGTTTTGCTCAACAGGGCGATTCTTAGCGAGCATGTCTCCTCCCAAACAAACTTTGGTATAGGTGGGAATGCTGGTTTCCAGGGGACGCTGCTCTGCGTGTGTGTGTGGGGGGTGGAGGGCGGGATTAAGTGGAAATGGGATCCGGACGGTCGGGAACGTCAGGGGGTCCGCTTTCCACAGGCTTCCTCGAAGGAGCGGAACGGCCGGGCTGGGGCGACGGCGCCCCCCGAGTTACCAGCCCGGGCTGCACGTCCCCTACGCCGCGCCCCTGTCCACGGCACAGCGGAGCTCGCGTGCCCAGTCGTGGTTATGTAGGTCGCGGAATCCGGTGGAAGTGGATTCGGCTCAGGTGAACAGAGTGGGGGGTGGACTCGGACCGAGGCAGAAGAGCCGACCGCCCGGGCTGAAGGGACGAGCAGGTGACAGGGAACGTCGGGCTCTTTCTGCCGTGGCTCCGCCGACTCCGCGTCCTTGGCCAGGGCCGTGCGGCTTCTCGGCTCAGGTCTCGTTCGAGAAGGTCACTGCTTAACGCATCCGGCTGTTGCGATCTCCAGGTGTAATCATCGGGATGGGGGTTCTGGAGGCTTCCACTGTGTATCAGTTTAAATAATGGCGCCCTCCTCTCGCGAAGGAAGGAAAGGCCACAGTTGGGCCATCGGTTCTGCGAGGCTGCTCACTTCGCGTTTCGGATGAGGGGCCTCCCACTATCCACAATCTCCGACGCCACAATCTCCGGACAACGCCACGGCGTGTGGGGGGCAGGCGTGTAATGATTTATAATGCCTGTTACTTTGGGTTCAAATCTGAGCCCTCTTTAGCTACTGACCCGGGGATGACATGGGCTGAACCCAGACAGGGCACAAGAGGCAGCCGGCAGGGACCCGTCCGGCCCTCTGGGGCCACTCGCCCACTCAGGAATGTGTCCGGACCGGGAGGCAGACTGGGCTTCATTTCTACGTCTGCTACGCCAATACCTTCGTGGCTGGCTTGACTATTTACACAAGCCCCACCCGAGACTGGGCTGGACAGGACAAGAAGCTGGGGACCTGCCACGGGCTTCCTGGAAAATGGGATGAAGACACAGCAAGAGAACTCTCTGAGATAATATCTAATCGCCTCGTTCAGGAAGGGGGGGGGGCCTGGGGGTACACCATGAGCCCCTGATCTTGGCTCTCTTTTTAAGGTGCGAGGGGTCACCTTCTTCGTAGCCTTACCAGACACCCAGGGATAAGAGGCGCATTCTTTGGTTGGAGGAAAGGCAAAAGGGGAATCGAAACTCCCAGCCCCCTTTTGGGCATGAAGCTAGGAGGCGGCTCCCTTAAATATTAACATTATAATTGGGAGCCACGGGCTGTGCTCCAATTGTGGGTTTCACTCAACATCCTGCCTCAACAGGATCTCTGGGAGCCCGTGACGCCTCCGAGCTCGAGCTGTTCTCCCAGAGGGATGTTGACTTCCGTGGTCTGTTAAGCAAGCAAGACGAAAGTCAAAGGACACTCTCTTCCAGAGCCGAATCCTGACACAAGCGCTTCGGGCCAAACCGTACCTCAGTCAGTCCCTTTCCCCATGGGCTTTGTTAGACAGGATTCTCCCTAACAGGACAAGGGGGATGGCAAACGTTGGCGTTCAAACTGTAGTTATCGACCAAGTAGAAAACAAACAAACAAACAAACAAAAACCCCGAACTAGTTTGTTATCTTTTATCTTTGCGGTGCCTGGGAAGCCACCAAGGCCCCTAGGTGATGGGTCCTACACACTGAGAGTCGAGGGAACCCAGCTCCGGCTGCTCGGAGCAGCCCCCAGAGTCCCCTGATCGCTGGCGTAGTGGCCGGGATCCTGAGCTAGGAATGTCCGAGGCAGGACTGGGCTGGCATCCCGACGGCGTGATGAACTTGGGAAAGTTACAAAACTCACCTCGCCAAGTTCCCGTTTCTGCAAATGGGGATACAAGTATCTGTTTCCTGGAGCTGCCGTGAAAACTCGGTGGGCTCGCGCCTGGAGGTGACGTAAACATGCACATTGCCTGGCGCGCTGTGGTTAGCTCAATCAGCGACGGCTCTTCCCTGGCCCTCGGTGACCGCAAGCTGCGACTGACCATTCTCGTGACGGTCCTTCCGTCACTGTCTTTAACAGCCGGGAGTGCTTCTCCTCTGATTATCAGCCCTCTCCAGGACTCCAAAGCATGAAAACCATCGGATGGCGGGCAGCGGAGCCACCCGAAACCGTTTCAGACTCTGGCACTGAGGTGACCAGGCGGTGGCTGAGGGGCCACATTTAGCTCACCGTTTCTTTTGGCCCCAACAGGACTGGCTCTTGTGAATTTTTTGGCGTTGCTTGAATGAGTGGAAGATCTGCTTCTCTGAGCCAAACCCGGCCCCCCACCCCCCCACCCCACGAGCATCACCGGCGGGAGGTGATCGGCGGCTGAGCCCTGCGCTAAGACGCACGTGCTCCCGCGGGAAACGTCCCGCCGCCCCCTGCCTGGCCTGCTTTCTCCGTCTCCAGTGCCGGGTCCCGCTCCGGGGCGCCGGCTGTAACAGGGCCGGCCCCCCTCTGCTGCTGCCCGCTGCTCTGCCCACCTGGATTCTTGCGGAATGCGGCCACGCCGTGGTTGCTTTGGGGCCGTCTCGCAGCACGGCCTGCCCCTCAGCAGGCGCCTGGGCGCCGGCCACACGGAGTGACCGCCGCCGTCGGCCCGTCCGCCGTCCGTGTCGAGCCTCGACTCCCGTCGACGTTACTTCTCGTTCCCTCTTGTAGCCTCAGCCCTGGCTTCGCTCGGAGGCCAGGCCGGGAAGCTCGCGCACACTGCGCCTCCTCCCGGGGTCGACCATCCTGGGCCTCCACGTCCTCTTCATGGTTGGCTGTGCCGGCAGCCCCCCCGCCCCACAACTCCCTGGGCTCTCACGAGCACCTCTGGGGACACACGTAGCACATCGCACCTGCGGCGGGTTCACTTCGAACGCCCCTCTCTGCCGCATGACAAACTCCCTCTCGGTAAACAGCCCCATCGCCATCAGTAACGATAAGGATTTCCTTGATTATTCAGCGTCAAACGACTGATTAACAAAGCGTGAATTCCAACTGGAAAATAGTATTCAAGTTCAGTCAAATATTTTATGTAGAGAACTAAACATTTTCATTCAACAGATATAACAACAACGAAAAAAATATTACACAGGGTAGTTCATAAAGTGCTCCACTCTTTCAACTCTTAAACAAAGCCGAAGTCTGCGCGTGACCACACGGTACTCGAGCGCAGCCCAACTGCCGTGTCTTTGCCTCGGTCACTGTCACTGTTTGTTTTCAACCCGCTGTTCACACGTGGGAATATGTGTCACCATAGTGTCCGGGGACATAAACTCCACCTGAAGGGACCTCACACACAGTCGGATGGGAATGGATGTACTCTCGAAGGGGTGTAGTCGAGTGTGTGTGCACCGCTCGCTGACTGCGTAATGGAGGACTCTTTGACTTAACGTCCATGTACAATACAATGTTTACTAAAGGCGATCTTACTAACATGTGCTCCTTTGAAGCATTACGTGTATGTAAATATAAATACACACATAGACATACATTAGTACACCTCAGGAGTAATTCAGAAACTGTGTAGAAATTAGACCAAAAAGGGCTTTTTTTTAGAGAGTGTTCTATCGCTGACATCTAGAATTGATGGAGAATGGTGATAATGAAAAGCAGGCTGACTCTTGTCAGTTTTATTATTGTTTTTAAATTTTCTACAGACAATGCACCCCCTTAATGCCGGCACGGAGTGGGGGAGACGGAAAGGGGGGTGGACGGCCCCCCACCGCCCCACCTGGAAGCATCTCTGCCCGTCTCCCAACTCGATTTCTGCTTTTCATTGTTAAGACATTCTGGTCTGGCTTCCTGACCCCTTTTGGCCCAGAACTTCATCTTCGTCTTTGATCTCTTCGTCCCAAATCCATTAATCTGGGTGCTCGATCCAACTGCCAGCCGTCCTGGCCTCCAGACCTCGCAGCGCCTCTTCCTCTGACTTGGTGCCCCTCCCCACGCCCGCCACCTACCCACACGCCGGCTCTCTGCTCTTCTCGGCTCATCGTCCTTTGCCTCGGACGACTTCTCTGAACGTGAGCAGACGCCTGCCTGACCGGGGGCGCCCCAGTGAGAATTCCTCCCTGTCTCGCTGAGCTCCTGCCGAGGCACACACTCCACGGTGTCCGACGGCGGCCTAAGCCTCAGAGTGGCAAGCACGGAAGCACCGCCCTGATGTCAGTAGCGTGGCGGAGGCGGGGGCTGGGGATGCACGCGCAGCCCTGAGTGCGACTCGCTGGTGACGCTGGAGAAACACCGCTCGAGGGACGTGAATGAGCTGCAGACGGCAGCCGTGCTCACCAGCACCAAGGCTGAAACGGGGGACGCCTCGATGGGTGCTGGGCCTGGTCAGGGGTGCGTGGCTGTGACTCGACGCTCGCCTACTGGGCTCCCCAAGGCGGTGAGCGCCAGCATTCGTGACGCCTGTGTCTTAGGCCCGTGCCTTGCCTGATGGCAGAATTTACGGTCCTTAGTTCTGAGATGTCAATAAAATCACCTGGCCACGTGAGGGTTGTCTCTAGCACAGTCTAATATAGAATGCTTATCTTATTCAGGCACAACCTCAGCCTTTAATATCCCACTAAATCTGTAAATCAATCCATGACTTTTAAGATTTCTTTGAGAACGAGTCTCAGGCAGCCTGGAGTCCCTTTTTTTTTTTTCTTCTTTTTTTTTTTAATGAGGATGATGATATTCATTAACTTGACCGGTTAGTCACATATGTCAATAACCGTAGAGGCCAGTTAACTGAAATTGTTTTCCTCTGCTTTTGCTTAAAAATTTTGATCTATTATTATATAAAACAAGAGCTTTCGAAAAGAATAGTGGTTGTGCCCCATCACTCTGGAAAACCAAGACAGAGGTTCAATATTTAATTCTAAATCCTAAGCATCCATTATTTACACACGTGGCAAGGAAGAACAACCCTGGCCTTTCGTCCTGTTGCAAATGAAATAATACTAAAGAAGCACTTTAAGGTGTGGCTATGACAGGCTAAATAATGATCGTATCCCATTTACTTAGCCCTTAAAAATCTAACGAAAATCAGTATCCAATCACGCATGCCACTTAACTCCGCAAGATAATTTATATGCATATAATGTATTCATTACAGATATGTGCATACATATCTGTCTGTATCTATGCATAAGCACGGAAAATATATGTAGACGATATGTCGGACACAGGCAGTTTCAATGGGGGTTTCTATCCCGTGTTCGAAGAACAGTATTCAAATGATTTTCTGACATTATTTTCCCTACACACTCGCTTTGTGCAATTCGAGCACTGCGCATTTCCGTAAAGCTGTTCTATGGGTCTAGGATGCTGCTTTAAAATATCTGGGCCACCTTCAGAGATTTTATAAAGTGACTCCTTTATTCTCATGGAGAGGAGGGAAAGGCAGGTTAATCATCTATTGACTCCTCAGTCTTATTACTGGCATAAAGCTCTGGCTTTGTTAAATTTCCGCTTTTTAGTTACCTAACAAACATACATCAGCAGGAGGTACAGATAAAGATCGAAAGATTAAGCTTTGTCACTCAAATGATAATTAAAAAGAGTATTTTAAACACACTGTAAATATACACAAGCCATCATAAAATCATCAAAACCCTGCCTGAGCTCACCACCTCCAGAGTATATAGATTATCGGGCAGAGGGATATTGATGTTAAGTCCTGCTTGTCTTGGAAGATTGTCATTAACTGTCCCAAGCCTGCACTCAGTCAGCCACCTGAGACGGGGAATTGGGCTCCGCACTTTCCAGTGGCAGATTAGTGGGATTTGGGGCGAGCAGTTTAATATGCATTTAATTGTGATCCTTTTCTATTCAACTCCTAGATTCCTTAAAATACATTTTTCCAAATCCTTAAATAAAAACAACAGAAATCAAGACTCGGTTGTCCTGCCTTTAAGAAATAATTTCGTATACGGGAAAGATTCAGTAAAGCAGATTAATTTCTCCTAAAAATTTTCATTTATAACATGTCACAAGAAGACACACGAGCCCGTGTGGCAGCATCACCTTTCATAAAAAGAAAAGCTTGTCATCGCAATCTTATTAGGATGTCACGCATTGTTAAACTGGTAAAATATTTCTGTATATTCCAATTAGTGCAACCATTTACTGGCAGACACAGTACAGAGAAAACTCTCTCTCTTTTTTTTTTTTCAAAAAAAGTCCTTTCCATTGGGAACCAATCCTTTGTTTGACAATTCAGAGAATGTTATTTAGAGATTTTAATTGCTCAGTTGATCTGTGGCTAGATCTCAATAATCAAAACAATAAAATTATTGGGTTTCTTTTTTTTTTTGACAACTGTAATAAAGTGCTGATAGTGTCCTGGGATAGTTAACTCGAGCTAAACTGACACTACCAGGTTCTTTCTCATATATCTTTTTTATCAGAAACAAAGTAGCCATTTTTTTTAATGTAAAAAATACATTAATAACACTGTCATTATCAATAGCTATTTCAGCTGTAACTCGACGTCTACAGGAAACATCTAATCTGGTTACCTATAACAATGTAATCTGACCATCTATGAAAAGGGGCCATAATTCTAAATTAAAAAGAAAAAAAAAATCTTCAAATCAGCTAGGAAAAGTCAAACAGTCCAATAAAAATAGGCAAAAGACATGGATAAATATTGCACAGAAGAAGAAATATAAACAGCCATTTAAGTATAAGAAAATACTTCTAACTCATTAGTAATCAAAAAATAAATAAAATCAAGGAGATACTGCTGTCCTAATCTATCAAATCGAAACAGTTTACACACACACACACACACACACACATACACACACACACTTGGCAGTACTGATAAAGGTACAATACGCAGAGTCATAGACTGATGGGGGAGCCGACATAATTGGTTCAACCTTTTGGAAGAACATTTTGGCAATAAATATCAGAAGCCTTTAAGAATGTACATATCCTTTGACCCAGTGAATTCAATTTCTAAGACTCTGTCCTAAGGTGATAAAGATTCACACAAAATTTTCAGACAAGAATATTCACCCTGGTATTTTATATGAGGAACAAAATCAGAAACGACCTAAATATGCAACGACAATAGGAGAAAAATTAAATAAATATGGCACAAAAGGGAATTCTAGTTTTTATTAACAAGCATGTTCTCAGGGAATATTTAAAGATGAAAAGTAGCTCATGATATAGTAAGTGAAAAGAGGCAAGTTATAAAAGTTATGACCCTGATTTTGCTTTAAAAAGCATGTCTGTATGTACATATGCATTGCAAAAAGATTGGAAGACAATGCATTAAAATGTTCATAGTGGTTATCTTCAAGTGGTGAAATTATATAGGAGACCTTTCTGTTTTATATTTCTCAGGGCTTTCAAAAAGATGATTTTTGTTAGCACAGATTACATGTTAATTTAAAACATGCTCCTTGAAAAAGCAAACACAGAAATATTGAGCCTTAAAAAACAGGATTTCCTACCATATTTTCTAAATAATTTACCTTATGAAAAGTACATTCGGATCTAAATAAGTGTCTCCTATTTTTTTTTTGAGAAGAGTACGGTATCTATACAATGACTTATTTTATCGAATTGTAGGAAAAAAAAAGGCATTTAAAAAAGCTTACGAGGGAGGAGCTGGCAGTTGGGAGGGCCAGTTGGGAGGCCTGAGAAAGAAGTTTCTTCCTTGCACAATGGGATCTCACCAGCCAGAATGGAGGATGCTCAAAACATGGCATTTGGTGCCAAGGGAAACTGAGCATTTGGCTTGGCACAAATCGTTGCCACAGAAGAAACACAAATCAGCCCTGACTTTGCACTCGATTTGGATTTTAAAATTCTATAAATTGGGAAGTTCTTTTACGGACACATATTCTAAAGGACAATACCAAACACCAGCAAACACCAGCTTCCCTGCCCCCACCTTCTCAACCCTAAAACGCACAGGGAGAGGCCTTCTGACTCCCTGTCTAAAAAGAAGCCACTGATTGGACGTGGTTCCATAGTTCAGTGGTGAGCACGTCTGCTTTACACGCAGAAGGTCCTGGGTTCGCACCCCAGTGGAGCCACGGTCCATGGTCCATGGCCTCATCACCCCAAACAAGCCCGATGTCTGATCTTGGAAGCTACACAGGGTCAGGCCTGGTTAGTAGTTGGATGGGAGACCACCTAGGAAGACCAAGTGCTGTAGGCGTAAATAATTAAAACAAAACAAAACAAAAAGCCACTGGCATAATCCTGGGGACCACGCACATTACTGAAAACCCTGGCCAAGTTTGGCCTTGAGGATGAAGACCATCAGGACCTTGCTTAAGTGAGATGTTAGAAAGAAAGTCTTAGGGTTTTTCACTCTGGAGAGCAAAAATTAATTAATTTGCTTACTGAAGAGTCAGAGGAGAAAGACGCCACGCTCTCTCATTTAATCTGCTTCTTGTCCGGCACCCCTGCTCTGCACGTACCCTTTTCTGCTGGATCCCGTCTGGGAAGAAGGGCGCCCCGACCCTGGACGCCACGGGGTATGCGTGGAGGAGACAGGAGGACAAGCGCGAGAGGAAGAAAGGACATTTTTGCCAGGTCGACAGCCCCGAGTTTATTAAGCGAGCACCTACTACGTGCTGAGCGCTTGATCTCACTTGATTTTACGCGCCCCAGAATACCGAACGCCAGCCTTTCAAAGTCCTTCTCACCTTAAACTCCGGCCAGAATCATTCTCTCTGACTACCAATGTTAAGGAATATCTCAAAACACAAAAGTTTAGGAACTAGTTTAGCCACAGGTTTCTTCATTTTTTTTTTAATACTAGGGGACGATTTCGATCCACGCCCAGTGGCAGAAGGTAAAAAAGTGGCCACCTCTTCCCGCTGAGCTAGGCAGACGGGGAGAAGCCCTGTCGTGACGCTGGTAGCCAGTCTGGTGAGGAGGCTCATCGACATGGGTGGGGGGCTGTCTCGGAACCACGCGAGCACCCAGATTTCTGAGTTTTTTTGCTTCAAAACTCAAAATGTCCACATTCAAATGCAGAGCAGAATCCTTCCTCCCCTTCCCTCACCCCCGCCTGCGGTACCCCGACCTCCCCCCACCCCCCGTCCCCCGCCCGCACTGCTTGCTAAGTGGCTGCAGTATGAATAACTTGGAGGAAGGCGTTATGCCTGGCCACCCCTCCGGCCGGGGACGACTGGCTTTCGCAGCGGTGTACGGCGAGCCCCACCGAGCCACCCGCTGCCTCATCAGAATGCGGGGCGCTGCTGCCAGCCCGGGGCGCTGGACGCCAGCTGCCTGGGGTCGCCATCGCAGTCCAGGCAGACGCCGGGGACCACTGCCTTCCACTGAAGATCAAGTACATGATCCACTGCAGTTAATCAATAGGATAATGGAATGAATCAATAGGAAAGATTTTTAGAAGGTCTTAATTAAAGAAACACTTGCAGATACAAATGATGTCTTCAATCTATTGATAGTGCCAAGGTGAAGGGTTAAACACAAACAAAACCATCAACTTTACTTTGCCGGCATGCCTTCCGCGAGAGAACAACCCGGCAGCCTCCTGGCCCTGGGGTCGGCCCATTAATCAGTCCCTTGTCAATTTCACGGCCACACTGTATGGGAAAATTAGGCTATGATCAAAAATTGTAATTACCAAACAGCAGCTCAAAACAACATTTAGAAATAGACGTGCGCACCCCGTCTGGCCTTCCTGCGCTGCTGAAGTATGGGCGGCACGCCCCGTAAAACCCGGTTCTGCGGACGAACTCCCTCCCGATGTGAGGCACGGAATTAGAATAATTAAAGAAAGCCTAAATTGATGGATCCCACTTAGGCAGGGGAATTCTCCAGCGGGCCTTCTGCTCAAACATGTAACATCAATATTTTTGAATCCCTAGACGGTCCTGCACTAGGTACTGGTTTAAAGAGACATCAATCTGTGATGTCAGCATTTATCTAATGAACCTTCAAAAATCAATGTCCGGGGTGGCCCGTTCCACGCAGGCGCCCGGCCTGGCCACTCTCCTGGCCTCACTTGCTAAGGGGCCTTACGCCGTAATCACGGGAAACGTGGGCCCGGGTGGTCAGGCGGACTGGTTGGAGCAGAGGAGGCTGGGATTCTAGGATCCGTGTGTCCACCGAGAGTTCTCAGATGACATGGGAATAAGACAAGGAGGCCAAGGTTCCCATCTCAACTTTCCAAGGGCCTCCGGGTCCAGACGTGCACATCGGAAAACGACCTGCTCCTCAGCCCCGTCCCCCCCGCAAAGCTTCCCTCCCCCTCGGCGGCTTCCGTGCCGTTCCCTGCTCTGGTCCCGTTCCTGACAGCTACGGCGATTTTCTGCTTTTTGGGGTTGCTCGACTGGGATTCCCGTCGAAGCCGCACTCCACGGGAGGCCCGTGCTTAGCTCTCCTCTTGTTAGGAGTTTATGCTCAACTCACCCTCACCCTCCTGTGAAGAGGACCCCTTGACACTGATATCTTGACACCCGAACAGGCAGAAGAGAGCGCCTAGGTTTGTTTCGCTTCTCTTTGCCTCTTTAAAATAAATTGGCCTGTACGGGCTGCCACGAGGCTGAGCTATTTCAAGTGCGTAACTCGGGGTGACAGGTATGCCATGCACTATGCATGGCGGTTGTCTCCCTCTCTTTCTCTCTCTCTCTCTCTCTCTCTCTCTCTCTCTCGACCAAAAGACTCAGTCCTGAGGGTGGCGTGGAGCTTGGACAGTTGTAAGATGTTCTGTGTGGGCTGAATTAGTTGTTGCGCGGTTCCTGTCTATCTCCTTGAACACAGCTTTCAGGGGGCCCTCGTGCCAAGTTTGAGTCCAATTAAACTACAATGAAAGGTACCATGATTTCATTTGCTTGGATTGTCACATTTCAGAAGTTCAGTAGCCTGCAAAATGTTCGCTGTCTCTCATTAAGCCAGTTCCGGCAACTGTGTAAAGTCTCTAATTTGGCTGCTTTTGATACTCTGCTTTCGGCCCGGAAGATGGCTGCCTGCAGGGAAGGCTCCCATGCCACCCGTGGTATCAGAAAAACGTTTCTGACCATACAAATGGAAAACGCTCCAGAACAGCAAAACTGACTCTATGACAAAAATGAGATGACATCTCAGGGTTCCGCTTATGTTTTCCAGTGTTTCTTTGGACGAATTTTTGCCTCAGAGAGGAGGGGAGTGTGTGTGTGTGTGTGTGTGCGCGCGCGCGCGCGTGTGTATGAGTGTGTGTGTGTGTGTGAGAGTGTGTGTGTGTTTAGGGGAGGAGTACATTCTATGCCAAAAAACGCTCAGTGTGGTGATATTTTCAGAGCCATAAATATAGACCTGTAACTCCCCCGATACAAATATTTATTTATTTAAAAATCCACAGAAAAAATACGAAAACAAAATTACGTTTAGATGCACATTGGAAAATGGATAGCGTTCAGCCAAGGCGTGCTCTGTGGAATCAGGTCTGTCCTGGAGACCTGACGTGGTGTAGACCCTGGATCGATCTTGACTGGGTCCCAGAGGAACTTAAGGAAGACAGAACCGCCGTCCTGCGTAATGTGTGCACGCTCCCTCCCATCGCGGCTCGGGTCGGAGGAAAGCGCTCCCCGGATGCCAGGGATGACAATGGCCATTTGTTGATGGCTCGCTAGATCCCAGACAGTACGTTAAGAGCTTACAGACACACACACACACACACACACACACACACACACACACACACACTGCCTCATTCCACCCTCTCAGTGACCCATTCTCCAGACAGAGGAGACTAAGTGGAGAGAAAGCGGACTGACTCGCGCGAAGTCACGGCTGGCGAGAGCAGGGGCCTAGAACCGAGCCCGGGCCCGGCTCATGGCAGAGCCCTGCCTCCTGAGCATTGCCGCACCTCTGCTTCAGTGGCACAGGTGAGTGCCATACCCCCTGGATTCGCAAAACACAAACTGGCAGGCGACGTCCGCCCCGCCTCCCGCAGAGCAGAGGTTAGCATGGCGGGGGAGTCCACTTCAGCCTTGGCTGATGCATTCGCTTTGCTGGACAGAGGAATCTCCTGGAGTTCCAATCCTTCTACTAACCTCCTATTTTTAAAAATAACTCTTACGAGTAGAAATTTTTTTCTAATTACCAAAAAAAAAAAGAAAAAAAAAAAAAAGAAAATGCAGAAATCCCCAAAGAAGATAATGTAAATAACCTGCATTTCTACCACCCAGATAATAATCACTTTTGGTGCAGTTCTCTACTGCCTTTTTTTTTTTGGTCTATAAAACTGACCAGTTTACATGTTGTGTCCTTCCATTGGATGGATGTGATTATAATCACTGGAATAGGCTGGACTTTCCTCGAATGTTAAACTCCTTCCTGGTTCTTTTAAACACACTGCCATGTCAGTTGACTCCATGGAGGAAAAAAATGGAATTTTTTTTTTTTTTCAGGTCCAGGTTGTGAGAATAACCCCAGCTGGCTGCAAACTCAAGGTCAGTGAGGGCCAGGCTCTGGGTGAGTGTCCAAACGCTGAATCCCAGAAGCTTAAAACGGAATCAGAGTTCCTTCTACCAGCTCAGAAACCCATACATCTTCCAGTAGTCCTTAAAAAAAAAAAAAAAAAAATCACCACAAAAAAAAAAAAAAGCCTAATATAAAACTGGAGAGGTCAGTTTAATTATGTATGTGTAAAAAAATAATCAAGATCAAAAAACGCTTTCATTTTCCCGGGTAATTTTTTTTTTTTTTTTTTTTTTTTTTGAAACACATAAGGTTGATATTCTTGCTTGGAAGATGGAAGCGATACTTCAGCCTGCAGCAGTCAGGGGTTCACGGAACTGGGGCTGCTGGTTCTTTTAAACACACTGGCCCCGGGAAGGGTGTGATGAACACAGCCTGAAATCAATATCAGGGAACAGTTACTGCATCTCAATATTACTTGCCGAGATGGGCTGCTGGGAGAGGAGTGAGCGAAGGAGATCTATGTCAATAGCTTTAACGAAGCTCTCCACAGCCACGCACAAAGGGAGGTCAAATAACTATCAGCCGACCAATCCCCATTGTAAGTAGTAAAAATGATAAAATCAATATTATTAAATAAAAAGTTAGCACTGCTATTGAACTCTCTCACGATCTTGGCAGCGCCTGGCTGAAAACGAAGGAGGCTATTTTCCAATCTCTTTAGGGGCAAATGTTTGGGATCATAAACATCTGTAAACCGTGGGGGCACATGGGTATTTTTCACATGTAAACTGAGCCATGGGAATATCTGAACAATAGGTCCAGGTAACTGTCACCTTGTTAGAAAACAACAATCCTTCCCACCCAGGTGAACAAATATTCTGAGGGCCACTAAAGGCTACGGCGTCATTTAGAGAGAGCTAGGCTTCGGGCTGGCTCAGGGCTGTCCAGGATAAAAGAGAGAGGTTCTGTTGGTTGTCCTTTCAAATCTCGAGATTTGGAAATGCACCAGAAAAAAATATATTGTGGGGGAGGGGGATGGGGGTGGGGAGGTGAGTGGGAAGGGAAAGAAAAAGAAAAAGGAAAAAAAAAAAAAAAAAGGAAAAAACAAGGGCATTTCAATAGCAGAAGACTGACCTGTCCTCGCCAGCCCAGGGGACTTCGGGGAACCTCCCGAGAGGCAGAATGGGTTCTTCGCTGCTGGAGGGAGGAGGGTGGTTGGGTAACGGTGCAGGCCGAAGGGAGAACATAGCAGGGACTGGACAAGATAGAGACAGCCCAGCCAAAAATTCCTACGAAGGCGGCAAGCTCCAGTTATATCTGGAGGAGGGAGAGGGAAAGAAAGAAAAAAAAAAAAAAGAAAAAGAAAGGAAGAAGAATGTGTAAGAGTGAGTGACGGCCCGTGGGCAAGGCTGCATGTGCGGCTCTGACCTGCATTTAAACACGGAGCTGCTCAGCCCCGGGAACCACTGAAGTTGGCTCCCTTGTTTGCATTTCATAGAAACTACTATAGAGAGTAAACAGGAACCTTCGGGTGAATTATTTAGCATACAAATAAACCAGCAAAGGAGGCTAAGTAGGCCTCTATGAACTGACTGGGTTGAAATATTCATCTGTAAATAACCCTCCAATCTGGTGCTTTTCCCCCCCGTACAAATACTACACGGAACATTACACACAACTGGCTTCGAGGGGTATGGAGGCTCACTGGAGAGCGATTTTTACGTCCGCTGGCATCTGTGGGTAGTGATACGGACTGCCTGTTAATATGGCCGGCATAAAAGGTGCGCGCGCGCTCTCCGAAACAGCAACGCGCCGGCAGACAGCGCGGGCTGTGTGCGTGCCGCGTGGACCGACCCCCGCAGCGAGGATTTAGCAGGTTTATTAGTTTAGGAAATCGCGATCATTAAGGATAATTCATAATGGCCGCTTACCCACTCCCCGGCAATAGCTCGCTTAATTTAGGCTCCATTTCTTTGAGCCATAAATAAGCGAGCTGCTGTCTTCTGCACAGATGTGGCATTCAACCTGTTCATGTTGGCTGGTTTTCGCTTGTGTTTTAATCAAAAGCATTAGTAGATGAGACTATAAAAAGCACGGGGTTTGAAATAAATTAGCGAGGAACGTGGAGGCGAAGTTTTTTTTTAACTACTCAAAAAAAAAAGAAAAAAAAAAAAAGAGTAACCTCTCTCTCCAGAGGTAAAACAATTAAAAATAAATAATCCTCTTAAATGTAGTAAAGGAACTTTCATTTACAAACCCAAGGAGAGAGAAAATGACAGCGCAGTAACATTAATGAATGCCGAAGAAATATGCGTGTGACCTCTCTACAGTATTTCCATTTAACCGTGCGTGTAATTAAAGCCTGACCTTTGCAAACGCAGCCCGCTCTGGCGTGTGGCAGCGTCCCCTGTGAGGCAGGCTCGGGCTGCGGGGGACCGGAGGCTGGAACGCAGAGTCCCCTGCCTTCGGTGTCTGCTCTGAGGGACGGTCGCGTTCGCTCTCTGGCCCCACTGACAAGGACACCTTTCCTGCTGGCCCTTAGCCACGCCCGACATTCTTCTTCCGTACCCCCGCGCCCCACCTCTGTGGTCCGGCCCAAACACTCTGCAAAATTCTCAGGTCACTCAGTCAGCAAAAGGCAGGCAGACCAAGCACGCAGGTCTGGTCCGGTCACCAGCACTTCCAGTGCTGGCTGGTTTGTGCATGTCCCTAGGTGTGGGGCACTCTCTGAGCCCTCCCTGGCCTGGTCTGAGTGGCCAGCCGAAGGAGACCTTCCCCCTTCGTGAGCTCTCCCCCAGGGAACCATGGCTTGATCGACACGAGAATTTGGAATCATATTAATGATGAAGCTACAGAGAGACTTGAGAGCAGCTTTGTTCTCGAGATTGTCTTGACTGCAGAGCTAGTCCTGGTGTCACGGAAGGGCGTTGGTCAAAGAGTGAGAAGGTCTGGGAGACGTTTCCCAGCTGTGTCACTCGTCACCTGCTGTGTCCCCAAGAGAGCCAGTCAGCCTCCCTAAGCTTGGGCCTCCCCATTTGCAAAGTGGGACATCATCCCCTGCCCCGCCTACTTGCGGGGACAACTGTGAGGACTCAGGGGGACGGCGCCCATGAAAGTCTCCTGGGATAGCAAAAACGCTTCGGCGAATTCCAGACACCAAAATAATTTTTCCTTTCCTGGGAAAGTAATGAAGGTGGCTCAGTGTTCTCTGTGAACAGTGTGACACAGTGAACACAGGGAAAGCCAGTGACAAGGTGAGTTCGACTCCCCAGAAGAAATTTCTCTCCCGAGCCACTCTCGCTGAGAAGCTGGGTCTGACGCTAACTCTGAGGAAATTAGTGTCATTTGACACTCTTTAGAGAAATTCTGGTATTCGGTGCCCCGACCACAGAGTTGGCACACACACAGAAGAGCAGCAAATAAGCAGCCAGGGACAAGAGAAAGAGGACGGCGATGACGGGCGTACACACAGCTCGGCTACCGCGGGCTTCGCCGCTGACAGGGGCCATCGCGGGCGTGCAAGCAGCACCGGCGGGTAGGAGCCGGGCGCCTTCCGGGAGGATCTGTGCAAAGCAGGGCCAGGAGACCCGCAGCCGGGGAAAGGCCTGCGAAGCAGCGTGACCTTGGCTCCCACGTTAATAACAAGAGCCACAGAGCTCCCTCGGGCTGCCGAGCTCCGGCGAGCTGACATGCTTACCTGCAGCCCCGTGATGGCAACGGGCGCTCGCTCTCTCTCTCTCTCTCTCTCTCTCTCTCTCTCTCTCTCTCTCTCTCTTTTCACTCATGTACAGGCTTATTTAATCAGGTGTGCACGGGGAGATTGATATCCCATTACAAAAGTGATCTTGGCCAAATAAAATCTACTGCCGTGGGTTTAAAAGAGCCCTAGGTCACAGCACGAGGGAGCGAGTGAGGTCAGGCGAGGGGCCGGCCCCGCATTCACACTTGAAAGTATTAGCCCGAAATGAGGAACATATTTATCAGGAAAATCTTTTATTCTTTTCAAATAGAGTTTCCTTTAGGAGTCAAAGTTCACGGGGACATTTACCATTCTGGTGCCCAAATTGACATGTTTAATAAGGCTTCTGGAAATTCGGGATTTAAATCATGGTTAGAATGATCGGGTCAAAACATGTCAAGCGAAGAACCTACGGTCAAAAATGATGGTTTCATTATAGCTGAATTGCTTTAAAACATTCTTAGCCTCCAAAAATTATACACTGAAACAGAGCACCTTAAAATCAACAAATAGAAGAACCCAGGGTTTTCTAAAGACATAACTGGTTACAAGAGTGTGCCTGGACAGGAGGATAAATGTTTAAGTACAGGGCAGGCGGACAGAAGTAGTCACAGAAATAGGAGAAACAGTAACGGCAGCCTCAGTAGTAACAGTCGAAGATACACGTAACCATTTTTGAGGAAACAGTGTTCCCGAAACACAGAAAAGTACCGTCTGCTAAGCTCCTGGAAGTCAGTTTAGCAGGGTAAGTACAATTGAGGTGGATCACGACCATTTCCACTCGGGATAAAGGTAGGTGGCAAAAACGCATGCAAAGGAATGGGGCGAGAAGACGCATCTAGGGAAAAAGAGAAGAGCTTATACTGTACTGCCTGGGTGTGAAACAAAATGACGTCATCGGAAACGACCCGGACGCAAACTTGTCCGACGCGTCTCTGCAGCCCGCCGCGGCCATCTGATCGACACCCGCGAGCGTGATGAGGGGCACAGGAGGCAGATGCTTGAGTGTCAGCTTGCTCCCACTGCTACCTCCTGCTACCCCGCCGTCAGACACGGGACCCGCCCTGTCTGAAAGCTTTGGATCCCAGTACGGCCCGCGCTTCCGCCTGGGTCAAAAACACCCCTCCCAGGTGAGAGAAAGAAATGAGCTCCAAACGGCTGCACAAAAACTCCAGGTTCTGTCCCAACGCCCGACGGGGACCCAAGAGGGTTTTTTCACACTGATCGTTTATGCTTACTTTTCACCTCGGATCTATTTCGTGACTTCCCAGGAAGATTATAGGGGGCAGCCAGGCATCCGTGACATCGAGAATAATTAAGACGAAGACGGCAGAGAGAGTCTGCGTAATAACGACAATGAATTTCTAAACCGCCCGACGACGGCAGCGCGGTCTGGGTCTCAGCCCGAGTGGGAGCGAGCAGTTCCGGCCCCGGAGTCTGTTTTCTCAAACGATTCCCTTGGGGTTTCTTTCATTGAGGAGAAGCAGATTCCCGGCCGGAAATAACAACCCTTCCCGGCATACGAGACGAACGTGAGGCCCCCGGCTTCCGCCTGCCCTTTGCCCGGTGGCACCAGCAGCAGCAGCAGCCACTTCGCAGTGAGATCTTTTGCTAACTATGGAAACTCGGAATCATTTGATTTGCAGATGGGGACCCCTATTGGTATGAAAAAAAAAAAATCTCAGGGAAAGTAGAAACAGAAACTCAGCTTTCTTAAGTGAATATGCCGGAAACTTCCCAATAAAAAGGACATAACGTCCACAGTTGGATTTCACAAAGGAAAATGCTAAGTGTTGAAAGCCTCTCCTCCCACCCATGCCAAAAGCCACCCCCTCAACCCCAGAAAAGCTGAACCCTCCCCACGGGGCTCCTGGTGCACCCCGCAGGGGCGCCCGTGCCCGGCGCCTCCCTCCAGCTGCCTGTGTCGCTGGGGTGGCCGTCCGTCTGGGCGCTGACAGGTCTCCGTGTTGGGCAGGGCTTTCAATCCTTCGTGACTATCTATTTGTCACTGCAGGTGAGTGGTGGCACTCAGCCTGATCCCTAGCCACTTTCACAGTTACTTATCTGTCTTTATGGATTCATCCTGTGTGTCAAGCCAGCGCATAACAGCATTACTGTCAGGGTGACAAAACTGTCCCCAGAGTGCCACAAATGATTCTCTCTCCTCATGGCTGCGAGCAGGGGAAACACAGTGACACTGGCTTGCCTCACGCATCCTTCTCCGGCCCCGGCCTGGGCCAGCACCCCTCCCCCCGCCACCCCCCCGCAGGGAGAGCTGGCCGGCTCACGATGGGCTCGGGGAGGAGGGGGAGTGGGCTCACGTGCCCCTAAAAATGATTAAAAAAAAAAAAAAGACCAAAGCGAGCAGGCAGGGCTCATGTTAACCATGGCGCTTCCCACACGGTGCCCAAGCGTGTCACCTGCTTACAGGTGAGGCACCCGCGTGTGTGACTTCCATCACTGAGGAAGCCGGAGAGTGGCTCCTGCTTTCCCTTTGACTCCGAGCCTGTCACTTTCCCGTCCTCCCCAGCACACACACATATACGCACAGTCGGGGGACCAAGGGTGGTCAGGTGCCCCGCCCGGAAACCTCAACCGGCGAGGGTGAGCCGAGATGTGCATGCTGTCATTTCCAGGGCAGAAATGTTAAGTGGAACTAATAACGAATGTGAATTTCCAGGGTACCTTGGGTTTGCCAAATGATGTGTCATCATTTTCGTGAGCTGACGGACGGCTCCAAAAATAACATCAAAAATAAAACGGAGCCCCGGTTCCGTTCCCCTCCATGGGCTTCCTTCAAAATGTCATTCTGACGGCAACGTGGGGCCCGTGGCCATGTTCCGAGGGAGGAACGTTTTGGCCTTTTCTTTATTTTAATCCCACGATCAACATGTCAAGGCGGGCACTGAATGTGTATTGCCATCAGGAACTTTCTCGAGGACCCCACGTGAAGACACACTAGCCCGAAGCCATGGCCCTCCCGCCGGCCCGCCCAGGGGGGACCTGGGTGTCACTCAAGGGCCACTCAAGGGTGTCACGGACCCCTCCAAAATCAAAGTCATTCATCGGGGTGGTCCAGCTCCGGGCACCGGGGCAGCGCCACCATCTTCTGGGGCGTCAGTAAGTGTTAAAAGGATAGTCAGCAAGACGCTCTACTCACCAGGCGGGGTCGGGAATGGAGTCTAGTTGGAAGGCTTTGCTCCCCCTTTGCAAGGTCAACTGCCATACATACACGTGTGAGCGTGCGAGAGCTCACACGCGCCGGTTCAGGCGTGCCCCCGACTGCGCTTTGTTCTCGTCCTGATGAGTGCTCACTGTCTGAGTTTTTTTTTTTTTTTTTTTTTTTTTTAAATAGGTTCAATCTGATTTCTGACACTGGAAAAACAAACCTAAAAGCAATTTAGAAAACACCTGCCCGTGAAGTCAGATGGCAAAATATCTAAAGCTTCTTCTCGAAATCTGTGACCTCAGAGGCTGACATGGTTTGATGGGAAATTTAATGTAATAGGCTGCGAAAGCCAAGAGGCCTGTTGTCAGCAATGAAGTCTGAAAGTTAGCAGAATTAATAACACTGTACAATGGAAGCGCCCTCAAGGGACCGGGCTGCGGCACCAGGCCAGTGGGGAAAAATGACTTTTGAAGTCATTTCACTATGACATTCTGTCATCACTGCTAAGCGGAAATAAAAAATCATCCGAATCACCACATGTTTCTTTGTGTGTCCTTCCCTTATCTAATATAAAGTAATAATACCCCACCCAGGCTGGGGACGGACCCTCGAGGGATGCTGAGCGCTCTCCATTTTGAATCGCTAAATGCAATAAGAATAAATGCAAGTGGGAGTCTGTTGAGCAGAGAATGATGCCTGGTCTGCTGCTCACCCACAGCCAATAAATCTCAATGCTTCAATGAGAGATGAAAATGGTTATCTCATCATTGCAGGGCCAGGGCGAAATTTTCTCTGAGCCAGAGTATTTTTATAGATGATTTATGTCCGGGAAGGATAGTTATTTAGCAAAATGGCAGATAATGATGAATAGAAAGTAAATATGAATAGTAGCAAGGGAGTGGTACTTTGCAGCCGCAACGGAGCAAACAAAATACCTCCGTGAAGTACATGCCACGGATAATTGCCGTTACACTGAAACTAGCATCCTGGTATGATGGGGAGCGACGTACAAATGAGCCTATCTGATTTAGTAAGTGATCGCTTTTTGTTGTTCTAGAATACGTGCCCCGGGAGCCCGCTAATTTTTCTTGAAAGCGTACTCGGTGTCTATGGAGTCGCGGTTACGAGCTCAGGCTCTGAGCTGCATTGATTGGGTGCAAATCCCAGCACAACTTCCTGGTCGTTGGATCATGAGTAAGTTCCTTAACCTTCCCTACACCCGAATCCCCCTCGCCCTGAAAACGGAGAAGACGGTATCGACCTCTCGGGTTCGTTGTAAGGATTAAAACGAGGCGCTGTCTGTAGGAGCTGCCGTGATTCTCGGCGTGGAATTAACTCTACATAAATATTAGCTCTTACTATTAGTTCGAGAATGGCCACCCAGAGCACCGTTTATAATGCTTTGCATTTCATACAATCTCCTTCATTCGCTGAACCTTTCGGTCGGACCCAGAGTCAAGATTCAAAAAGAGGAGAGTCGTACGTGGAAAATGTGCAGTTTTACTGACTGGGTGGAGGTCAGCGTTCACCCATCGCATTTTTTTTGATCATTCCACCATCACTACCCTTAGCCTATGAAATGGTCACACTATCAAGCTGGAAGGGAAGGAACAAAAGAAATTATTCATGGAACCACAATGGAAAGACAGACTAGTTTAAAAACAAACAGAACTGAATTTTGGGAGCCTTTGAATAAAAGATAAGTTGACTGCACACAGAATGTCAAAATGAGATGGAAGGAGGACTTTTTTTTTTTTTTTTAAACACTGTTTTCTGCACTGAAGCACTACACAAGGAAAAAGAAAAAAAAAAAAAACCTAATTATAGTTTTAAATGTCCAAAACGCCATGTCCACCAAAAGCCCGGTGCTCATTAGTACTAGTAATTAACTTTACAACTGTCAACACAAACGGCGCGCAGGCTGACAGATAGTGAGCAGCTCTGAGGGTGCTAATAAATCCGGAAATAACAACTTGACACACAGATGCACAAAAGGATGCAGGTGATAAAGAAATGTTGACATCAAATCTAATTATCTCGGCAACGGCCAACTCCAGCACGAGCCACGGCGGTAATGCACTGCTCCTGCCGGTGACGAGCCCCACCGGAATGGCGCTTACCCGTGGCCTACACCCCAGCTTTTACAGCCCTCGTCAGAGCGGGCGAGGACGATATCGCCCAGGAAATTATGAGTGCCACGACCCCTCCGAGTCAGAAACCCGGTGATGAATATGGGCTCGGCAAGGCATAGCGGATTACCCCCTCACGAGTTCTAAAGCCGGGATGATATATGACATTTTTATCAGGCACTTTCTCAGGAATGTCACCGAGAGGGAAAATAAAGGCCCCGCAAAGAGACGACTAGGTGAATTATGCAACTGTAATTGCCGATCATAACCTGATATGAGTTGAAATTGCTCTGTTTTCATATTGAGATAGCATAAAATTGTCGGGAAATGCAATGGCTCCTTAATGTGGGCTAGATGAGTCTAATATTCTGATCATTTTTCACTCGGCTGCAAGGTAAATCGAGCTTCCTTAACACAGCCACTGTGGCCCAGGGCAATCGAGGGGCCCAATTTTACACTCGAATTGAGCAAATGTGTGTAAACTACGATTTTTCATATTTTCTGCATGCATAAGAAGATGAAACATCTTTATCATCTGTATTGTCTGGCTGAGCTTATACGAAATATTAGTTTATCTCTCCTACTGCGGTTCATTCCATAAGCGAGACACATGGATCTGAAGGACAGGCAATATCCCAGATCTAAAACAAGTCCATCTTTTATGCAGGCTCATTTCACAAGTTCTCCTATTTAAAACAACAACCACCACGACAAAACTATTTTATAGACACGGTGGCAGGAATACAAAGGGAGAATTTTTTTAAAGGGGAAAAAGCAAATAAAGGCCCCGAATGTGCCCGACTGTTCCATTCTTCTCCTGCGAGTGCACGGGAGGCAGGGGAAAGCCAAATACTCTTCGTTCTCTACCAGACTGTCTCCTTTTCCCCCACTTAAATCGGCTGCACCTCCAAGAGGATGAAGTCGACATCTTATTGTTTTCCCGTGTCCAACGGAAAAAAAACGCGTCGGCTTCCTTCCGCCTCAGCGTCGTCTGAGCGCAAACCTGGGCGCATCCCGACGGTATTACTGGGGTTCTTCGGGGCCTGGTCCTGTTCCTCCTTGTCCCTGGGCCCCGACCCCCTCGTGGGTGGAGGACCCTGGCCTAGCAGAGCTGCTTCTCTGCCACGAAGTGAACCGTCCCCTCTACGACGTTTGCCGCGTACCCTCAGGACCCGGGCCGGCCGTGCGATGCCATCCGTGCGCAGGGCCATCTCTGTTTAGCCCGGACAGGGAGGTCCTGGAAATGGGTCTCCTAATGAATCGGCCATTATGACGGTGATTACAGCGGGGTCCCTGCGGAGATGTGGTCCTCTGCTGTGATTTATTACTGACCATCAACGCACGAGGGCTCTATTGGCTGATGCCTTTCTCTTCTCCGCAATCCCTGGAAGTGTTCCATTAGTGGGCCCGAGGCGTGCCTCCTCCTGCCGTGTTCGGCTTCAAACCACAGTGAAACTTGCATTTCTATATGCAGCAAATATTCAAAGCATTACGATAATTTCAAGGGTTTTCATTTTAACGATCAAACTATTTGTTTCTAACCAAAAGACCCCTAGATGAGAGGGTGTCAGTGATGGAGAGACCCGGGAGGGACAGAGAAAACCGACGGACTAGAAAGACCCACTCGAACTCAGTCGAATGCAGCCGAGGATACTTATATGCCAGGGCCAAAAAACTTCTAGAATCTTCTCTCTTCTGTAGTGGCTGGCCGGTTTCATGATGAATGAATGCGACATGGAGCAGTGCTGGACATCCGAGTTTGCCAGAACTGTCAAAAGCTACGCTAAGCTAAGGTAAAGGTAGGACGAAGTGTCTCCCATGATGCATTTGTGCCTGTGTACTGGGAGGAGAGGAAGCTATAGGAGAGGTCAACCTGTGGCTGCTTTCTTTCCACGCCCGCTGCACTTACACGGACAGCCCTCCATGCTCTGTTTACGCATCCCTCCCCCTGCCCCGGACTGCAAGTTCCGTGAAGCCAGGAAGCCTCGAAGCCGTGCCTTATTTGTCCTTACGTAGCAGCCGTGAGTGTCCCAGACAGAGAGCGACTGCGAGTGGCCACGACGCTTGTTAGGACCTCGTCTCCCCCTCATCGTTTGTCAGAAGTAAGTCGCCAAGTCTAGCCCACACGAAAAGGGAGGGGATTTCTACGGCTGTGAATGCCAGGAGGTGGGGGCCATCAAGGACCATCTTGGAGGCTGGCTGTCACTGCTGGATTCCCAGGAAACAAATTCAACCAGCATTTATTGAGTCCCGCCTACGTAACAGACCCCATGCTGGGTGCTACGGATTCAATGGCTGCTGGAAAGCAAGGGGCATGGCGCGTGCCCTCGCAGAGCTTACAATCCAGCAGGGAAGAGCATGAGTGGTGGGTGTGTCCGGGAAGGTGGCGGGGATGGGGGCGGGGCCACAGGAGCACAGAGCATCCTTAGCGTAATGTATTTAAACTGGAAGCGTGGGCCGTTAGACAGACCGTGTTATTATGCAGGCCATTACTGTGCACTAGCCGTCATTTTGGGCTTTTTCCCAAATAATTATGCACTGTCCTGAAGATACAGTGCTCTATTGTGAGAGTGATCCCTTGATAGGTACCAGGCCAAAAACAGAGATGGCTATCAGCTTCCGGTCTCCAGCGAGGAACTTCAGGCCAGGAGGGCAAAGGCTTTCTTGATTGCCACCTTTATTCTTCGGAGAGAAAACAAGTCATAGGACGAGATAAAAAATCAGCTTTCTGAGCCCTCCAGATGACAGGGGACTGACCTGTACGTACCCATGAGCGACCTGAACCAAACTCAACCAAAGCAAACCTTCTTGTGTGATTTATTCACTATTTTACATTTTCTTAATTTTTATTTTCAAAGTCGCAGAAAGTCATGCGTATACGTTTTTCTGTTTCTGTTTTTCTTGTGTTCTTCCGTTTTGTAATCCAGGAATCGACTTATTTCTTCCTAGGGAATCTTTATTGAATTGCAACACGCTCGATATTATTAAGAATTCTGATCAGAGGTAAACATGCAAAACACCCAGCCGGGGGGATTAAGACTCTTTGTTCGTGTTTACGTTATCTGTTTTTAATTCCTATATATCCCTTCTTTATCTCAGTGTTTCAACACTAATTGCAAAACGGCCCTCACTAAAAGTAATGAGTCCCTGGACCTTTGCAGACCTCCAGACAGGGCTCGCTGCACAGATAAGCCAGGCCCTTAACAAGGCTCCGTATCGCGATCAAGGCCTTTTACTTCCTTTCGCTCATCTGGCCTTCCAGAGGCTAAGCCAGCTCGCCGAATGCTGGAGGTCAGGGTGATATCTTAGTCTGCCGATGGCCTCTCCACTCGGCCGGGTCTAATGAAACGGATACACCGTTCTTGGCTTCAGGAGGACACCTCCTTACTCCAAATGGAGCAAGACTGGACGTCAGTACACACGGGGGCCGGCTGCACCCGGTGCCCCAAGCAGGGCCGGACTCAGACCCGGGTCCTGTCCTCCAGCCAATCCCAGCTCGCTGGTGTGAGCCGACTAAAGCGAAACATGGCTCGTTCTAAAGATTTTCGGACTCGCGCACAACTGGAAGCTCCCTCTCCTTCCTCCATGAAGTGTCACTCGGGTAAATGACGCTCCCCGAGTTCTGCTTGTACTGGAATCGTGGTAAAGCGTCGAAGAAAGTGAATGAATGAACTCTTGTGCCAGTGGGGTTGGTTCCACGGCCACTTACTCTTATCTTATTTTAGCAAGAGAAGAACAACGTTCGGCCTTTTCTTTCCTTTACCCCCAATTTTCCACTCAGCTGTTTCTATGATTACAAATATCTTTTTTCATTACTGACTCACCTCCCTACACATCGAAACGGTACCTATTTCATCTTCCTGTCTTGTCTTTTCCTGTATGCCCCTTCCGGAGACTTAATTCAGGGACCGTTGCTAAGCAACCGTACACCGCAGCAGCCCGTCGCCAATTACTAATTGTCCTCAGCACTTTAGCCTTACAAATCTGGACCCTCGGTGACAATGGCAAATAGTCTGGATGGCCAGAGACACACCCGGAGGTTCCTTAGCTCCGTGAAGACAGAGGCACGAATAAAGACAAGGCAGGAACCATCATGGCGGGTATCAAAAAACTTCCAGCCACACGGCCACCGCATCGCACAGCTGCAAACCCGCCGGCTTGGCACTGCTCTCTGCCCCTGCTCAGGAGACAAGCCGGGGGTCTGGTTGGGACCGTCTGAACACACGCCTCCTGAGAACGCAGCTCCCGGCGCCCCGCACGCATTCATCCTCCTCCCCACCGGCCTCGCCCGGTTTCCACAGCTTCCAGTTGAATCGAGGATCTACTCAGTAATCGAATTTCAGCCTCGATTTTATGGTGAGTGTAATGGAGTTAATTTCTCTAATGCTGGCGGTTCATGGAAGGGGTCTCCTGTGGAAACGCAGACCTGGGATTCGCGGCAGCTGTCAGAGAAGCCGCTAAGGAGTCCCTGATTAGCTAAGATGCAACCAGGCAGAAAACTCATTACACAGTGCTAAATATACCTAATCACATCTATTAGAGAAAAATGAACTTGATAATTACGACAAATAACTAAACTGCTGAAAGTGTCCGAGGGAAAACAACCACCGCGACGAGCCCCGCCAGGGTCTCGGGGTCCCGGGAAACGTGCGCCGAGCCGCGCGAGGCCGAGGAGGAACTTCCAGAGACGTGCGGCTCTGTGCCGGAGGAGAACCCGGCCTCGAGGCAGGTGGCGCCCACTTCGGTCGCCTATGAAAACGACGAATCCACGTTGCAGAGGTGCCCTCGTTTATTTGGTATACGTAAAATTTTAATTAGAAAGAAATCCTCTGGAGGTAAAGGCTTTGTGTGCAGACTGGTTCCTGGTGGGGCGGTGGGCGGTGGGGGGTGGGGGTAGTGGGGGGTGGGGCGGTGGGCGGTGGGGGGTGGGGCGGGCGGGGCTGGAAGGAGCCCACGGCAAATACTCATTTGACAAATAGACACGCCGAGTGGGGTCGGTACACAGAGGTCCCCGGAGCCTAAAGAACGCCGAGAATCAAATTTGTCTTTTTCTCTATCGCAAAGTTGAAGTCCCCAGGGAGGGGGACCTTTACCACCCCCGGCTGAGGAATACACAAGAGGAGCCCCGGAGCGAAGGTCACCTGGCGATGTTTCGAGTGGCTGACCTCACTCGGGAAGGGTCAGCACCACCAGAGGGGGTCCCAGGCGGTCGGGTCCCGGAAGCAAGGCCACCGAACCGAGTGGACCCGGAGCGGAGACCCGGCAGGAGACGACCAGGAAGAGACGGGGAGACTTGCCCGTTGGCCACGTCAGAGATGTGGGGGCTGGATCGAGATCGGAAGGATCAGAATAAAGGCAAAAAGCAGGTGTTACCCTATCTGACAGTCAAGGAGAGCCCCAGGAATGTGCGACCGGCAAGGACCGGGGGCATCAGATCCCAAACTCTGGCAACTTCCCTTCCACAGAGAGAAAAGATGGACGTGGCCCCAAGCATAGAAGTAGCAGAACGGTTTCATTTCTCTCAAGTCTGCTGAACAAAAAACTGCGGCTTTGACCTCTGGCCGCTGATGGCAGCGGCAGGCGGCCCGCCGGCTCCGAGCCCTGGGAGAACCAGAAGTCGAGCCCGTGCAGCCACGGGAAGGATCGAGAAGCCCTTTCCTCTCGTTATCCGTGTTTTAATGAGAGTGAAAACAGAAGCAGCGACTGCGACTTCCCTGAGACGCTCGAGTTCCCTGAGCAGAGCGGTCTTGCTTCCTTGGCGTACTGTGTTGGTGGAGCAGCCTTCAGCCGAGGCAAGGGGCGTCTTTGTTTTGGTCACTGGCTCGGTCTGTCACCTCGACCTGGTTTCCCTGCAGGAACTCTCCTTCCCAGGCCTTTGGCCCAAGGGTTTACATAGTGCAGTCAACTCTGGGCCCCCGTCGCCCCGCTCCCCTAATGACGGTCGAGGCAAACGGGGACCTGTGCTGGACACGCCGGGACGAGGCCTCCCGCCCTTCCCCACAGGCGGGGGTCCCCAGGGCGGCCACCTCGTGACCAAGAACGAGGCAGCGACACGAAGGAAGTGGGGGCAGCACACGGGGCGAAGGAACCTGGGTCGCGGCTGCGCCATTCGAGCCCGAGATCACGGTGCACCAAGGCCAGGCGCTCGCCCTCTTCAGACACGCGAGCCAACGAGTCGTCCTCCCCGCCACCCCTCCCCGCATCCTGGCCAGGCGCTTCCCCCCCCCCTCCCGCCGTTTCCGACTGGAAAGAGCCTAACGGATGCAGCACACGCACCGGCAGCCTGCACGCTGCGCTGGGACGCGGCCTCCGCTCGGAGAGGAGGTGACGGGGGAGAAGCGTGTGACATCGGAGGGAAGACCTGAGCCAGGGGCCCGCCGTGCTCGGTGCCCGCACCCTGCGGCCCAGACGGCCCCCGGAACGGGCGTGTCGGAACCCGGGCCTCGGCACGGCGGCCCGCTGGGCAGCGCCTCCCGGAGCGGGGCCGTGGGATCAGCCCCGACTCGCTACCCAGCCGCACCGTGTCTCATCGCATGTCGATTCTTACTGAAAAGAAAACCGTACAGATTTAATCGGCCCTTCATGTGGAAATATTTAACTTTTCTTTTCTTTTTTTTTTTTCTTTCCCCCGGAGTTGTTTGATATTATTGTTTTAAGAGTCAGGATTAAGAAAACGAAAAAAAAAAAAAAAAAAAAACTGGAGCTGTGTGACAGCGGTGGACACAGAATGGCGTCCATTCCTGGCAGGAGGACAAGTCCCGTTTCCAGGAGACTCGCGTCTTCGACGCACTGGCGTCTCCGTCGATCGCCTGGCTCAGTGAAGAACAGACTACATGCCCGTGACCGTGACGCAGAGACCAGAACGCTCCGCCGTGCACGGCCCTGGGCCGCAGTCGAGGCGGAATGCCGCGACCGGCGAGGGTGACGTGATCTCAGAACTCTCCCGTTGCCCACAAGTTTCGGGAGTGCTGGGCCTTGGCATCCGAACCCCCGAGCTTTCCATTCGCCCCCTTCGCCCTTCTGGGATGTTATCCACAGACCTTCCTCCAGAACGTTTAATCTCGGAAAACCCGTAACGTGGAACTCTTCTTACATACGCCCCTATTAAAGAGCTGTGTTCTCTCTCCGTAGTCGTAAGATGTAAAACACCTCTTAAAAGAGACTTCCTTTGTTTCTCGGCCAAGAGCGCGTGAGACAAAAGAGGCTGCCTTTTAAATATAATTTTAAAACACGGCGTTAAAATAAAATGAAGTATCGCTAGACACAGAGCGGTCTGAAAACGAGGGCTGCCTTTGAGATCGTGGATGTTTGGTCAGTGCAAAAGCGATGGGAGCTACAGGCCAAAGCCAAGGGCTTTGCACCTCGGAAACGGGAAACCTGGGGGTAAGGAAACACAAGGCCCCGGCCACCAGCTACTCTGGGGAGACACGGACATCTAAAGACCACACGTCGCCTGTGCCGGTCCGTGAGGAGGGAGGCTCAGCTGCGAAGCCCGGCCCAAGCCTGCCCAGAACAACTGCCCCAAACTGTCCCGAACCGCCCCAAGCTGCACAGCCTCGCGGCCTCAGCAACGTCCGGCCCTGAGCCACTCGCAAAGCGACGATGCATCTTGTCCACGCAGCTGTCAGTCCACAGCCAGATTAATTTTTCCAAGCGCTGCTTCGCTTTACGCTGGGGGACGCCAGTTCCCGAATGGCACGCCCTCGGCCCGGTGGGCAGGCGCGGCCTCCCAGGCTCCTGAAGACTTTCTCTGGCCTTCATCATGGGAGCGACGTTCACCTTTCTTTCCTCGAGGGAGAAGAAATGATGGAAACTGCTAGCAATTGAGAAGACATAAGCCTGCTCTTGAGAGGAAGATTTCCTTTTGGAACCCGAAGTATTAGAAAACTTTGTTATGGATAACGCTTTCTTTCCTTCTTCTTCTTCTTCTTTTTTTTCCCAGAGGGAAAAGAACTCTGTTTCCATTATGCAAATCAGGAAACTGAGGCTGTCGATCGCTCGCTTGTGGGGCCATTTCGGTTGGAGGCTTTCTGTCACTTCGCCTTGACTTTTTTTTCTTTTTTTTTTTTCTTTTTTGCTCTCTGTAGCGAATAAATCAGAAAGTTAATAGTTCTGTTGACTTGTTGGAGTTTTTCTTTTTTTCTTAAAAAAAAAAAAAAAAACCCCAGAAAGAAAAGAATAGCTTTAAAGCGTGTTAATGACTCCGTCGTGGTTTCGGGCTGGGGTCGTGCCAACTGTCCAGCAAAGAAGAGAAATTCCATCGCAGCAGAAGTAATAAAATCTTCTTTTAAAGCACACATACCATGCAGGGAGGGATCTGAAGCCCTGAGTTGGGACCTGGAAGGTGGGGGCAGTACACAGTAAACCACGGACCGGACTACCGGGGATTCGTGGCCACCACCCTGCGCTGAATGACCTTTCGCCAAAACCAGCTGTTTCCAGGACCCAGAACCTTCTCTTCCTCTTAATCCTTCACCCAGAGGACGTTGGAGAGATGTAAGCTATTATCTGACCCGATCTTCATTGTTATGCATACGACAAGATATTCATGGCCCGCTCTGCGTTTTCAAAGACGCTGGTCTCTGAGATGGGTAAGTTAGGAGCGCCTCGCCAGCACAGCTGCCCGCTTGTGGCAAGCCCAGGAGGGGAAAGATGGACCGGACATGTCTGCTTCCCAGTCGCCGACACACTGTCACCCTTCCCCGACCAGGGAGCCGGGCCTTTAACATCCAGGTCTCCTATCTGGACTTCTAGGTCTCATAACTGACAAATAATTGACTTTCCTTAAAATCAGGGTCAACGCTGCCCACGTCGCCACACTTGGTGATGAGCGCACTGGGCCAACTGTCCCCCAGGCAGCCGGGAGGAATCCGCCGGCCTCCCTCCCCCCACGCCCGCTCCAAGGCCTGCCACTCAGTTACCCCAACAAAAGGCAGCAGCAGGATGCAGAGGAAAGTCAAGTGCACAGAGCTAGGGGCCTCTGACATGAGGCATTCGCCAGCCAGACTGTTGCCACACAGTCACTCCACGTCTCTGACGATGGCTGGTACGGAAGCGAGACCCGCTGGCCAGGTTGCGCTCTGACACTGAGAGCCAGCCAGCAAGCTGGACGCAGAACGCAAAGCCAGGCTCCTGCTTCCTAACTCAGGCTCGTCACGAAAACTCACGTCCCGGACGCGCAGCTGAATCCTGGGAAGGAGGAGCCGGGCAACAGGGCAGGGCCCTGCGAATGCACGGGCTGCAGTTTCTGCCCCTTGTGCCCTCCTCCTCCTTCCCTCTTCCTAAAACCCTGCCCGAGGGGAGGAAGGGGCAGCTTCTGGGAAGGTGACAAGGGGGCGGTGGAGGCGGCGGCAGCAGCCTCCGCCGCCGCCGAGCCCAGGCCGCCCCCTTACCACTTGGATGAATAAACGCGGAGACACAAAGACCCGTATTTCATTTCATCTGGTATTTCCCCGAGCCCGCCCACCCCCCCACCCCCGCTATACGTAAACATGGCCATTTCCCCCCCTCACCACTTCGGGTTTAATTGTGTTCCTAATTGAAAATGAAAATTAATTTGCTTTTGATCAATTCCAGGTGGTAGATCAGCCTGAAGTGGCACCAAACGTCGTTTTTTTTTTTTTTTTTCCCCCTCCCGGTGACCACACACAACCGTGGCCATAAACACCAGCACATGCGTCACCGGCGTAAACTGGCAGCCGCCTCCTCCTTGTACGAGGCCCTTTCCAGGGTCTCCCTTCCCTTCGCTGATTGGCACCATCCAATGTTTTAATAAAAGACTTACAAAAGTGACGCTACTTGTGGAAATAAACTGCTGACAGACTTGCTGAGTTAAGTGCGTAATTAGGGACGGGGGACTACAGACCCTGGGCAATGGCGGCTCACATCGAGAGGCACGCGGGCATCGCAAACAGCCCGGCATCTGGTTTCTTTATCTGAGTACCTTTCTTACGGTTTGGATCTTAATTTTTTACAGTTGACAGCAGTGTTATTTGAGCCAGTCAGTGGCATCTGGCTGCTGGGGGAAAAAAAAGAAAGAAAAGAAAGAGAGAGGGAGAGGAAAAAAAAAAAAAATCTCCATGCGCTTTAATTAATTGTGGAGAAATTACATGGTCCTTCAACCGTGTAGTTTGTCATCAGTACACATTACAGATTTATATTAGATGTTTCTCCACAGTGTCAGGAATAATTAAAAAGGGGTAGGAAATGATGCCAACCAGCAGTGGTTTACATCAGTGGTGAAAGTTTTATATTTATTACAGCCAAACAATTTTAGAAGAAGATGTCAACTCAGAGGCTCGGCCGTGCATGGAATACACATCAGGCTGGCGGAGAAGCCGGCGCGGCCGGCTTGACGGGAGGGCCCGTGTTTAAGCTACCAGGCCGACCGGGGCCGCCGCGGCGCCCCCTTCCCTCGCGAAAACACTCGCCCCCGAACGATAAGTAACACGCGCTTTTCCCTTTTCCCCTGAAATGATCTTCATCCAATTGCTCTTTCCGACTGTAATAAGGACAGAAGTGCCAACTGCATGCAAGCCGCTTTCCTTCCTTCCTTCCTTCCTTCCTTCCTTCCTTCCTTCCTTCCTTCCTTCCTCCTTCCCTCCCTCTCTCTCTTACTCCCTTCCATCCTTCCTTCGGGCTCGGTTAATCCGTGCCACGCTTGTGGCTTGGGTGGCGTCGGTGGAAAGAGGGCGGAGTGACTTTTGCTTTGGTTGAGCGCACGATTCCACCGTCCCGGCCGTAAGGGCCTTCGGCGGCGGGGTGTGGGGCGCCACGTCCAGACAAGGGGCGACTCGAATGGTCCTTGCCGGCCTGTGTCCGCACCAGCCGGGAAACTCGAATCTCGGCTTCCTTCTTCCCGGTGCCAGTGAACGAACCTGGAACCTAACCCCGGGTCGCTGTGCAGAGATCAGAGTCGAGGACGACGACATTCAGACCCCGAAGGTGCCAGACGGGCTCTCAGAGACGTCGCCGCGTTCCGCGGCCGGGGACCGGTCCAGCGCGGGACGCGGTCTCCCAGTTCGCGCCTCATGCACAGCAGCCGCCAGCACACTGGGCGGCACCTTGCGGGGGAGTATTAGGTGCCCCCGACCTCCGGCGTGCGGCGTGCGGGAGCGTTGGCACGTGCAACGATCCTCTCGTATGGGACGCCTGTCACTCCTTATTTATTAGCTGCTTGCCCCGGATATTTTCATAATTTCCATTTAGCTGGTGTGGCCCCAGAAGCGTAGGCACCCTGGGAATCTTGGTGTCGGCACGGCCTCGCCTTTGCCCTCTGCGGACCCACACGAGAGAGAGCGAGGCACCCAATGGGGCTTCTCTCCTCGGGGCCCGTGTGGGTACAGGGGACGGGAAACCGCCCCCCATCAAACCTTCGCGAGATACGGAAAACGGCCATGGGGTCTCGCAGCGATGCGGGTCTCACGGAACTGTCAGGTGGGTCGAAGGCGGAGCATGTGCTTCCAGGTGAGCACGAGTCTTCTATGATCACGTGACAGGACCCGCGCCGATGTTAAATGCGTCAATAACCACGTTCTCAAGTTTATGGAATGCTTTAAAATTTTCAAAGCGCTTTTGTAAATATTTCATTTTACTAAGACCTGTACAACTCGATGTAGAGATTAAAAAGAGGAGAAACCTTAGCACTTTCTTCTTCGGTCCTAAATAAAACACACGCCTTAGGCACATTTTCCCTTTGTTGATGGATTGGGGGAAAAAAAAGTCAGTGTTTAGCTTTCTAAAGTACTCTCCGCACCACGAATAACATTTAAAACTTCTTCCTGTGGTCCGGTCCTCCTTTCTGACCACTCTGTACACTTCCTGTCCCTTCAAGACACCAAGCCCATCCCCGCCTCTGGGACCTCGCGCTTCCTGTTCCCATCATCCAGGACACTAACTCTACGTTTTTGTGTGACTGTCTCCTTGTCTTTCGGATCTCGGCTTCAATGCCATGGCTCAGAGCAGCTTTCTTTGACCTCTCTGTCTAATATTACCCATTCGACTACCTCCATTTCCTAGTTCACTATCAGAAATTACTTACGTTATTTATTTAACGTGGGGTTCTCCCATTGGAATTAAAGCTCCGAGGTAACTTGGAGATACTGAAACCTTCAGGATAGGGTTCTCCATGTGCTTCAACCTATCTACAACTAGTTTCAAATAATCTGTGTCAAGTTTTCCTTTCGTTCAGGAGGAAGTCTTTAATCTGGTTAGTATAACTGGGATCTTCACTGTATAACTGATTTTTCTTTATCCCATTTCAAAGCCACTGATGGAACCTCTCTTTTGGAGTGCTCCTAATGGAATTAACCAAATTTAAAGAGATGTTGACTTAAAACCATTATTATTAGAAAGAAAGGAATATTAGTAAAAGGTCAAACCACTCATCTGGTGTCCCTAAAAGGATTATTTTAAAGTCAATTTTTTTCACTGTCAGCATGAGAGCAGTTCACTCGGCCAATCACTAGGTTTGAACACTGATTTGAATTGAAGTTTGCAGAGGTTCAAACAAATCCCTGCTAAATCCAGCTTCAGAGAGAGGAATAGCTAAGGTCAACTGCGGCCAAGCCAAGAATCACTGGTTCAACGACGCTCTTGCCCTGAATGGCGGGCGCGTGGGTGCTCGGGCCCTCGGGCGACCCTGCACACCGAGGGCTCGCCCGGGCCGGAAGACGGGAGCTGATGTCAGAACAGGCAGGTCCGAACCTGACAAATTCCCATGCGGAGCGAGAGGCCTCATCGGCGGCTGGAGAAATGACACAGTCTCTGGAGAGACTACGATCGGGGTAAACCCTCCCTGACGCCTGCCCTTCGTGGGCACTGTGATTAACTGGTTCGTCTCTGTCGCTCCGCAGAGTGTTTTATCAATAAAGCGCTCGAGACGCACGTAGTGGAGTGAGTCTGGGGGACAGGCCTACCTTGTGGCACCTTAAGGTGCGGCCACAGCCCCCTAGTCGTCCACCGAAACCGGCACTTCGTACAGTGGGAGGCGCTCGGGAAAAAGTGTGTTGAATGAAAAACGTAAGGCAAAGAACAAGTCAGCGAGGGAAGGGGCCACGCCATCCCTGTAGGGCCCGACGATCCTGCAGAGATGGAACCCGACCTCCAGCCCGTTTCTCGACCTTCACGGTTTCTTTCCAGAAGGCGAAGTCCCTTTCCTTCTCCCCGAGCCCTCTCTATCAATACTGAAACAAAGACTCCTACTTCTGGAGAAGCAGAGGAGCCTCTGAGGCTGCTCCTGACAGCCTCTCCGCCCCCATCAAACCCCTGAGGCGCCACCGTCGCGAAGCCACAGCCACGCAGTGCTCTAGAAAGAGCGGTTCCGAGGGCCTGCGAACTAAGGATTTCGAAGCCCCTGACAGGCGTGGCACGTGTGGGGACAGCTGGGTTCTGTGCCCTCCCTCCGACGTTCATCCTCCTTGAGAGGCCAGTCTGCCCTTGCGAGAAGGTACGAGGCAACCCCGAGGCCCCCTCCCAGGTGGGTGCTTCTGCCCTCGCAAGCCCTGCTGGCCGCTCCCGTCGCCCTGGACCGCACTGCCCGTGGACTGCCACGAGGCAGGCCCGAAACCGGGTGGTGTCTGAGCAACTGGACCCCTCCCCCCTTTCCCCGGTTTCGCTGCCACAAACAGCCAGTGGGGGCATGTGGGGCGGGGACCACCGGCTGGGAGAGGGGCGCCCTCTCCGGGCTGCGACGACCGTGAGGCGTCGTCGGTGTGGCTGCACGGAGAAGCACGCTGGGCTCCTCGGTCTGGGCTTGGACCCAGCGGTGCCTCTCGAGGCCTGAAACGCTCCACGCCACCAGTCGGGAAGGGCACAGGGGCCACGGGGCACGGTGCGAGCGTCTTCCCAGCTTCTAGATGCCGAGACGGCTTGTGCTCGAACACGTCTCATCGTCCGCCTGTCTCTGGTGGGCCACCGCGCCGGGCGCCCGGTCTCTGCTTAGAGCCTCGTTTAACGCAGAGGCGGCCACGGCTTGCGGCTGTCACTTTCGATGTGCTCACTATTGGAGTAAAAGCGTGCCTATCCCTGGGGGAGGGGGAGGGGGGCACCCCCATGGGGCAAGAGCACCCAGCAATGGGTGCCGGGAGCTCTGAGATAAAGTGTAGAGCCAGGCATATTCTTACTCAATGTGCTTTCTGAAATCCTAAAAACGATTCAATGATAGCATTAAGGAAAATTCAGTTGTACGTCAGGCCGCCGATCCAAGGAACCTAGCTGACATCCACGTGCAGGTACAATTTTCATCGGTTTTTTAACACGACGGCTACACGGCCGCTAATTTGTTGTTTGCACATCATGACGGTCACGAGCATTTTCCCATGTTTCTATGTTGTCTTTGCCATACACGCTGCCTATGTTTTTCTAGAGCGGAAGAGTTATAAAGCTTAAACCACCTATTAAATGCGGGGTCTACAAATATAAACCCCCTGTAAATTCAAAAACTTCTAGGTCACAGGAAAAAAATAACATCTGAAATCGGTCCAGCTGTGAGGTGGCGGAAGAAACTTCGACAAAGCGTTATGTGCGCTTTTACCTGAAAGCGTGAGCGGCGGACACTCTGGACCAGCTTCGGGACCCCTGGAAAACGAGTCGCTTCCCCCGGCCCTTTGTGCTCCTGAGCATGACATAGAGGGAACGTTAAAATCGTTCCCCGCTTTAAATTTCATGTGCGTTCCTTAAAGCAACTTCACCCCGAGGAGCACAAAGAACTGTGGGTGCATCATCTGACGCCTTCGAGCTTTGCTGCCAGGGAACCACACTGGGGCGTCCCTCACCCCCTTCTTCCCTTTTGTGAACGGACCTGTCCGCCAGGCGCGCAGTTTCGGTAAAGGCCCCGGGCAGCCTCGTTTGTTCTGTGTGGCCCCACCCCTTGGCCGGAAGACCTCCCGACCCATTCCCGAGATCGGGTTTGAGGAGACACCCGCACAGAGTTCTCTTGGAACGATCACGCCCCTTATTTCACCGGTACGCCCCACACAGCAAAAAGGACGCAGAGCTCACAGTCTCCATTGAGTGCCTTCTCTATTCCTACACGTCCAGACCGCCTGGTGCTTTCATAAGATAGCTCCACTTGGAGAAGAGAAGCTGATGCGAGGAGCTTGTAAAAACCCAAATAAACATAGAGATGTCCTGGCTGAGCTAGAACCACGGACTCCTGCCTCGCGCAAAGACTCTGCATGTTAATTATTTCTGACCCAATAGCTTAGTTTCTGTTTTACGGTGTGGGAAATGGCGAGAAGGAGCTAGAACTCCCCGAGCTCCAGTGTTTTCAGAAATGAACTCATTTCTGAATGAGCCAGGAGTCCTGAGCACAAAAAGGCTCAAGGTGTTTAGTTTCAACCCTCCACTCTCTCTCTCTAGGGCTCGGGGAGGCCTCTCGCTTCATTCTGCTCCCAACGCTAGTGGCTCAGATTCCCAGCCCCGAGAAATGGCGTCTGGTGGTTTCCCCTCACTCCATCCCTGATGACGCCCTCTTATGCATGCAGAGATGTTCACAGAGATATGCAACGCGGAAGCTGAGAGCTCGGTCCAACCAAAATGTTTAAAGCATTAAAGAGCCAAATATTAAATTAGGGCTAATCTGGTAAACTCAGAATACTGAGGGGCGAAATGGGATGGATAGACAGCCAAAAAACACGAGCTGTTTTGTGTGCGTGCGTGCGTGCATGTGTGTGTGTGTGCGCGCGCGCTTTGCCTTAATCCACCAACCTATCTGAAGGTCTAATCTATCAGGTACTTAAGCATATACCAGAGATATTTCCTTCACTCCTTGGGGGAAGAAGGCAAGGAAGAATTGGTTCCATATGAGACGATGTGATCTCTATTACATTTTTAAATGAAAGCTTTGCAGCCGCTGGATGTGATAATTGTGTTTGCTCATTACACCATCTCCACCACCACCGCTACCACCACCACGACCAAAAACAAACAAAAAAAATCCCAACCTCAAATACAAAGAAATTAGGGGGAAAAATAAATTAAACATATATCCAGCACCCAGGGATCTATGTAGAATCGAGGTTTGACTTAAAGAGGAAAGAAGAGGGGAAGATATGAAAACTTCTAACAACTCCAGTTTCTTAGTTTAAAAGCACAAATCTAAATTAAAAAAAAAAAATTCCCGAAGTTCTCCCATAAGTGGCAGGAAGCTGCCTTGCCAAAGACCCGGAGAAGGCCTCGTCACACACTGGGGCAGTCGTCTACAATTAGGTGCTCCCCGGTGGGTCTGGGCACGACAAACCATGATGGCTCCAAGGGAGCCCTTAAAACCTACGTGTCAATGATCTCCCCCAAGCTTGGGGATTTAGAGCTATGGATTAGACCTCTTGACCCCTCAAAATACCTTAAAGACCCCTTTCTCCCAGAGGGGGAGCCGTCGAAGCCAGTATCTGGATAAGAGATCTTCGGAAAGTCATGTTTCGACATGCTTACGGGACATCTCCTGAAGATGCTGCAGTCGTCTGAGACCAACCCCCAGGGAGCCATAAGCCAGATTCAGGGGCCAGGAACACAGTGACCCCACCAAAGGGAAGGCAATGACTTTTAGGGGTCTCAGGTCATTTCTGGATGGGAACAACTATGTGGTCCCGGAAACATCATCCGTGTTCATGATGCTTCGAGTTCTCTACCGAGAAAGTAACTGGTGTGGCTCCTTCCCTTGCAAGTTTGTAGTAAGGAAGACATTTAAATCAAAGTCGAGGATTTGACTAAAGAGAATATCTGTTTTACATAAAAAAAAAAAAAAATCGATGAATCGGATCCTGTTCAGTCAGTCACTTTGAGACATGAATTCTTTCAAACCACAGGGAAAAACTTGGAATCGGCTTTGTGTTCTGACTTGAATGGTTACAGTAACCTCCCCACCCTCCCACCCCCAACCCCCAGCCCCACTACCCAAATGATAGCAAAATGCATGATCCCAAACTCTACGTATTTAGCGTGGCGACCCTCTACTGTTATTTTGGAAGGGATTTACGCTCCCGACTACGTTTCGCTGGTGACTCGATGTGCTTCGTCCCCTGAGCACACTGCCGACGGGGGGCTGATACCCTGACACACACGGCCGCGGACACCAGCGTGCTGTTTAAGAGTCATTCGAGCTGATTCGTGTGCGACTGTGAAATAGGAAATGTGGGGAACGATAGTGCGAGAAGAATTCAAGAGACTTTAGTGGTTTGAAAGCATCGGCGACCCTTTTCAAGACCCTAAAACTACCGGGACAGCGGCTACCTGCTCTGCTGTTCGCGGCCTCCTATTGGTCTCGAAAGCTCAGTTCACTGCCCGCCCCTGGCTGAACGGGTTCCGGCATCTAGTGCTGTACGCGGCGTTTGGGAAATTTTTGGGATAATGACTGGAACAGAACTGGAAACGATTATTTCCTAATAAAAGCTTCCTCCTTCCAACACGCTCCCGCCAGCGGGCTACGTTGAGATGGCAAAGTAAGGTACATTTTTTTTGGCAAAACTTTTTCCATCGCTCTTTCTTTTCCTTGTACAGCAAGGGAATTCTTTTCATTTTAGAATCAGAAAGCACTCAAACTCCGGTTTTAAGACGGGAAAGCACCTAGATCTTTTATTGACAAGTGCTGTTGAGAGCAGTTCTGTTTGCTTGTTACACAAACACCAGACTTCCCGGCGTTTATTGGGAAGTTTATCTGAAGAGCTTGAATGCAGGATTGCACATGCCCCATTCGGTAACTGGGGAAATAACCACCTTTCATTCTCTATTTTCGGATTTTTAAGTGGTTTTAAAATTCGGCGAGCAAGGCCATGCCCTCGCAGGGTGGCCGTCGGCCCCGCCTGCAGCATATCTCGGGGGTGACACTGAGCAGCTACAATGGGGACAGGCAAGACGGGATCGAGCACATGGCAAGTCAGACACGTGCAAAGTTGGAAGAAGGACTTCCCAGGTGCATGTCGTCTATTGAAACGTCACATTATCTAGGGCTCACAGAACTCGGTCGTTTCCGACCCACAGGAAACTTGTCCTCTTGTTCCCTGGGATGGGACGACTCTGTTTTACAAAGGCGGTTTTATAATAGACAACAGTACACACTCAACCCGGCCTCTGACCCGGATCTAGAAAACAGGCTTGGCAAAAAAGGAACTGTTGTTTTTTTTTTTTTTTTTTTTTTTTTTTGCGCTCGATTTCTCTTCACTCTTTAAACCTGAGGGTATCTCCCGAGGGATTTCCCAGCTTCGCTGTCTCAACTGGCCAGCTCTTCAAAGACGACACAGGCTTAGCTATCTCACCGAAGGAAAAGACTAGTTCCTCGGAGAAAACAGTATCTCCTTAAGCAGGTGAAAAAAGTCAGTCTGGATTTGACAGGCCCTTGGCAATGTGACAGTTTCCGAAACCAGAGGTGACATAAAAACATTTTAAGCTAAAGAGCGACGGAGAGGGAATGTGGCCGTCAGCCGGGGAGGGCATGAATAAGCTCTTACCTACACGCCCTACAAGAAGAGAATCAAGGTCACTAGTAACCCATGATAAGATATCAAAATCACTAAAAAAAAAAAAAAAAAATTGGACATCTTTTTCTTTCAATTGCTGGCTCTGTAAGTGAGGTATTAATGTATCTGAGGTCACTGAGTTGACACAAAGATTACAGTAATCGTTTGTGGAATGACTTCATACTTTTCACAGCCAAGAGAACGTCAAGGCCATTCTTGAGGTTTTTCCCAACAGCTACTTCACGTGGCTGTACCCTTAAACCTTCTCCCCCAAACGTCCATTTACTTCCAAGGCTGCAATCGGGGGATCACCCTTGACCGACCCTTCCTTCGTCTTCATCCCCATAACCAATTGGGTATGAGGTTCTCTTGCATGGGAAGTCCTTTGAAATTCATGCTGAAGCTGTCATGGCTCCGCCCACATTGACTCATTCCATAAACAATGCTCTTCTCCAAACACATCCCTCTACACGAGAATAACCCAAACCTACTGTACGCCCTGCCACCGAACTACCCCTCCTAAAATATCACAGTGCCGTGACACCCTTCGGCCTTGGAAGCCTCTGAGGTCTTCCCAGGACTCGGCCATCTTTGAGACCCTCACAGATACTTCACCTAAGTTTCCCGAACTTTCTGCTTCAGCCAGGGAGCCTAGCCTATTGAACCTGGTTTATCCCATCTTATCCCCACCCTCGTAATGAATCGTACCTAACTGAAGCGATCTCTTCCCGTTCATCTGTCTACATCTCACCCAACTCAAAATGCGTCTTTTCCCTAAAATCTTACAACATAGTTCGAAATGAACCCACCATTTGAACTTGGAACTCGCTCATGAAATGACCACCCACCCGGGTCTGTGAGGCCCTCAGGCGTTTTCTCAGAGGTCCATGAGTTTTAAGAGGATTTTAAAAAGTTATACCTTCATTTCAATGACAATCTACAATGCTAATTTTACCTGTTACATAGATCAGATCTCTATTTCTCTTTTGCACTGAAATATCAACATCAAAAAGCATTTTTTTTTTTTTTTTACGCAATAATATTCGGGTTCTTAGCATTTCAGAGATTCACACCTGGTATCCGCGGACCCCTGCGATTAACTAGACGGGTCTAAGAACATTGTTCTTCTAAACGACATCTGTAAACACACCTGACAGGAGTGTGTGGTCACATGATGCATTTTCCCTAGCGTCTTGAACTATTTAGATCCTTCAATTCCTCATGCACCAAAACAATCTCGCAAAGAGCCAAGTGCTTGGCTGAAATCGGTTGCTCTGGTTTCGACTACTGAGGCTGGATCTGGTCCACACTGGATGCTAGGAGAGGAGGGGAAAAACCCAAGAGAGACAGTTTCGTTAGGGATCCCACGGAAAACTCTAGAAAGGGAGCACTCGAACTGTCCAAAGCCCCTCATGGCTGCTTGGGCTCGCAAGCGTCACCCGCGCCGTTACGAAGGTCTGGATCATTCCTTTCTTCCAAGAAGGCAATAAAAATCAAGGCTGTTTATTTGTACTAAGCAGTAAAACTGAAGCCTTTCTTTCTCATAATTGGTAGGTGGTACAAGGATTTTTTAAAAGGCGTTGAATCTTACATATCCTTAATATTTCTGGTAGTTGTTAATCTAGGTTGATTTTATGCTCTCTAGAGAGAATTCTAGAACTGCCATTCATCTCCCGTATGAACGGGGCGGTCCTGGGTGTCATTCTCGACTTCAACAGCAGCCAGATGAAGGCAGAGGGCGATGTCAGGGAGACAGGCTCGGGAGGAGCAGAGAACCCCAATACGGGATTTCCCTCCTGGAGAACCGTAAGACGACGGGAAAATTAACTGGCCGCTCTCTGCACACAGTGCTGCACTGACTCCCTGAAATCCTTTCTCATGCGAGTGCGGCGAGCTGATGTAGACGGATTTACCAAGTTCCCTTTATCGCCTTGGTTAAGAACGATCGGCAGCAGAGGATGCACTAAAGAAGGCCTGGACCAGCTCCCTGGGTAAGCGGCGTCTCTCCCACCGCAGGAGAGGGGACCGGTCAGGCGGGACGATGGCACAGGCCGGTTGTGAGGTGACGATGATGGGATCTGAGCCGACCCCGCGGGTCGCTAAAGATCATTCCAAACGATGTGCTAGAATCATGGACAAAAGGAAGAAAGTTACAGGGGCAAATGAACTCCTTGCAAAACAGCCTGCCCCGACACCTCGTGGCTCAGCTGAGGGAGGGGCCCGGGCAGGTCGCTTGGGTCAGAGGAGGACGAAAGCTAAGGCAAGGTGAGGAGGCTCCGCCATGAAGCGTCCCTCGCTCAGGGGCTCCTGCGTGTCCAGCGTGAACGTCAATGCGCACACAGCACGCGGCCGCCTGAAGCAGTTACACCTGGAGCCTGATTAGGCAACTCCCCTTCCCCGTGCCTAAATCCCCCGATCACGCTCCTCTCTCCAAGGCAGGCCGGCGTTCACTTCGTGGCGTGCCTAGAAAATCAAAAAGCTGTCACTTCTGACATGTTAGATGCACTAACGGCCTAAATGGGGCTTCCCAGGGGCCTTTCACGCAGAAACTGAAATCTTGAGAGAAAGCAGGGTCTTCCTGGATTCCGGCGGATTTGCTTCCACGGGTTCCAGAGCAGCATGCCAGGCAGGACTATACTATACTATACTGACGGCAGTGCCAGGCGACGGCTCACTGAGGTATTTGTGCTGCTATTTATTTAATTTTAATAGGATGCTATTGCGTTAATATGGACGAACTCTGAGCTGATGGAATCAGGGGAAATTTTAAAAATTCTTTAGACTTTTCTGGAAGTTTCCAAGGAAGTATCTTTATGCTGATAAAAATGTAGAGAGGAAAAAGAAAAATTGATGAAAGGCTCTTCTGTAAAACGATCCTGTCCTTGACTTTTTCGCAGTAACGTGACTACCATGTAAAACATGCAATGTGGCATTAGTTTAGGATTTTATCCCAGAACTTAAAACCCGGTGTACAATGAAATGTCAATCAACAACAAAAGCTTCTCTTTATGTGATCAAACTGAACCAACGTGCAAGTCATGCTGTCAAATATCCCTAAGAGTCCACAACACGGTCAAGTGGAGCACAGATTTTAGTGACACGGGACATGACAAGAGTTGCAGTCAGTAACACTGAAAAATACGTGTATTTTTATTTTTTTTTCCCTCTCAGCAGCATTTGCGAGTGACACCATAATCACCCTTGACGTCTGTCCCTTGGCTCAGCACGCCTTGGTTATCAGGTAAAAATGACAAAGGGAACACCGCGTCCCCAAAGCTTTTGATCACATGAGGGGGCTCGTAAGAGCCAAACTCCACCTGACTATTCTGAAAATAGGTGGGAGGAGAGGGAGGACTTTGGGGTGGAGTTGGGGGGGGTGGGCAGAGTGAGAAACAGAGCTTAATTAGGCGCAGTGCCTGGGTTGGATGCCGCGGTCAGCCATACTGCCCAACTGGTGGGCCAGGCCAAAGGGACGAGAACCGGGCCTGCCACGGCCAAGTGCACACTGCCCGCAGCGACTGTCAACTCATGACAGATGAGACACATCGGATTGCTCTATCGAAACGTTCATCTCGCACCTTGATTAGTAAGCCTATTGAATTATGATTAATTCACAAGGGTGCTGCTGACAGATAAGATACTTTATCTGACAATGTAGACTAGTTGCTTTGCCCGAAGCCAAAAAAAAATAAAAAAGAAACAAAACAAAACAAAACACAAACTCTTCCAGTCACTAGGAAAATAAACAGTATCAAGTACTGCACAAGGAAAACGAGAGTGAGGCGACACGCGCCTTTTAATTCGATAAAGGGCTTGTGTGTGAGAACCTGGCCCTGAATTTGATAAAGAGCTTGTGTGGGAGAACCCGGCCCTGGTGGGAACCCCCAGAGGGAATGAGGCCGAGAAATGTATCGAGTGTGCGATTCGGTCGGTGGACACGAGGCCACCAGGGCACCCTCAGCCAGGAGCGTGTCAGAGAGGCGGCCTCGAGATCGCTTCGGGAGGCAGCGTCCTGTTTTGGCGACACCCCAGTTAAGGGGGGGGGGGGGCTCGACGCGGGGCACAACTTGCACGCTGTTTTCGATGTTGCCATCCAATGACTCTCCTCGTCTCTGGGATGAAGACATCTGTGCACAGAATACTCAGCAGACCTAAACTCTCGGGAGTTTCAGAATGTGGATCCATTGTCGTCGTTGTTTTTAGGGACCAAAGGGTTGAGGAGAGGAGGGAGGAGCAGGCTCGCGTTTTGTTTTCTTAAGAAAAGGCATAGAAATGAGTCGAAGGAGATTTTCCTTTCTTTTTCTTTTAGCTCTGTCTGAAGCAAAGAAGCATTTAATATGTGCGTTAAAGTTACAGTTTAGTACGTAGGGACTCAATGACTCAGAAAAACTAAAATGGCATCCTTCACTCTGTGATCGAGCCAGCTCTTCAGCCCCAAACCTAAACATGTCAATCAGTCTGTGTCCATCTGCAGCTCTGCCGATCCCCAAAATTCAGCCGTGTTTTTTTTTTGGGGGGGGGGTGAGTGGTGGTGAGAGTAGGGGTGGGGGTACATACTAAGATGATGCTAAGTACCCCAAATCTCATGTAATGTTAGATGGCATCATTACCTTATCCCGACCTTATGATTTTACCTAAAGCCTAATGTCCTATAATGATGATTCTCTTTAGCTAGTATTAACCTTTCGGTGACTTCTCTCTTCTCTCTCTCTGTCTCTCTGTCTCTCTCTCTCTCTCTCATAACTATCCTCTGTTAATCAATTGTGCACTGCAGATGGGGTCAAGGAAACCTACTTCCTCCTTTGATAGCCTCCAATGTTTCTACTCTTGGGGATAAAAGTGCTTTAAATGGAGTTATATTCTAGGAAAATCAATATATGATTACTGCAAAGATTTCTATTGATTGTCCTGTTGCATTGCAAAAAGGCGAAAGAAAAATGGCATGCTACATTTTCCTTCAATTCCTCCTCCACAGAGTTGGTCGTGAATGTTTTGGGCAAGAAGAAAATGTTGGAACTTTATTTAATGACCTAAAGTTTTCATCATTCAATCCGCTTCCTTCTCTCTCTACCCTAGAAGACGCTTTATGATGACTCTCCTGGCTTCTCGTCTATAATCCTGGCCGACATCCGGGACCCGCCAGGAGAGTTCACGGAGCTGGGCTGTCTGCTTCGGTCATGGGGGGCTGTGCCAGGAACCGCTGGGGTGCCCTCTTAACAGCCACTCTCCCGGCTGACCACCATTTCTCAGCTTCCTCTATCGATGAGTGTGACAACGTGACGAAGTCCTGGCTACTGGATTCCGGGTGGAGAGCGCCGGGCAGAGCTTCTGGGGAAGTCCCTTAAAAAGGGGTCAGGGTGGCGGGGAGGGGGGCGACTCAACGGCTAGGCGAGTCCGCCTTCCCTCCCTCTTCTCCTTCCTCCTTCTTGTAGATGAGATGTCAGGAGCCTCGGGAGTTCTCCGGTGACCACCGAGAAGAAAGCCTGGAGATGGAAGCCACGTCAAAAGTACGATGGGGCAGAAAGGCCAAAGGGGCCCCGACCGCGCTGGCGGTGGGATGGAGACGCCCACTGCGAAAGCCCTGGTCTTCACGGCCTCCTGCTCGCGAAGGAAATATAAATCCCTGTGCGACTTAAGCCACCGTCTTTCAGGTCCGTGATATCTGCACCCAAACGTGAGGTATTTCCCTCACAAATACCCGATTGTGTGAGTCCTCAATGTCGCGCTGGCTCATAAAAAATGAGTGGCGTCCATCCCTAGGGCTAATGTCATGGGCGACGGCCACTGGGCGATCCTGATACTTCGTGCTGTCTGTAATCATTTGATTGTTTTCCCAATTTTTAGTGTTGAGGTGCTACAGTAATACGATCCTTAAAACGTTCAGAGTTCCCTTGTTACTTTTCTAGCTGTCCAGCCTCCATTTTCTCCTTCTTCTAGTAAGAGGACTCCAATTTTCTTTCGGAAATTACTTCCCCCAGTAGTTGGCAGTCTTGGTGGGGCTGTCCCCAAGGTCTGCACTGCTTCCTCTATTGTCTGACTTATTTTTCATGGGTACTATCCTCCTCCCCACCCCACCCCCAAAAAAAGAAAAAGAAAAAAACTCACTTGCTTTTTTTTTGGGGGGGGGGGCTGAAATTAGCCAGTGTTTTTTTCTGTTGCTTGCAACCACAGAATTCTAACTCGGAAATCATCACCGGAAGGGAACGATAAGGCACCCACGTTCCTCTTGGTTAAAAGGAGTTCTCAAGAGCATAAGTTCCGGCCTCTGCCTCGGGCAGGTAAGGCCGGGCCTCCGCCCGGGGGCTTTGTGGGCACACGTCGCTCTGACTTCCAGCTCTGGGAGGCGCCGTCACGTCTCGAGAAGAAGTATGTGGCCTGTGTGGCCTGTGCATCTCATCGACATCATCCCATGAGACAATAAAGCTCGTTCCGGTCTCTCTTTGAACCAGTTCTTTGTCTGACTTCAAGACCGACAAACACCTGATGCTATTTAATGCCCAGCCCAATACCTAAAAGTGGGGAACTTGGGGTCTCACTGACCATGAGAATCATAGAATCTACACACCACCTCCCTAAGGTTCCAGCCAAGGCCCACCTAGAGAGTTCTGGAATGGCAGCTATTTTATTGTTAGAAAATATAGAGAAAGTGCTTCTCTGTATTTACAAACAGAGTAGTTGTCACTACAGTGTTTCCTGATGGCTCGTCCCCAAGCGGGTGACAATTTTCTCTGAACACGGACAGAAGTTGCTGATTATGGACTCCACTGACTGCTTAGCTTCGGTGACCTCCATTTCCTGTAAAGACCGCAGCTTAAATAGAAGGCGATATTAACTTAGGAGAAAAATTAAATTTTAGTAATAATAATAAAAGCTAACCTTTATTGAGTGCTTCCTATGTGGCAGGCACTCATCAAAAAACTTCACGTATATAAAGTAATACAGAATAATAATCCTCCATTCAGATGGGGAATAATGAGGTTCAGATGAGATGATGCAGAGAGGTTAACCTGCCTAACGTCACTTTGTAAATAGAAGAACCAGGACGAATCTCAGTGCTACTCTGATAAAATTGTATATTCCTCCTACAATGCCGGTGGTTAATATAGACTATATGTAGTCCAGGGATCTATTTTGGTACCATAAGGCAAAAAGCCACACAAACGCTTATACCTTTTACCTAATAATTACACTTCTAGTAACATGTTTCAGAGAAACAACCTAGGTGAAGAAAATACCTAAAGAGATTTTTATTGTAGCATTTATTCACAGTAGTGAAACTACATGGAAGTAACCCAACTTTTCGATAAGTGGGAGATAATTAAATAAAACACAGTCTATAAAGTTAATGAATTATTACCGTCATTAAAACAAATAACTATTAAGTTATGAAGCAACACCGGAAATACTCTGGTATTAGATAAAAGAGCAGAACACTGAATCATACGTGTTCAACAATTAGACCCAAATGAAACAGCATCTTCGTACAGTTCATGGCCGGAAACTGACTTTCAGAATGAAAGCGGTCGTGTCCGGAGGAAACAGGTATGTGGCTGAGTCTCGCCTCCCGTTTTTTTCTCTCTCGTTTTCAAACTTTCAGGGAGGGAGAGGAAAACGAAGCAGGAAGAGGAAGGGCACGGGAGCTGGCACTGCCGTGGAAGGCTCCGGATCCTGGCTGGGAAGCCCATCGCCCCCCCCCCCCCCCCCGCTGCGGACTAAGGAGAATGCTGTGCAGGGGCGGGGGGTGGGGGTGGGGGTAGTGGGGGGAGCCGCGCAAACGCCACACTCTTCATCCAGTCGAGGTAAATGAAGTTCGGCCGGTCAGGAGAGTAAATAAGATTAGTTATGGGCTCCAGGTCATCCACTCATGGAGGTCAGGGAGTGTGAGATTATTATCCTTGGTAGGAGAGCAGCAAAATAGCATTAAGGAATAAATTAATGAAAAAGGTAGAAGATTATTTGGACTAAAGCTCTAATCAGTTTAGAGATTTCACTCAACTGCTCGACTGGCCGTTAAGTCAAGCTCACAAAACAAATATGCTTGTTCTCTTAAGTAATTCCAGGAGATCTCTCTTCTTGCTTCAGAGACGTCCAATCTAAGGAGTCATGAATAAAGGTGCCCCCGTCTGCTGTTACCCCTCATCCAAAACTCACCGAAGCGTCAAGGTGCGCGCTGCTAAAATAGCGAAGCATGCTATTTATACTAGATGCATAATTGCTGGTCCTGTTTGGCCTTTGATTCCAAATAGGACATCATTCTCTATCCATTCAGAAACACTGAGTCGGCCAATGTGCAAACTGCATATTTTATTAAATAAACACCAACTAGGAGATAATGACATACATTTGTTTTCATTACAAGTAGTAATGCAATATTTCTCCAAGGCTTACTGCATTAGCATTTCTTGCCACGTTTCAAATGCCTTTGAACTTTCTGAAAAGCTACATCTGTTGGCTCCCGTGTATACAGCAGAAAGTTACCAAGTGAATTAAGTTTTAATACAAATTGCTTTGTTCACTATTAAGATTGATGTTGGACACACTGTACTGTAAGTTGCAAACTGCAATTACAATTCGTTGCAATTATCTCTGGTTGTTAATAGCACAAGATAGGGTGTCACTTTCTACCAAGTGTACAATTCATCATTTCTGTTTTCTTTTTTTTTTTTTTTCATGAACTCTCGCGGTATTCCAAATGTATAATCTTGTTGTATTTATTTCCCAGCGGTCCAACAAAATGCACAGCAAGTGCTGACTAGAACAAACTAAAAAGCACTGTTATTGACAAGCCGTCACTTGAGCTGTAATGAACATTCCGCCTCCACTTTCACCTCGACCAACCGGCAGCTTTAATTTATGATAAAGCGAAGGAGCGGCAACCTCCAGGTTTATTATACCCTCAGCGCTGTTTCAAATAAAGTAATTAGAAGGTCAAGAGACAGGTCTGAAAAGCCAAGTATAAATGCAACCCTGCTGTACCGACATTAAGGGAAAAAAAAGAGACTCGTGTGTTCAAAGAGCATTTTATCCATCTTTCTTCCCCAGATCGAGGCGAGTCAAAAAAAAAAAAAATATTTTTTTTTTAATACTACCGTAACCAATCAGAAACAGTGGCAGCCCCATTCCTGCACTGTCTAATTTGCTCCATATGGACTGTGAGCAACACACCCAAGAGATATCATCCTTAGGAGAAAATGATTGACGACTCAAAAAAAAAAAAAAGCAAACAAACAAAAAATACAACCGAAAAACTGCTAGGAACTGCAAACTGAGGACAGGTGATTAGAAATCTTATTATTATTAATTATTATTATTATTTTAATTTAAAAACTCAATAGGTGAAGTAACAAAAAGGGTCTGGCGAAATCCTAGTAATAGAACAATAGCCTACAAATGAATCGCTTGAAAAATCTATTTTAAGACATTTTGTTTCCTCTTCTTGAAAAAAACACCAGAGGGAAAGGAGTCGACTTGGAGAAAAAGTAACCTTTCGATGCGTTTTGCTGTCAGCGTCGGAAGCAGCACTTATAGTAAACCAGCGTGCTGTTTCTCAGGCCCTGTCCGTAACATTATACTTCATTTTAAACGCTCCTCATTCTGCATACATTGTGGTCTGTGTTTACTTTCCTCTCTCTACCTTTTCTCTTACACGACAATGGTGCCGTGCTAAAAATACTCCTAAAGGCCATGAAACCCCCCGTGGACCTTGACTTTGTATCTGGTCTATCCTCTGAGGAGCAAGTTAGGAATTTTTTTAAAAGAACTCTTTCAACTCTTCAAAGCCAGCTGCCGTCAAACATTTTGATCCACGGGTCACTTGAGTTGGAAATAAAAGTCCCAGGAATCTCCATCACTTCTTATTAATTAGCCTGTTGTTCCAAACCCTTCTCCCGGCCCCTAAATGAAAGGAAGGAGGAGGGAGGAGGAGAGAAAGAGAGCAGGGGGAAGGAAATACAGAGAGACGGAGGGAGAGAGAGCCAGCGAGGGAGGGCGGGTGGGAGACGGCACCGGAACCCAACCACCTTCCGCACAGGGACGCACCGTTCCCATCGGGAGTGCCATGTTTGAAAACAGTTTGAAAAAAGACGCATCTCCCCAGAGGACACGAGCCATCTTTCGGTGCCCTACAAAAACTCTCATAGCTGCTTGAGGGCAATTACGTGTATCTTGATCTACTTCTTTGGGAGAAGGGGGCCTGTGAAGCATAAGTTCCAAAAATCTTTCCAAACCAGCATTTTGTTGTATGATTTCTTGCTTCAAGTACATTTTGACACTGTCTGTTCAAGTAGTCGATGTAATTACATTTGATTATGTGAGTGGTGGAAATGGACGTAGTCTCATAATTGGAAAATGTAATTATGTTGTAAAAATACTTATGAAACCATAAAACAAAAAGTGCACAAGTTGGTGGGGTCTTTTTTTCTTTACTCTTTTTTTTTTTTTTTGGTTTGGTGTCCTCCCAGAAAAACAACTGATATAATGAGTCCATCATAGCGCGATAAGAAATAGACATATTTTGGCTCTCCTTTACCTGGCTGAAGGAATGGGCGGCTTTGACCCTGAGATCACCTTGATGTTCTGGTGCCAGGTGGTATTTTTAACTCAGGTATTAGTAAAGAGACAACATCTCTAGCTTATGATCCAGTCGTGCGCACGAAATGCAAAATGGGGTACTGAATTTCCGAGGCACAGAGTGTAGTCTCTCGGCTGGCTTCTACGATCCAGGGCCACGTTTTCTTCTGTCACTGCTTCGTGATAAAACATTTTCTTATTTATTTTACACTTGAATATAATCTTCTCACGAATGTGCACGATTAGTGGGAAAATAAGTATGGAAGTAAACTAGATTACTTTCAAGATACTCTTTGAGGTGTAATTTTAGTATCCGGCCAGATTAAACAAAAAGTTGAGTGGTCTGCCTTCCTCAGCCCCCGCCCCCCCCCTTCCTGATCTCTCCCAGCAGGTGCTAACAAAGGGTGAAGTGCTCAAGGCTGGGCTGGGTAGTGGAGAAAGACGCACAGAACCTGAGTAATGCGGACTGGGAGGCCGGTGTGTGCCATCGGGCTGTAAAAAGCCTTGGCAACAGGCACTAACGTACCAGACAGGAGCTCTCCAAGGGGGAAGCCGGCTCCGCCCACTTCTTCCCCATCAGAGACCTGTACACCAACGGTCAGCGAGACCAGAGGGGTTCCCGTCGGAGGGGCCCGGCACGGAGGCACAGGCTGCAGGAAAGCGGAAAGAAGGGGACACGTGTCGCGAACACGGGACACGAGAGGCCCCAACACGCAGGCCTGGTGGCTGCTCTAGCCTGCAAATGTCCACTAAATGCGTGAACTGATACTGGAGGGTTTTAAATGGTTCTAAGGAAGTGCCCGGGGCTGTGTGCGGGAGGCGCTGCTGGTCACCTCCCCCCGACGACAACCGTTCCCTCCTCCTTCCTTTGCTAACAGAGCCCCCCCCGTGTTACTCAGGGCTTCGGGGCTCAGAGGAAACTGACTCCACCGCCGGCTCAGAAGCAAATCTTGGTCAATAAGGCAAGAAGGGTGCTTCCACTCCTCCCCTCCCCCCCCCCCCCCCCGCCGCCGCCAGTCCTGGGTTTGGGCGGCGGGCATCTGAGCCCGAACTGGGAAACGAGAGCTGAGGGGAGGCCCCTGGGGGGTTTCCAGGTAGAATTTCCTCACTTTTAAGAAGGAGGCATGAGAAGAGTTGATCTCTTCCTATGTCTGTTGTTTCTACATCTGGACGTGATGCCTGGAGCAGCTGCAGCCGTTGGAAGCCTGAAGTTGGCCTGCGTGAGGCTAAAGGTCACGACGGCAGCGCTTAAGAGAAGAATCCGGGTCTTTAAGGACTTCACGGGGCCTGTGATCATATCACACCTACAGCTGTCCTACTTCTGAACTTCCTGTAATGTGAGATAATAATTGCCCTTGTTTAAGCCAGTATCTGTCAGAGCACAATTTGATACTGTACCCATTTGTCCATTAAGGAGGGGTAGCATTTATATTTTTAGCTAAGCTACAAGCATGCCAAACATCCAAATTTAAATCTCATTCACTAATATTAAACTGAAATCTGCATATATTACTGGTGGTTTGGGTTTTTTTGTTTTTTTTGTTTTTGTTTTTTTAATTTGTACAGTCCTTTTGGAGAGCAGTTTGTCGATATGTATCGAGAGTTACAAAGAAGTTTATCAATTTGATCCAGTATTTTACTTTGGGCAAATTAATATCAGGGAAATAATCCAAAACATAAAGAAATATATACTCTATATTTGATAAGCATATTATGCATCCATTAAAAATGATGATTAAAAACTGTCAGTAGAGTGAGAAAAATTATCATGACAAGCGAAAAAAGAGAATACTGTAATAAGAATAACAATACTAAAACAACTAAACTCTCTATGTCTGTATGTTTAAAAGCTGGAAATAAAATCTACAAAAAAACAGTTACAGAGCTGGTCTCATGGTGGGAGAATAAAGGTGAGCTATTTCTCCTGCTCTTCCCTTTCCAAATTTCCTTTAAAAATAAATATAATATTATATATATTTTTTTTTAAATTTTTTTTTTTTCCTTCTCATTTCCACCCTGCATTATTCAGCTGCCTTAGTAAAGTCTATGGGCAACACTGGTTGAAAATGTCTGGAGAGGAAGACCAGGCCGGCCTGGGGAAAAGGCCGGAGGCAGGCACTGGGAGCTCACTCGCACTAGTTGCATTTTTCTTTTACATCTTGATTTTTTTTTCTTTTTTCTTTTTTTAAAGAGATGACTCTTTCATGATTGCAGTAAGGTGGATGAGAACAGTTAACGACCATGGGATGGTGCGTGAACAAACCGTCACCGAAAGAAATCCGCTGGGGAAAATTCTTATTTCTAAATAAGAAAATGCCAACCGCTTTGATTCAAGGGTTCTGCTTCAGAATACGTTTGCTTGGGAGTGCAGAAGGGTACGAGGCGGGGGCTGGGTGGGAGGCAGGAGGGCATTCCTTTAAATGAAAGCAGGGACATAGACGCTACTTCTAATCTAAGCCAACAGTGGAGCTATGGACAGTCCCAAAGAAGCTCACAATATTCCACGCAATTAAGAGGGATTGTTGGCATCAGAGGAACCAGGAATGTTGTGCAGATTAACTGCTGACTTCATTGCTAATGACTGCCCGATTTCTATAGACTAATTGGTGCAATCTACATTTTTGCAGCAAAGATGAAGTATCAACTTGATTTGGTGTCGATAAAAAATTGATGGATGCTTCTGACTGCTACTTCTCAACAATACACGGATTATTACTACTGTAATTATCATAAATGACAAAACATGGGCAAGTGGTGATTACAAGCCTAATTCTATCTTGAGGTTTTAATGGCATAAACCACTCAGGCTTTACACTCATGATTTACTGCATCATCAAAATCCCGGAAAGGATTACCCTTGGGTGAATGCCACTCATTATCTCACCAATAATGCACTGGTTTGGCCCAACACGGAACGAATAATCAAGACCGAGTTCTTAGACAAGCCCTTTTTGAATATCTAAATCTCCAGTCTGAGGAGGAGACGCGTACCTGCCAAAACCTTTCTCTCCATCTCTGGATGTTATAGTTGTGTTTTTGTTCTGATAACGTATGTACAGAGGCTGAGTGTCTCTGGGTCACACCCTCCCAGCGGAATGCCAAAGCCCGGAGATGCTGTTATCAGCTCGGTCACTGCCAACCAAGCACCCTGCAGAGTGCCACCGACCAGGCGGAGGGAGAGAGAGAGATGACGCACACCGTGCACGCCCCCAGCTGGTCGGGCACGGACATTAAACCTGCACACAGCCACAGCTGTCCTTCTCTGGCGGACAAGGACAGAGCGGGAGACGGGGAGGAGGAGTCCAAGGCTGGGGCCGCACGATAAAATGCACCCCAAGTCCGGGTGGGCGGCCAACGAGGGAAGCGGCGAGTGAGGGCTCGTGGCGACCAGGCGAGAGACACGCCCTCTAAACCCCCAGGGAGCTGCCGGCCGTCGCCAAGCGACTGCGGCCAGGCCGAAGGGGACGGGGGCTGCCCTACGTCGTTCTCCTTTCCCCCCAAGAGAAATCGGATGTCTTTGTGTGCGGTGTAAAATATCCAGGTTGTAAAATGTTTTTAGCATGACGGTTAAGAGCACGGTGGCCGGGACCAGACTCCCGGGAGTTGGGCGCTGGCCCTGCTAACACCTGGGACGCGTTACTTAATTTGAGCGTCGGCTTTCCTCATACGCGAAATGGGAGTAATAACGGCCGCCTACGTCGTGGCAGTGAGACACTCCGGGTATCGAGGATGAGATGAGGAGCGGATGCATAAACGGATCGGGGCGCAGCCGTTGCTCAAGAGCCACAACTGCTACCTCAGGTGAGGTCTGGCCTGCTGCCTTTTAGTTCCCAGCCTCTGCCATGGGGGAAAAAAAAATGATAAATGAGGCAAGATAGAAAAATGGCCAAGAGCGACCGCTCCGAGGCAGACCGTGCGAGCTGGAAGTCGGTCCTCCCTCCTTGCTGGAGGCTGTGTGACCTTGTAAGTCACCTTACGAGACCTCGGCTCTCTCATCTGGCAAATAGGGACAATAACTACCGGCTGCATAGACTGTCGTGAGGACGAAATCGAAAGATCTCTGTGGAGCACGTCCCACGGTGCTTGGCATTCGGTGACCGCTCAATAGGTGTTTACAGTTATTATTCATGCTATTTTTTTTTAAGTTGGATTTTTCCAACGTCTTAGAATTTTAAATCTCACTCTTTTTTTTTTATAAACTGGTTCAAATTCCCTGCTCGTATGCCAGTCCCTTCTGGTACAAACATTTCTGCCATGGGCAAAGCTTCATTACTTTATTATTTTTAGTTATCAACCATGGGACACTGCTTTCTGGAAGCTAATCTATGTTACTTCTTCAGGTGCTACATTAACTATTACCATTGTCACCAAGTCCAAAGGGCCGTGTAAACGGTTTAGGTGATCTACCCTCTAAGGAGTGAAATCTGCTACCGCACTTGATAGGAAACACGACTTGTGTTTGTAACGTGCGAATACCTGATAACATCCTGTTTCGAGAAAACCTGCAGTTGAAATGTCCAAGGCATCTCTCCCCACTTAAAAATGCCTGAAAATCCACATATATTTTAGAGCGCACAGTTTAGGCGAGCCAGACACAAGAATGGCGTTCTCCAGTTGAGCCGTGACCGTCATTACTTGGCTCAGTCGGCCAAAATGCTCGTCCGTGCCAGACTAATGGAGGTTCTGCTGTTTGCCCGGCGGTGGAGCCCACTTCGGGGCGGAAGGGGAGCTGTAAATGTCCTCTCTAAAACAGAGAGCATCGTCAGCGTGTCAACTGAAACACTGCGGGCTCCCGAAAACCAAGCGCCGTGTGTCACCAGCAAAGAAAAATGCATTTCCCTTCACTTATATATAAGACAGGATCCAGATTATACGAGAAGGGGTTCAACAGGGAGACACAGCTCAAAGTGGACATGCTTCAAGTCACCAAAGGTCCTCTGTCACTTACTCGCGACTTTCAAATACCCTTTTTAGTGCATGGAGAATCTTATATGTCACAGCTATTTGAGAAAATAAATTACGGATATGATCTGGTATTCTGAGAACCACCAGACTGTCAGAGACAGGCTCCTGCTTCCTAATACCAAAGTTTTACTCTGTGACGACCGGGTAAATCCCTGGGTCTCCCCAAATCTCGAATCATTGAAAGCGAGTCAATTAATATAAGAAAACAGAACAAACAAAACGAACGCAAAAACTACGCTTCGCAACTCGAAGTCATCAGAAAACTCCCAAACGAAACTTCTCCGCTAGATAAGGATCTCTCTGGCTTCTTGTTGTTTTTAACTCCCACTCGTGGGCATTACGATAACGGGCTGTTCACTTCACTTTGTTTTCCCTGAGATCATTTCACCATTTTGAAAGAGTAACGTTCATAAGGCCACCCTCGCTTCCTTCCGTGTCATCTCCTTGTGAGCGTGGAGATCGTACGATGCCCAGGAGTCGGAGGTGGATGTCATGAAAGGGAGGCTCCTTCTGGAAAGATTCTAACACACCATCCAGCCTCCTTCTCCTCCCCTCCCCTCCCGAAGACTCGCAATTTAAAAACGCCCAAATCTAGTAAGAGATATCGCTTACTGTCGGGGATGCACATACCAGAGGAAGTGCTGGGGATCAAGGAAATCTGTGAATCAGAGAAAGATGTTGGTATGCAAGATTGAAGATATCCCAGCTGGCCCACCCTTCAGCTGGTTTCCAGAGGCCAGGAAGAAATTAGTCTCACAGTTCGGTTGAAAGAACACCTGGCTCTTCACCCAGAGGCACAAATTCACCGTTGAACAGGGTTATCTTTGTTTCTGCTCTGAACACACCTAGGAATTCAGTTATTTAAAATCCTGTGGCTCTGTCCTAAATCGCCCGCGTTCATAAAAATCAGGAGGTGGGAGTGAGGGGGCAGGGAGGGGTTGTAAAAATATTACTGTCAACAGGGCGGATTTTAAAGGCTGGGGCGGTTACTCCAACTGGGTTGGGACGTGTCGCCTTGATTTCCCCACATGCGTTTTACTGAAGATTCACAAATGTGAGGAGCCAGGAGCGAAGGAATTGTAGTCAAGCCCAAGTATTTGCCCACAACCGAAGACATGTGAGAGCTGCGGGGGCTCAGAAGGACGGTCACCTTGGCTCAGAGCACCCCCATCTCCGCGGTCTGCACGAAGCTCAGAGCGACGGCCAAAAATAAACTCAAGTTCCTCATCAGTCTGCGAGTTTTTATGCCGAACCTGTTCAACGCTGGGAAACGTCATTTTACAGCCGAATCCTCAACTTTGACACGAATTCCTCTTTCTCTGAAGAGGGTCAGGTCGGGTCTTGCCGTGAAGCGCTGAGCAGTGCAGCCGGGCGGGGTGAGTCATGGAGGGGGCTGTGTGATAGCCGAGATTCCTGGGCTGGATTCAAAGCAGCAAGGCCAGGTGGGGATGTAGGAGGCGGGCGGGGCAGGGCGGTAGTGGAGGAGCTGGCACCTTGTAGAGGTGGAATGTGTTGGCAAACACCACTGGCACAGGCCTCGGTGGGAGGCCCAGGCAGATCCGGCCCGGGGAGCAGCCTGGAAACCGGGCTCCTGGGAGCTGCCATCTTGGAACCACCATCACACGCCGGTCTTTGCGAAAACCTCGACCTGCAGATTTGGTTCTTCGTTCGCTTCTTCTTTCCAGTCAGTTTTCATTCCCCTTTGTTGACTTCTTTGTGGGCATTCTCCATTTTTCTTTCTTGCTCCTCTCTCTCAAGCTTGCCAAGCCTTGCAATACGTTCTATTTTTTTTTTTTAACATCTCCAGCAATATTTTTTTTTTTTTTTGCTGAGGCCATTCACGGGTCAGTTAAACCACCACGGTGACAAAGGAATCCCATAGCATTCAAAGTGCATTTAAAAAGCGGCCACTACAGAATGACCCTGTGCTTGGTGCTGGGGTGAGTGCAGGGGTGACAGTCTCTTTCTTCCAAGAATTTATGTGCAATTGTTAGGCCCCAACAGGATGGATGCTGCCACACTCAAACTGCTAGATGCCTTGAAAATAAAGTTGGGAACCTTTGGAGACACCTTTATCTGCAAATGCTGAGGTGGAAGAAAAATTGGAAGAAACGAGAGTTCCCAGCAAGAACTATAATTTTTACAATCCAACATTTCCCCAGATGGGACAAATAATATTGGCAGCCTGGCATATTAAGATGCATTAAGTGGCCAAATAAATTTGGGAAACATTTATCTGAACAAGGTTTATCGAGCAGTTTTCTAAATTGCAGTTCTTCCCTCAAAGCCTTTAATGAATCGGAATCTGTGAATCTTTGAGAAAGCTAGGGGTATATAATATTCCCTACTTCCCAAATGATAACTGAATTGGCTGATGGGATTCATGTTCCACTGAACCCTTGGAAGTGTGAAGAAAGTTCGCACTCTCCAAGAAGAAAACTAGAAAAATCTGTGAAGCAAAATGCAAACAACTGTCAAATATCATGGCCCAAGTCCATGAGTACTGAAGAGACAGCAAGTCAAAGAGGAGGATCCAAGAAAAAGCAAGAAACTTAAGAAGAACAGACCTCCAGCAGAGTGTTTCTGCACTGTTGTTGGTAGGTTCGCTGGGTTTTAGCTGCGTTGCACTGTTACTACTCAGAAATCAACCACATTACCAACTGGATCAAGCCTAGCGTGATCAGAGGAAAGAGACCTGGGAACCTACGTTTACTGAGTATCTGTTAAGTGCCAGGTGTTGCTTTCTCTTCGAGAAACTTGTGGAGTGTGTGCCTTCCTCACACGGTCTGTCTTGGTCTCTGCCATATCCTCGGCCCCAGCACAGAGTCTGACATATAGTGGGCACTCAATGAATATTTCCAGAATCAGAATGAACGTCTTTTTTCACGGGGGGAAACAATAGATTCATCAGATGGGGTTTCACAGGCTACCTTTAAATGTTTAATTATTGGGCCACAGAGGCCATTAGCTTGTGACTCAGAGCCCACACACTGTATTTTATTTGGCTTGCAGAAGGTTTTAAAACAAGCTGACGACATCTAAGGGTTGGGGGATTTTCAACAAAATCCAGATTTCCAGCTTCTTCTGAACTATCAGGAGACCTGGCAACACCGACTACGTCCCTAGGGCCACGTCCAGCACAGAGCCACGTGGCGGCCACAGTTGAAAGGCAACTTGCCGCTGTCCCCGCCACGCTCTACGATCTCCACACCGCCAGGCCGTGTCCCCGTGGCCAGTGGTCACTGCGCTGCTAGTCCCGGGCATTGCAGGCGTCCGAGCTCGTGACCTCCGGCGTACAAGGGTAATAAGCAAACACGTCGAGTGCTTCCTGGGGGCCACGTGCCCTTCTCGACGCCTTTATATCTATTAAGTCGCAACCGCCCCAGGAAGTGGGAGCTCTGATCATCCCCATTCCGCAGACGACGGTCCAAGCGGAGAAGGGCGAAGTCGCTGTCCCGCGTCTCGTATCTCGTAAGTGGTACAGCGGGGATTTGAACTCGGACCACCTGCTCTCCAGAGTCGCGCCCTTCGCCATCATGGCCGGCTGCCCCCGCCACACGGACATGCTTTATTCCTCCGCGCTGTTTTCTAACTGTCCGTACGGGCACATCTCACATCCCCCCAAACTACACTGTCTTCAACGGCACGAGATGCATCATATTGCCTTGGTGTTTTCCTTCAGCAGATTTTTTTTTTTCCAAATTCCTTTTGACTTCATTCAATCAGGAAGATCTGTATAAGTAAACACGCCCCACAATTTCCCTACCCTCCTTCAGGAAACGAGCCGAAGTCTGTCTCCCTAAGGGCGAGCCCAACGTTGACCACAGCTGCCACAGCGAGTGGACGTCCGCTTCGCGCGTCTCTCGGTGACAAACTCCGTGAGCTTGTATGACACGCACCCTGATGACCGGAAGACACGTGTATTTAGTTTCGCTGGTCCCCGGCTTGCTTCAGTGTGGGATTATTGACCCGAACGGCTTGCTCGGAGCCTGTCCTTTCCCTTTAATTAGTTCTAGTTCTTGACAGTTTTGATTTATTGACAAATGACAAAGCACTCTCTTTACCTATGAGGGGCATACGTGTTTTGTCCGGGCAGAAACTGTGGTTGGTACAACTGGGCCGGTTGGGTCACTTAAGCATTAGCATGTGTGGCGGCACTGACTGAAGAAAGGTATTTTAATTCCCAATTAGTCCGTATTAGCAAAAGAAATGTATTTTCCATTATTTTTTTTTTAACTCTGGATTCTGATTCATAAAATATCTTAAAATAAAAAAAAAAATTTTACATGACCGAGTCTTTGATTTCCCAGGGAAAGTAATAAATAATCAACAAAAATATGATTAAAGACAGCTTGAACTACCATCCAAAAAGGAACTCTAGCCGGCAAAGAATCTTTCTGATCCAAATCTTTTTATTCCTAGAAACAGAATTCTTACTTAGCCTTTCAAAAGCCCGCTGAAGGCTTCGGCTAAGTTTTGACATGAGATTTTCATATTCAAAATATCTGTTGAAATAAGGGGAGAGGGGATGTGGATCTTGAAACTGCATTAGTCTGAAACAGAGCTTAGTGAGCTAGAAAGGGAAATTACTTCTCTGTAATTGGACTTCTCTCCTGAAAAATCCCTTTGAAATCATGTTCAGCTCCGTCCCCATTATGGGTCCCGGAGAAGCCGACTTTAACCCTTCCCGAAACTACGCATCGTCAAAACCATTTCATATTTATAAACTGCTCCCGAGCAGTGGTCTGCGGCATCAAAGAACTTCATAATAAATGACTAGTCCCCAAGATTCCCAGACACATGAAAAAAAAAAAATGTTTTCCCAGACACCTCCGTTCACTGCTAGCCCTCTGGCGCTCAGATTCACATGTCGGATTTATCTCGGCCATGCGGTCCTGAGGCGGAGGCCAGACGGGCCCCCGGTTCGAGTTCCGTTACCTTTGAAATAGCAGAAGCAAATTCTGCTCCAGCCCAGTCCTTTAAGTTCTTCGAAGGCAGGCGTCGCGTTCGAGCCTTCTTTGCATCTACTTCGCAAACCATGAGTGAATGGATGAATGAACGAATGAATGAGAACTAGGCGGGTAAGCGCGGCCTGTTACTTAACGCCTATGCTCTTTAGGTTTTCTCGTCTGTAAAATGGTAACAGCATCTTCCTCGAAGAACTCGCATGAGGATTAAATGAGATAATACCATTAAAGATGTATTATGTGTATTACATGAGCCCAGTGCTTGGGGCACAGCTATGTTACATGGCCATTAACATATTAACATAACTAATAATATAATATAACAATTATACACACAGCTCTGTTATATAGCTATTAACACATTAATTAATAATATAGTTAATAACAACTTGTTATATGTTTTGTGTATATACATCATAAAAGTACTAAGCTAAGTCCTGTGAAGGCCATAGAAAAATAGAATGGAATAAAGTTCTCCCTTTGACATCTACCTTGATGTGAAGACAAGACACCTGGGACTTCCGGGAGCTATCCCATAATGCTAAGGCATTCCACAGACTTTCCACGTTACGAGGCTACGTGGCCCATCAAGAACGGAGGTACGAAGGCTCTTGTTCTCTTTCAGAGCAGTACAGCTCAACGTCCTCGCAGAAATTAGATTAGTTCTTCAGAAGGAATAACGTCAAGCCTGGTGCCCACCGGAGAGATGTCAGAGCATAAAATGCAAAGTGACTTAATTATTTTTATAGCAAGGCTGTCAGCCCTAGGTGTTATATATATATATTTCCTTAAAACCGGAAATATTGCTATCGTATTTCCCAGCGCAACATCTCTACAGACAATTCTAGATGGAGAGGCAGACCAGAGAAATGTCTCGTCAGAAAAATCAACACAAACCTCATTTCTCTACTGCAAGCGTAAGGGTTAATGGAATATAAGTGCATGACAATGAGTGACAAGCAATGGCAATAAGTTAACTTATTTTTGTTTCAATGGGTGTTGGCTAGAACCTGTCTTCCCATAAATCCATATCAAGGGCTGCACGACCCCAGCCTGGGCTCACACCAACGACCCTCGGAGGAGGCCCTTCTCACTCACGCCATGTGGCCCCTGGCATCAGGAGCTGGCCAGCAACTCTTCAGAGAGCCACGTTTTGATTACCCATTCATCATCTGACGGACATTTGGGTTGTTTCCATTTCTGGCTTTTATGAGTCATGCAAACATTTGTGTACGAGTTTTGTGTAGGCGTGTTTTCATTTCTCTTGGACAGCTAGGAGTGGGTCTCTCTATGCTTAACCTTGTAAAAAAGTTATGAACTGTTCCCGAAGTGGCTACGCCATTTCATACCCCCACTAGCAATGCATGAAGGCTCCGATGCTCCCCTACCCTCACCAATACTTGTTATTATCTGTCTTTGGGTGACACATGTTTTTAAAAGATCGCACAATTTTTTAAAGCATCATTGCTTGGAAGTAATCTTGGAATTCTAAAGGGCAATGTGACATCATGAGGAGTAGAGATCTCTTTCCATGAAACTGTCACCAAATGGAAAATAAGAACAAAGAGGCTGAAGTAGGATATATGTCTTGCCTTAGAATCTGGTAAAAATGCATATTTAGCCTCATAAGCAGATAAAGAGACCACAGTACTCCTTCCCGTCAGGGGTCCCCTCCTCGTCTTCTTCCTCCGTTTTGCTTCTAGGTGGTAAAAAGTATGAGTTCAAGCAGGTATTTGTTGTCTTTGGCTAAAGTGTTTGCAATACAATGTGACCCATCGCCTGGCCCGGAAGGAAGCCCCTCCTGCCGACAGACGCTCCCAGAGTTTGAAGGCTGAGTATGAAGCTGGTGACCTGCGTGTCCTCTGAGGGCACAGCTGGGTGACCACGTGCTGAAAGGCCAGTTCCCGAGGGACGCTGGGAAGGAAGGAGTTTGGGGTGGGGCTAGTTCGACAGCCTTCAAAGCCGTGGAGTACTGTGGCTTAGATTAATGTCCTTCCCCATCCCCAACGCCGCCCTCATCATTCCACAGACCAACTAGAAGCAGAGAAAAAGCATGACGCCGTTGTGCAGATGCATCGTGCTTGAGGAGGAGGCGGAAAGGCAGGGGCATCGGATTCCAAGGTCGTCCGAGAAAGCGAAAATTCTGAAGGGTCAAAATTACACCGAAAAGTCCCTGAAGTTGAACACAAATATTTACCTGTCACTCGTCGCTCAACTGACCATTTTTCAGCAAGTCCAACACAGCTAGGTTTTCCTCCCTCAATGGAATAGATAGATGTGTTGCTTCGGTTAAGCACCAAATGTTTAGTTAAGCACCCCATATGTTTAGGGGCCATGTTATGCAAAGACAACATGTATCTTGAAGGTGTAGAATCACACGCAGAATAGGAAGAGAGTGTTACCCTCTGAGAGTCAGGCACACATTCCTTGCTCCCATCTCACACTCACTCCGGGGCACATAAATAAATGCTCACGAAACGGAATGGCGGGAAAAGAGCTATTTAAATGGCTATTGCCATTCCCCCACCTTTCATGTAAAATAAGCTAGTTAAAAATACATATGATTCAATTCGCTGAAATCGGTTTTCGAAATCCGAGGTTTAGACGAAAGTCATCTTTGTCACAGATTATGAAAAAAAAAAAACGGACTTGATTGCTACAAAGACTTAAGATCACAGAGTTCCATAACAAGATTCCAGAGGCCAGGAATTCCAGAGGGGTCTTGGAATCATCAAACTCAGCAGTGGAGGACGATTTAGGTCGTGCCTGGTTTAAACCTGTCATTTCATAGCTGGGGAAAGTCAAATCCAGAGATACTCAGTGACTTACCCAAGGTCACAAGGCTGGGCGGTAGAGCCCAGCTCTGAGGGCAGACTTCCTGACTCCTACTTTCTGGCGGCATAAATTCTGATGAATCAAAGACATAGCTCAAAGGTAAAAGTATACCTAGTGGTTCCGACTTTACCATTCATCACACATCATACCAATTAAAATGCAATATACGGGCGATTGTTGCTGCGCTTTAATCATATTGTGTTATGTACAGCATGCTGATGGACATGTGTTTTGGAAAATCAAATAAAACCACAGAGCTGGTTGTCGCTGGCTCTATTTCTTTAATTTACATAGTCTCAGCTTGCCTTTGGGGAATTTACAGACCAAAGAAAAGCTGCCCCCTGGAGACACCGTGGAAAGTTCTTAAAGCACAGCCTCTTTGCTGCTACAGGGCCTTATAATCAGAGAAATCAGGATGCTAGCATGATTCCCCAGGACCCTGTGGCGGCTTCAGCTGGACCAGAATCTCTCCCCCTGAGCAGCCCCAGGAATCACCGGCAGCTGAAATAAATATCCACAACCCAGGATTTGATTTGCGCCCAAAAAGCTAGGAGGATTTTCCCCTTATAAATATATCTGTTCTCTATTCTCCAACCCCGCCTCCCCCCCACACACACACCCTCCTTTCCTTTGAAATTTGAGTATAGGCTTCTACGTCTGGTGACCTGTTGGAATAGACTTGCTTGTTTGCTTTCTCCGCTGTTTTTCTTAAATGCAATAACTTGAAATGTCAACATGAGGTGACAAGTAAATCCTCAGTCAAAATAAGTTTGCAACCAAACGGGAGGAGGAAAAGGAAGAGCACGCAGAAGGCCGGCCGTGGAGGCTGCTCGACAGCGGCTACGCGGTACCAGGCAGAGAGCGCTCACGGCCGGCTGTCGGGGGTAGGGACGCTGGCCGTGTCTCTCACTGCCTGTCAATCCAGAGGGAAAAAGAGGCACGCCGGCTTTTACAGCTTCCCTGTGAGGCGAAGCTTAGCAAACTAACGACAGCCTCCGCGATGCGGGCACGGGGAGGACCCAGGTGTCCCCGCCCCGACGTGACGTGCCGCGAAGCGTGAGCGGAGAAACGAGGACCAGGGAGGTTGCAAGTGACAGACAGAAACAACGCCTCCCAGCTGCTCTCTCGGGGCCTTGAGCGGTAGCAGCTCCGGGGCCACCGAGTGGCCTGACGGTGACGATGAGCGCAGTGCCACGTCACGGGAAGGTCACCACCACTGGAGGCCGTTTCCGTATGTGCCCCATAAATGCTACCCCTCTTCTCCCGGGGTTGTTCGAGGTGCTGGCCCTGCGGCAGCGACATGGCCGTTTGTCTCCACAGAGGGATGAGTTACAAACCCAAATCCTACTGTTTGTCAAGGGGATTTGTGCATTAGGATCTCTGAAACTTGACCCGGAAAGTCTTCCTCGTCCCTCCGTTGGGTTTCCGGAGGAGAGCGAGCCCTGTGGGCAGCTTCCTTTTGACTGAGGGCGGCCTAGGAGCTCCTATAAATCCTGCTAACGACTTCCGCCTGAGGCTGACAGGTTCTAGTCTTTGGTGAAAGCTGGGTTCTCAAAAATTGCCTTTTGTTTATTTCCAAAGAGGATTTATTGCAGGACCCCTTTGGTGAGCATCGGCCTTCCTTGTGATGGCTGTCGACACCCTTCACTCACTTGGGTGCTCCAGATGGAGGGCTCTCATGGTTGCTGTTAGGTTGGGACCCTAAGCATTCCAATATTTATAATTTAAAATCATCCCGGGTAAAATCTAAGGGTTCTGTTCAAGGGCGTATCCTTTCCTGGAGATGGGAGGGAGTTACCTTCTTAACAACATTCTATTCTTGACATATAAAACACATGGTTTTCCCTTGGGATTTGCACCCCTGGGGGGAAGAGGATGTGGGAGTTTTGACGGATTTAAGCCAATCAGTGTCTCCAGGGTATAGAGACTGACTCAGGAATGGACACACGCTTCTTTCAGACGAAGGGGCCATGGTAAGAAGCTGGGGCTTCTGAGAAAGAGAAGTGCTCCTTCGTAGGTAGGGATAGGGCGTGATGGTAAATGCGAAGGCTGGAGCTGCAGCCACCCCACACCCACAAGAGGCTAGAGCTGCCAGGAGCCACCAGGAGCCAAGGCACAGAACCAACTAAGAAAAACCCGAGAGCAGAGAGACGGGTCCTGGTGATACAGCTGAAGCTAGTTACTACGTACTGTTCGATTACAGGAATCAGTAAACTTGTTAAGTCAGTCTGATTTGGGGTTTCTGTCTCTTACAACTGGAAGAATACTGACAACCTAAACTCAGGAAGCAGACTATGGTATGCCCACTAGGTCTGTGATCTAGAGTCCTACCTTCTCCTAGAACATGAAAACACGGTATTATAACCACCCCGTCATCCTGAACAGAGATGCCGGCCCTAGTCCTTACCATTCCATCTGCCGGTAGCCGCACGCAGCGGGCCTGCCCCACCCACCAAGCACACCCCCGCTCCTGCGTCCTTAGCCTCCCCAGCTTCCGCTTTTTGCCCCTGGCACATACACAAGCTCTTGCCTCTTGGTCTTACGAAATGTCTTCCTCTACTCATACCCCGTCCGAGTTGCCATCCTACAACAAACTATACTCTCTTTCTCCATCAAGCTTTCTAGAAAAGTCAATACCAATCCTCCCCAAGGCCTCAGTTCTGCAGAACTGAAGTTACAATATATAAAAGAGCATCTGGTCAGATGTATTCTGGGGAATGGTCCACCTGTAACCTCCTTTTGGGTGGTAATAATTACCGTGAGAGTATTAAGCACTCTGGGAATTCTTATAGGAATGAAGACTATTCGGTTTTATTTAACCCAATGTTCCCCATATGTATTTGACCGTGACCCCCACTTCCACCCCACCCCCCTTATTCTGCTTAAAATCCTTTATCGTCCCGAGGGGCCAGGGTTCCGAGGGAAAATCTCTCGCCTCCCACTTATCTTCTTGAGAATCATTATGAAATATTTTTAAATACCAAAAGTAGCCAGAATAACACAATATGCAAGTGGCTATCATCGGCTTTGCCAAATCTTAATGAAAAAAGATCCAAATCAAATATAGCAAGAGGTTTAGTTTCTAAATGTTCTTCCTCATGCCTCTTTACCACAATGCGTGTTCTCTTTGCCCTGAATTACCCTTTCCCTCCATCCTTCGCCTGGTGAAATCACATTCCTTCTTCAAGACTCAGCTCAGCTCTTACTCCCTCCAGGAGTAAGATCCTTTTCTGGTCCCCCCCTTCCCTCCCAGCCTTTCGGGGTTTCTTTCTCCTCTTCTGAATTCCCAGAGTTCCCCGAACGTAGCCCTATCAAAAGACAGCAGCTCTGTCTGCTTGCTCAAGTTCCTTGAGGACAGAAACCATCTTTGATTTCCAACCCCTCACCATCCTGCGCGGTCCCAGAACCATTAGAGATGATTTCATGGTTCTTCAATGACGAATGTTCCCGGGTTTCTCAGTGGGTCTGCCTGGACTTAACAGCAGTGTACAAGTCAAGACCCCAAATTTCCTGCCCACCACACGTTGTCATGACTTCTATACATTTTATCCAGCCACTCTCTGGATAAAATGTATAGAAGTCATGACAACGTGTGGTGTCATGTCAGGATACTGTCTCCATTCTTTCTTTCTTTCTTTTTTTTTCCTCTAAAAGCAAATGAATCAGCTAGGACATGTTCTACTTCAAGGAGCAGAAAACTAACTCTCAAACGCTTAACCCATCGGGATTCTTATTTATTTAAGAAGAAGGCTAGAGGTGGGAAACTTGAGCTTGGTCATCATGGATCCCAGCTCTTCCCTGGCCACTGGTCCTACCGACATGGACATAATAGCCTTTTGTCCTCACATTTGTCATCTCCTGCTTGAGGGCCAGCTGCTGACACTCCAGTAATGCCTTCTCACTGTGTATTCAGGGTAGGAAGCCTCTGAAGGAACAAAGAATAAGGCTCTTTTCTTTTTTTTTTTTCTCGCGCTATGTTCTGTGAGGGGGCGGGTGCGGAGGGAGAGGAGAGAGAGGCGGAGGGCGAGGGAGGGAAGGAAGGAAGGAAGCAAGGAAGAGAGGAAGGGGAGGGAGGGAGGAGTGAGGGAGGGAGGGGGGGGTTGGCGGGAGGTGTAGGGAGCGAGCGTGGGGGAGGTGGGAGCGGGCTATGGGAGGAGTGCTGTGCGGGAGGTAGGGCGTGAGTCTGGCGGGATTGGTATGGCTGGTCTTTCTTCTTTTCTTTCCGCTCTTTCTCTCTTTCTTTCTTTCTTTCTTTCTTTCTTTCTTTCTTTCTTTCTTTCTTTCTTTCTTTCTTTCTTTCTTCTCTCCTTCCTCCTCTTCCCCCTCCCCCTCTCTCTAATAAAATGGGGCTATCTTTTTACCAGGAAGAAAATCCTTCCTCCTAGAAGTCCCCCAGCAGACTCTGCCTTGCAGCTCACAGATCAGAATTTGCCCTTGGGCCGCCTTACTTGCAAAGGAGTCTGGGAAATTCGGCATCTAGCGAACGGGACTAGGAACGAGGTGATGAACTTACCCCGCCCGTGATTTACCACCCGGGGCTGGCAGAGGGGCCGACCTTCCCTGAAATCGAGAGACCTGTGACCACTAGCTAAACAAAATTCGGGTTCTCTTATAGCAGGAGTGAAGAAGACAGGGTAGGAACAGAGTGTTCGGGAGAAGCCACCAAGTGTACCTGCCACGATAAGCTCTGTATGGTGGCCGGGTTGTCTGGTTGTGAAACTAAAAGGTTCAGGTTTCCAGGTCTAGGTTTCCTAGTAGGCAAACATGGGTGCCTGGCCAGCTCCTAACAGTTTCTGAGCTTTATGTCCTTTAGCACTAACTTGAGGTTTCCTAAGGAGCACCGTGTGGGCTGACTAATAACTTTTAAAACAGAAAAACAAGCTTCTGTTCACGTGCATTCTTACGTTAGGCATCTCTCGACATCTCTTAAGGCAAGACAACATTTGCTCGTGCGCGCATGTGACAGTCACTGTGCACTTCCCTTGTGGCAGTTTGGGTCACAAAGGCAGTTAAGACAACCTCTGCCCTCAGGAGGCTCCCTGTCCGGTGAACAAGACAAACATTGATACACACAGCTGGGCTAAACATGGCCAGTGCAATAGTTAAGGTCCGCGGAGGGCGCCCCGGCCTGGAGAGGTGGTGGTGCGCGCGCTGGGCAGGGAGGGCGGGGGCGACGGCAGGGACCCCCGGGGACTGCGGACTGCGGGGCGGGTGGGCAGTGTGCGTGCCCTTTGCCTAAGCGTGAGGAAACCCCGGGCACTGAGTGGCAAAGGCCTCTTAAAGGAGGCGACAAGTGCATCGGAGGCAAAGGAGAAGGACTGCGGCTGGAGGTGGAGACGGGGGTGGGGACAGCGGCCTCCTCCGCCTCCGCGGGAAGACAACCTGAGCCCAGGCATGGGCACCTCGGCACCTCGAGGCGCAGCCGCTGGACAGCACGGGATCCAGGGAACGCGCTGGCGCAGGCCAGGCCGCCGCTGGGGGCGTGTTGGGGAGAGGGGAGGAGGGAGGGGGAGGGGGAGGGGAGGGGGTGGGGAAGGGGTGGGGCGGGGGAGGCCAAGAAGCAGCTGAAAGGTTTGCGAGGCTTCTGAAAACCTTAACCTCACCCTTTAGTTGGCCAGTGGCGTCAATGAAAGTTTTAAAGCTTTAAAAGTCACTCTTCCCTTCAAAGGTTAGGGAGGCGGATCCCATTCGCGAATTAAAATAACAACTACACTGCAGCCCTCCTAAATCACTACAAACTACAGTTTAATAAACAGGAGTTACTGGAATGTCAGCGCTATAACTGTCAGCCGCGGCCCTAAGTTTTTAAGGAACTGCTGAAATGAATATCTGTATTTTGTCCTTCCATAAAACTGAACAGGTTAGGGACAGAGATACCATAAATCCTACAATCACGGAAAACACAAAGCTTAGCTTTACTACCTGATCGCTGTGAAATAACACGTCACTGGATTGTGGTGACCAAAACCACTTTGGGGAAAAATGCTTTCCTAAGGTGACATCACCCCGTTTTCCATATAAAATGAAAAACTAAAGGCTCGCATGTAGAAGGAGCAGCCCACGAAAGGAGGATTGGCGTCCCCTAAGAGCCCAACCCCCTGCTGCTTTGAGAGGAAACAAAGAGATGAATTAAAAATATAAAACCCCCCAAATACACATAGCCGAGCTTAAGAGAGGTGGGCTGGTTTCCCCCAAATCCATTAATAAAATAAATTACTGTATTTCATATTCACAGTCATCTCTAAAAGTTCTCCTCTTAATTGCTCCGTGGCATCGTGTTTTATTTTAGTGAAGTTCAGGTTTTACTGCCGACGACTAATGGGCATAGACCCTGAAGGACCCGCTTTAAAACACCGACCAGCCAACCATCAAAGGGACATTAAAACAGCTACGGAGGCTAAATAGGAATTAAAAAGAGGGCCACTTATTTTTAAATTAGAATCCTCTTTCACATTTAGGAATATAATAAAATGCGTCATAAACTTTCTACTTTCGTTCCAAAGTATTGTTGTAAGAATTCGCAGTAATAGCAGATACAACCCTTCAACAGCGCCCTTTAAAAACCAAGGGCTGTTTTTAAGCAGTATTTACAGGCACTTTAAAATTATAAATGATTACGATGTCGTCAAAACCTTTCAGGGAGAGAAAGAGTAAAAGGAGACGCGGGGGAAGGGTCCAGTGAACGAGGCCGGTAATAAACCATCGACGGGTCAGAATTCACAGGCCGAGCAGGGCCAAGTCCCGGCACCGAGCTGGGCAGAACTCTCGTTTCCACCGGTGACTGGTACGTGTTCAGATGGGATTTGCGTGGAACGTGGTCGAGGCGTTCCGTGCCCTCCCTAACGGGGGTGGATTTCAGCCTCGGACCTTTTTGGTCACCACATGACATCTTTCCCTTCACTAACATACCCTGTTCATTCCGAAGTTTGGTACCGATGACCAGTGAAGTCGCCCCCCTGTCTTGTAACTAGGCAATTCGCCAGGGGAGAACAAATCTCCTAGCTTGTCCTCGAGTTCGGCCTGAGCGGGGCGCTCGGCTCCCCAATACTCTGATTAGGGTCATCGTCCCGCTCGTCGCCTGGGGACCAAAAGGGTAAGGCCTGCTCATCCAGGGCCAAGCGCCCACCCTGATAAGCTGCGTGGGACTCAGTCGCCCCCGTGGGATCATGGAAACGACTTTGCGGGCTTCCTTTGGAAACGGGGCGCTGGGAACAGCAGAGATGGCCCTTCCCGACAGAAGCGCACTCTGGCCAAATGGGACGGACACGGGAAGTTCGGCAGAAAGGAGCCATCTTCTGGTAAACACGGTCTCTGAACAGACTCGAAACGAGAGATCTCGGCAGAAATCCAGGACGGTGCTAAAAACAGAGAGAAAGAGAGAGAGATGAAGGGGCGGGAGGGAGGGGGTGTGGGAGGGTAGTGAGGGGGGGGGGAGAGAGAGAGAGACAGAGAGGGGGGGGGGCAGGCAGGAGGCTCAGGAGCAAGAGGGCAAAGAGGCCCAGATGCCACTTTCTCTCTAATTCCACAGCACCTTCTGTTCCTCCAAACAGTCTTAAATAAAAGCATCTTGAACTGGTTTACATTAGTCCCCACCAGGCACATTTGTAAAGATAAAAAGAACATGGTGGTTTTCCTTCCTCCCGGAGGGGACTGGGAGGAGAGAACGGGACCGTCTGGCCTGGTTTTATGGAGGAGAGAAAACAGGAAGAGTCAGGCGTGTTCTCATACCCACGGTTAAAACAACCAGGCCAGGTTGCTTTGAAACTTCTAACGCTCAAAGTTGTCCTTTTAATCCTCAGTCACAGAGACAGCAAAGGGGAATGGCAAGGCAGGGGGCTGGGGGGCTGGGGGCTGGGGGCCGGGGGCGGGGGACGGGGGGCTGGGGGGAGGGGACTGGGGGCAGGGGGCTGGGGGCTGGGGCAGGGGGTGGAGCTGGAGAGAAGTGTGGCTTTCTTCTCCATCCCCTGTTCCCCTGTTTGCGGAGGCAACTAGCTTGTGTAAACATTCGGTAGCCCATCTGAACCCAATTTGAGAACAAAACAATTTCAGTTTTAAAGTGTTTGAATTACTTTAGCTAAATCTGCGGATTTGCCTATTGAATCTGGAGCTGTTCCCTTTCAACTCTGAATGAAGGAAGAATTATGAGACTGGAGTTATTCAATGAGAGCTATCTGTCCTGGCACTCAATCAAAGGGATTAGGATTTGGAAAGAAAAGCCTACAGGTGATCCTCCAGGAAGCATACCAAGCAGTTATCAAAAACATACAAGTTCAAAGCAGCTCAATTTTCATATGTTAAATGTACTTGGATGCAGCCCCAGGCTCCTTTCTAGGTAAAAATTGTGTTAAAGCTGTTTGTACTTGCATTACTTAGCAGACCAGGGACTACGAGAGCATGTGGTACAGTGCGGCCGGGTGGAACATGATCCGGGGCCGGGGCCGGGCTTCCCCAGACTCATCCCTGACTCCCGCCATCACACAGATCGACCTCGTCGCCGCACGGACGCTGTGAGGTCAGCCGCCCGGCATCGGCCGCTTAACAATTAACAGTGCGAGCCATGCACGGCCTTGGCCGCTGTTTCCCCAGGCACCGCGAGCTGGGTTTAACGGTGTAGTACCTACCTAATGGCTTAACTTGGGCGCATCGAAAAGGAGAAGAAGAGGGACACGCACTGAGATCTGGGTTACAGACGAGAGCACGTTTTGGGTGGGCGGCCTTCCCGTACCAGCAAGTCGTCAAGAAAGACGAATTGCACCGCCACGAAAATCCCGCGGGGCGCGCCCGCGCATGCCGGACGCCGTACACCGTACACCTGCCTTTGGCATACCCAGATGTCTGATTTACAGAAAGGAAACCGGGGGAGAAAATGAAAACCTGCATGCGGTCACTAGACCTGTACGCACCACATGCCGTAGCGCACCAGGCCCATAAACACACGCTCGGCGAACAGCCACGAAGGTAAGAGCAGGGACGGGGCCCGCTTCCGCTGGGCCCAGCTCACCGGAAGGACAGGCAGGCTGGCGACGCTAGAGGTCGGCCTGACACCGGCTCGCGGGAGGGCTGTGAGGCGCCCAGAATGTCACAGCACGGAGCGCGGCACCAAGAGGCAAGGGTATGGGTCTCTGCTCGCCCCCGCAAACCCCCACACCTATGAAAGGGGGGTAAAAGCCCACTCGCCCAAAGTAAGAGGCCGCTGTTATTTATTTCATGTAGGTACGAGGCACTGTGGTAAGCACTCTAGAAGCACTGACTTTTCTTCAACGACATTACAGACGAGTATTAAGACTATTGCATCTTAGAGATGAGGGAACTGGGAAGTAAACAAGTACCCGGCCCGAAGTCGCTGTACCAGTCAGGGGTAGAACACAGATTCGGAGCCGGGACTCTGAACATGGGGTCCATGTTCTTACCTCCCACCCGATTCTGCCCTAATGACGTGAGTTCCTTGAATTTGAGTTGCATTTTATGATTAACGTAAACATTAGCGTACTGGGCTAGAGACCCCACTACCCTCCTCGAATTCTCCCTCTCCCTCCCCATTGCTAATCAATCAATCGCCAAACCTCGTCACCTACCTTTGCCATGTCATTCTACTTCCTGCTTCGGGTCCTTCCTGTCGGTGCCCAAGTGGAGGGAGGTTCACTGTCTCTTACTTTAACTCCTGCACCGGGCCAGCTGGCCTTTGCTTTGCCTGTGCTATTCCGACAGCTCGAAATGCCACCTGCCTCCGTGGCTTATCGCGAGCCCGCACCGTCTCCCATGCCCGGGTCAAATGAGGCTTCCCCTGGCCTTGATTCCGCTCTCCTCTGTGCATCCCGAGCACATGCCGAGCAAACCTTCACCGAGCATGCGTTTCGTCCTCCTCAGCACTGTGTTCGCCCGGACCCCTCTCCCAAACCCCTCGTGAACTAAACCGTAAGCGCCACGAGCACCATGTCCTACGTATCTTTATTTCAGCGGCGTCTAGGTCTTCCCGATAGGGTTTTCTGAGCTGGGGAAAGGGGGTACAGGGAGAACGACCATCCTAAGAGTCTTTCCAGGTCATAGATGCGTGTGATTCAGCTGCGACCACCAATAAAAGCAAAGAAATGACCACGACGACAACAAACACCCTAGTGTCACCCGAGGTATGGAGGAGCGGAGCGGGCAAAACAAAAAATCTAGGCTTTGGTGCCAGGCTGCCAAGGTTAAAATGCTCACGCTACCACTTATTAGCTATAGGACCTCAGGAAAGATTCTGAACGTTTCCTGGCTTCCATTTCTTCACCTCAGAAACGAGGGATCGTTGTAACGACCCACGCGCTTGCTCTACGGGATTAAATGGTACCCGAAGAACTTAGAACCTTGGCACGCAGCATGTCCTCCGTAAGTGCCAGCGAGAACGTCTGTGCACAGAATGTGTCCTGTCCTTGTCATCCGAAATACTAATGTCTTAAAACAGGTATAAAGGAGAAGCCAGCATGACAATCTATGACCCCGCCCCCTTCAGCATCGGAGATGAAAAAAATCTAAAAAGCTAGACTCTGCCAACTCTGCCAGAAGTTTTTTCTTCACGGCTCGGCTCAAGGCCCCAACCTAACAGAGCCGTGTCGGAAGGCGGGCTCCTCCCGCCTTCTCATTGTCTTGGCAGCGAACAATCAATTTGAAAGTACATTAAGTTATTTAACAGGTCACCAAGTAGCAGGAAGCTGAAAGTTTAACCATATTTACAAGGAAGAATTATATGAAAATATTTTTATTGATGCTATAAAAACCACCATTAAAAATGACTGCACCGAAAAGCCGAGCATGTATGGAACGAATGGGCGACTCTTAAAATACTACCTGGTTCCAGACAGTCCGAATTTTGCGTCTCGTGAGCAAGTAAGATAAATGACTTTGTCTGAAATGATGTTTTATAAATCCTATTAACAGGCTATAAGGGAGGCAACGGTCCCAAAACAGGAGAATTAATTTCTGAGTTCAGTCCCCACTGTACACACAAAAATGTGAGGGGAATGGGGGGCGGGGGCGAGGCTCGCCGTTCATGCTGTTTTCAGACTAATACGCTAACCATACTCCCTAAAGCATTGGATACTTTTCAAAAGACCTATATACTCTTCATCTCACACGATCCTCAAAACCAGTCTACGCTGGGCGAGTACTGTTACTCTTGGAGGTGATTTATTTATTTATTTATTTTTAAGTGACAGAGAAGGTCAAGCGGCTTCACAGAAGTGAGTCTGAAGCCGAGCTGGGTAGGTCACGCAGAGTTGGACGAGGCAGTGTTCACGACATGGGCACCTCTCTGTCTGCACGGACCCACGGCATGGGGAAACCCACACGGTCATGTTAAACTCTGTCCCCCAATACATCGAAAGGTACTTCTTGTTTGTTCTTTTACTTTTTCAAAAAATAAAAATAAAAATAAAAAATAAAGAAGCGATGTACTCTCATTACCACATAAATACTAGCATAGCACTTTGTATATACTATTTTTTTTTTTTTAATTTTAAGAACAAGACGTACTCCAGTGATTGGTACAATTCTGTTTTGCCTTTTCTTGCCAAAAAAGAAAATATGGCTTTAATAGAAGTTTACATCTGCGTGGTATTACATGCATGTAAAACAGATGTAACCTAATTACATTTTCATTTAAATTGCTAAATAGCTACTTAAGTAAAAAGCTAAAATAACATACAAACAACAGTTACTATAATAACAAGTGTACTTAGAATTAAATGAAAAGGATCAAAGCTACGGCATATAGAATTTGAGTTGGTCTTTCAAAAAGACAGAGCGACAAAACAGCCCTGCCTTCATTTACTCGGTAATTTAATGTCTCTACAGCTCAGCCCAGAGACATGGAAGAAAATCCATAGAGTTTACATAAAGACTCTGGGTTTCATGAAGATTAGACACACTCTACTAGAGATTATATAGCAAAACCCTAAATTGGAAATTAGAATTCCAGGGCAATACAATCAGCTTGATTATAGTTTTAAGCAGATCTGTCTGTCTAGGCTGAAATCAGAAATCAGCTCCCAACTCCGAGATCAGAGCGTCCTTTCTGTATTTTTAGCGGAAGACGACCTTACTTGTCGGCCGCTGCATATTCATGACCCGTCCCTTCCTGTCTGCTGCACAAAGGCTCTCAGAAGGATCCAGAGCCTCTGGGAGGACATTCAGCTGTGGGGCACGGTGATGGGGACCCATGGGAAAGGGCTGGGAAACGCCACGCGGCCGGGCCGAGACGGCGCAAGCCCTGACCGGCGAGCTTTCCGGAAAACGCAAGCTGGCTTAACCCAGATTTGCTGGGCAATGCCCAGTTCCTTGCTTTTCTTCTCCTATTTCAATTACGTTTTTGACTCAAGTGGATTTCAGGTGTTTTGGGATGATAGTGGTCGTTTAGAACGGTCGAAGAAGACAACTGAACTTTGAAAGTATTAGAGCAGTAGACCATGATTTCGAAATTAGTGTAGTCTGTCACGAAAAGCAAAGGATTTGGAGCAGGTATGCATGAGGAGAACTCTCACACGTTTGCTTACTTCTCTAAACTAGACCGGCCAGTTTTTCTGATTTTTGCTCAGGAGCACAGAAAATTAAAAGACTTAGATCCAGTCGACCCTTTTTGATCGTGGGTTCGATATGGTTAAGAAGTCTATAAAAACTAGATGGAACACCTCTTGCTAAGGCTGAGGTTTAGACCCCTCGAGCTGAGAACTTTTGTTATCAAAGATACGGACAAATCCTTTTAAAAATCAGCTTCGGATGACACCCCCAATATACCCGACTTTAAACATATCACTGGCGTCTTGTTCCCTTTTCATTTTTCTCGGCACTGCCCTCTCTCTGGAGGTGGGACAGGATGAAAAGGCTGAGGGTCGGAGCTGGGAAACGGAAAGGCGGTTTGAGACATCACCCGGGGCTGCCGTGTGGTGTGACCCTGGCTTTTATCTCCTGCATACCCCCTCACACAGAGCCTCAGGGGACGAGCAGAGGGGCTGCCAGCACGCACACTGCCTCTCGCCGCCCCACAAACGCCCCGCACCTGAACCCTGGCACAGCGTTTCGCGTCCGCTGGAGAAGACCTTTCCTTTTCACACCTAGGCATTCCGTACCCACACCGTGGGGATCCCCAGGCTGACGCTTGTGTCTGGATCTACGATAACAATGAGGTTTACTTCTGAAGAGGGCAGGGAGCACTTTGAGAACCTTTTCGTCCCAAAGCTGCTCCCCGGGCCCAGGGCTGTGGCTTGTTGCTCTTTTCTAGCTGACGGGTGTTCGCTCTCTGCCAAGCGTGTTCGTCAGGCTTTTCCCGGTGTGCTGAGAACGAGTGTGCGAAAGACAAGTGGAGGCTTGTCAAGATTCTGTAACCAATTATTCCATTTGTATTTTATACATCGGTCATAAATGTCATTGACTAATTACTGCCCTTCCCCACCCCCTCCCAGCCCGAGACACCTACTGGAACAAACAGGCAACCTGGTACCGCCTCTTGCCAGAGGCCAAGAATTAATGGCAGGCTTTAAACTAAACTTCACCTATTTGGAAGGACATCAGTGGCAGCTAGGGACACACTGTAATTTCTCTGCTCGCCACCACTCCCCTCCGCCCTGAAAAGCAAACATATTCCCATCGTTACACTCTCTGCCCAAGAAACGCAGATGCCAGGAGAAGGGGGTGACAGCAAGACGAGCCAAAAGAAACCAAGAGAAACAATACGAAAACAATCCTCTCGCAACGTCGCTGAGTTAGTCAAGATCTCTTCTGGTCTATCTGATCACTACTCAGCCAGCACACATTCAGGGATGATTTATGTGTTGGGCTGCTGTGGGAGAAGCGCCTGCTTCTGTGCGGAAAGCAAATGCGAATAATGTCTCGCCTCAGAATGAACTTGAACGAAGAACCACATTCCAAAGGCTGATTGATGGTGGGGGGTGGGGAGGGGCTGGTGGCAATTACTTTGCGATGGGTTAAAAGTCGCTAAGAAAAAAGGTATGCTGAGGGCAGCTCTGCCCTATAAACTCTCCTGGAACTCTACTCTCTTAAGTCGGCCTTGACAAAGGATCTATGTTACGAAAAAGAAACGATGCAAACGTGACAAGCTTCCCTCGATGTCAAGTCGCTGTGTGTTCTTCACAGTAGGGTTTTAGGCTACAGAACAGCAACTGTTCAGAACATACCGGGCTATCACCATCACCCTTGGGAAAGGAGGAGGCACCACCATTAGGCGCCTAGTTCCGTCTCGGGCAGTTTTGGAAAGCTGAAGTCACAAACACGAGGGTTTAGAGGCCAAACCTAGCCTTCGACACGTTTTCAAACATTTAAAAAAAAATTAGTTGCCAAAAGTTTTAGACAGGTACGTTTCATATCGAAATCTGGATGTTTCTGGCTTCTTTTGGAAAAAAGCACTGGGGTGAGCGGGCCCACTCCCCTCGCGGCCGAGGCCGACTGGAGCAGAATCCTGTGCAGTCTGGTTCCGCCCTGTCCCCGCGGGTCCCCACCCCGCTGCGCCCCGCCCCCTCTGCTCACGGGCCCTACCTGATGGCGCCTGTGTGCATCCGAGCTCACCCTCCCTGCTGCTGTGTGTGAAGACCAACCAACTAACTGCCCAGGAAATCATTCTTCTCCTGACTGGAAGGAGCGGCTCTCAGTCCTGTTCAGCAGTTTCAACTGTGAGCAAAATGCCAGTCCACCGAGCGGCCGGTGTCGGGGCTTCGGAACCACGGACGCCACGTAGCTCTGCCTGCCCAGAGCATCCTGGGCCCCGAGCCACTAGACTAGCTGACGGCAGGTCAGCGCCTCCTCTAGAAAGTATCCAATACCCTAGGGGTCTGGGGCACGTTTTAAAGGCAAAGGATGCAAACGAACCGCACCATTCTCTAAAGTACATCCTCGTCTTATTTATTTCTTCAAAATTAAATGAGTTAAAAAGTTGAACTATCGGACATGCATTTCAGCTTGAGTCTTTTACAGTGGTGATGGAGAAAAACTATCATTCCTCATGATGTTTTTTTATAATGAGGACCACGCACACACAAAAAAAAAAACAGAGAGAGAGAAATCTCAGGATTTTTGGAAGTAAAAATGAATGTACATATATTGCGCTAGCTAGCAGTCATTACTGTACCACGTCAGGGCAGGTAGCAATGCGCAGTGCCTTTAAACTTGGAGCCATCCCAAAAAACAAACGGAAAAAAAACCTGACCCCCGACCCTGTTTTGAAGCATCACTACCTGCTTGGGTAGTGTTTGCATGTTGAAATATTTATTCCTTCATAAAAAAATCTATCTGAATATCCAGTCCCTCAGCAGTAAAGACTCTTATTTCCATGTTAGCAGGAACCCTTAAGTAATTTAGGGCTATGATTTAAAAGCTACGAGCTTTACCCACTTAAAACTTTGCCGGCTTCCAGCTGCATGTTTTTCTCACCAGCTTATTTGCAAAACATGGTAGAGATTCCAGGTTAAAGGCGCTGAAGTTCTGACAGCTGCGAAGCCCAGTTAGAAAACTGTTTCTTGGGCACAGTTGCCAAGAGTGCGACGATTCTGAGAGTCCTGTCACCTGAAGACATGCGTTTGTACCAGCGAGGAAGAACAAGTCCTCGCGAGCGGATGTTTTTATAATGGCAACTTGTGGAAACGGTGTGGGAGGAAATGAAGCCTCTTCGGACCCAAAAGACAAGGCTTTGCGCCGAGACACCTGATCATGACAGCAGGGCACATGAATATCATCATCCAGGTAAGTGTTTTCTTTAGCTGTTCATTAACTAGGGCATTTGAAGCGGCTCAAAGGACTAATCAAAAAAAAAAAAAATCCTTAACGTTTAGTTTCCACTCTGAAAAAGGGAACTCTGGACCCCACATAAAGCTTTCTGCCACACCGTGGTCACACACTTGGGCAGGCGACGGGAGTGGGGACACGCCTGAAGTGTGCCACGCCCTCCCATGACCGTGACCCCGATCCTGACCCTTCGCCCGCAGCAAGGCTGAGGCTGACCCCGGCACCTCCTCCGCGACGCGACCTAGCGTCGGCGCGCCGGGCGAGGCGTCGCTTCGTTTTGCTCTGAGGCCCAGGACTGAGATACCGAACTTAAGCTCAGAATGGCCCTGCAAACCAAAAAGCCTTCGGGTTCTCCCACACGTCTCCTGCCGTGAGAGGGGAAACGGCTTCTTCGCTTCCCGGGGAACACACAGGAATCCGGGCTTTGACCTGCAGGTGCCATGAGGACTTGACTTGCAAACATCCCAGCGGCTCGCTAGGCCAAGGCACTGTGGCGAAGCCACGCTCGCTCCCTTGGGAGGAAAATTGGCTACGCTCTGTCTAGACTTGCGTACGCCGTGAATCTGCGAGAATCTGGAATTCCTTAATTCCAAGCTCTTTCAGAAAGCGTTTTTTGTTGTTGTTGTTGTTTTATTCGGGATTTTTTTTTTTTTTTTTTTTTTTTGCACCTAATCCTGTATCGGTTATGGTTACTTCAGGGGGGGAAAAACATATTGCAATAATAAAATCAACTGGTTGTATGTTGAACTATTTAAATACAAAAGTTCCTCTACTCGATGACTTTTAATTGATATGTATTCATCAGAACAAACCTAAAGACTCGAGCAAAGTATGTCCCTTACAGACTGCATCACTGGTGGCTGCTTAATGCCACTCTAGACTGACAAACAAAAGGTTTTATGGACAGCTTTCTGGATCCTAACCTGCTCGTAAGAAGACGCGTGGAGGGCCTCGGCAAGCCTTTTAATCACCTTTGGGCAAATTAGAAAAACGTGCCCCCTCCGGGCACCCGAAGATGCCCGGTTTGGAGAGGGGCATGCGCTGAATCTCAGCCCCGTTCCCCTCATTCAGTCCCCATCGGCGGGAGCCCGTGTGCACGGCATAACCGGTTTGCCTAGTACTGAATGTGAAAAATGCACAAACAATTCTCTTTTTACCTCCGGTTTCCAGGTAGCAAGAGTCTTGTCAAATAACCTCGCCAGAAAGCAGAGGTCAGTGACTAATTTCACAAGCATTTGGTAAAATGATCCCAACGGCCTCCAGTTAGAAGAATGAGGAATAAATCAAGGCGTTCTGGTCAGAAATGATTAAGAGATGCAGCAGAAAAGAACGAAGCCATGTGCTTTCCTCTCGAGATGAACCAGTTCTTCTTGACTTAAGGGCGGGACTGGTTCGCTCTTCACACTGTGGCCCGTGAAGGACACACACGGCTGGGACGGGCAGGGGGAGCGGCAAGAAGAGCCAGGAGGGAGGCGAGTTCTGTCGGCGGGCACCAGGGATTGGGGTGCCAGGTTTTAAGGGCCAGGGATCAGACTTAACGAGCCAACACGCTTTGGCTTAAGGCTTCCTACGGAAGCAAATAAGCTCCCACGGAGAAGGCAACCTGAAGAGCGTGATGAAGAAGAGAGTGAGCGCCAAAGCAGCTTCGAAAATTACCAAGAGAGTTGTCTGTCTAGGAGGCCAGCGCGTCCTCATCATGGGATGCCCTTAGGAGAGCAGACTTAGCCACAGTAGCATCACGCTAGATGAGCTGAGACGTGGGGGTCCCCTCCCTTACACCACGTTGGGGTCCCCTCCCAAAGGTTAGCTGTGAGGGTAAATCATCTAGTAGCCCCTCGATGATGAGTTCCCAGCCATCGTAGCTGTGAGCAACTAACACGCATGCCTCAAAAGGAAGGAGGAAATGTGCAGAAGGTACAAGAACTTCACAAACACACATGCACCGCCATTAAATGTGAAGTGTCCAACCACAGTAGTGACAAAGAAATGAAATGAGGTGTGACTTTTCTCCGTATAATTGGCAAATATATTTTTAAATGGTAATATTCTTTACTACCAATATGACAAATATGAGAGGCATTCTCAAAGACTGCTGATGAAAATGTAAATTGGTATGACTTTCTGAAAATCACATTGATAATGTTTTATTCAAACGCTCATTACACACATATTTACCGAGTACCTGTGATTTTTTTGGGAAATGAAAAATGCACATTCCCTGCCGCCCCGTAATTCCATATGTAAGAATCTGTTCAAAAAAAGGTTAAATATTGTTATAAAAGGATGTCTATCATATTTAAAAGTGAAAACACATGACTAAATAAATTATTGTATATTGCGAGGCCAGTTATTCTGGAATAGATTATAATAATGAGCAATGATAACGTTCTGTAAAAAAGGATACAAAGGTTTTAAAAACATAAATATTTCTAATCACACATCAAATGTTAATAGTTCTGAATAGTAGGAGATGGGTAAATTTTATTTTTTTTCTTGTGCTTTTCTGTGTTTTCCAAACTTTCTACAATATTAATTTTAAAGGTAAGAGGAATCAGCTGAAGAGCAGAGGTATTTAGAATCTCAATAAATAAATAAATAAATAAATAAATAAACAAACAAACAAACAAACAGATAATTGAGCAAGAACAGGGCAAGAAATGGCGACCTCGAAATCACAAAGGTACAGGTTAGTGGAGATTTACAAATGCTGAAAGCATATAAATTTCAGGCCCCGAAACGATGTTGAAGGAGCATGTGTCAAGTGAACCAGGAAATATTCTAAACAGAGGAGCCATTCGCCATCACCCAGCTTAATGTCCCCATGGTTCAGCTGTGGGGACGCAGGGCGAAGATGGCAACGGCGTGCTCTCGCGCTGCAGGGCAGGGACTGCCCGTCCAGGGCTCTCGGCTTCCAGCCTTGCCCGTTTCTGTGACCCTCGGACTGCAGACAGGTTTGGTCTAAATTACAAGTGCCGCTCAACTGGTAGTAGCTATGTGATGTGCTGTGTTGAGAAGCCCATAGCGGACCCCGGGAGGAAAAGGGGCCCTCAGCTGAGCGATGCCCGCCATGGGCAGGAGACGCGGGAGGGGCACCTAGGCATGCCCTATGCCCTGGGATTGGGCATGCCTGCAGAAAACTGCACAAGGCTGTCCTCTCCAAACCAGGTGTCACTGTGAAACGGTCAATGTCTAGTGCTAGGGAAACATTTGATATAAATTAGGACTAAATAAAACTACAGCTTCAATGGGCAGAGAATAAAGAGAAAGAAAAAATGTATACTTTCCAACTGAAAAGGGGGCAATTATAGGTTTCATAAAGGTGCAGCATCATACTTCAATGAAATATTTATACTCTCTCCCCATAAAGGAGCTGAAAGGCAAGAACAAAAGTTGAAAGAGCAAACTCATGCCTTTCCTCTGGAAAGCTATAAATAGAAATAAAGTTCAAAGACGTGAGAAAAGCTGCATGCAAAAGCCTTGATGCTAAAATAGCCAAAAGCTAATCAAGCCTTGGACAAACTTCAAAAGGGTCAACTTCACAGAAAAGTTAGGAATCGAATGAGTTCTACTAAGACCTGTTAACTAGTGTCTCTATAGGGAACCTGCCTCCATGGGGAAATTTTAGCTATGAAAACAGCAAATGATATATTAGTAAATCAAGTCCATCCATATACATCAAGATTAAGGTCTATTCCAGGAGTGCAAGGATGGTTCAACAGCATAAAGTCTAATAATGTCATATATCACATTTACAAATTAAAGGAAAAAAATATAATCATCTCAGTAGACAACTTCCCCTAAAAAAAAAAAAAAAAGGATTTGATTAAATGCAATACCCATTAAAGAGAAGTAAACTTTCATTACTTGATAAAGGGTATTTCCTAGAAATGTCAATGAATCTCAAACTTACTTGTAAAACATGAGAACTATTCTAATTAACAACAGGAAAAATATACAGATCCCTACCCTCCCTACTACTAGTCAACATTCTGGAAATAAAATCACCAAAATACAATGAAAGTATTGTATTGAAACCACGGGATAAGAAAGATGGGCTTAAGAAAGATATATGCAAAAGCTATAAAGAAAAAGAAGAATATATTTGACAAGAATATCTGAAAATAATATATTAAAGCACATCTAAGATAAAATATGCTATAATAAAATTTTCAAAAGTTAAATAGCAAGTGACAGACTGAAAGAACATACAGTTGGTCCTTGAATGACATCGGAGTTAGAAACACTGACCCCTCCATGCAGTTGAAAATCCACATGTAACTTTGGACTCCCAAAACTTAACTACAAATAGACTACTGTTGACTGCAAGCCTTAGCGATGATAACATGAAGTCGATGGATACAGATTTCTGTATGTTATGTGTATTATATATGTAGTCCTACAATAGAGCTAGAGAAGAGAAAATGGTATTATGAAAATCATAAGAAAAAATACACTTACAGGATTTATTGTGGGGAAAACCCATGTAAGTGGATCCACATAGTTCAAACCCATTGTTCAAAGGTCAATTGTACTTGAAACATATAAAATAAAAGAGAATTAATATCTAGAACATATAAAGAACCATAAATCAATAGGAGAAAGAGAAACAACTTGATAGAAAAATGCATAAAGGATATGAAGAGACAATCTGAGACAAAAAATCAAAATATTCAATAATAATGGGGACAGCTCACTCGTAATCAGGAAAATGCACATTAAAATCACATGATAGAATTTCTCACCTGTCAAAGTGGCAGAAATAAAATAATCAAGCTTGATAAACTGATATGAATTCTTTATACAGTATAGGGAAATATGAATTGAAACCACTCTTTTAGAGAGCTCCTTAAGAGTTACTGAATTTTTAAATAGGCACACACTTTAACCTTTTAATATCATTTCTGAGGCTCTGTGCTACAGAAATTGTTCATATACGCACCCAGAGGCATGAAAAAGGGGCATTCATTACAATATGGTTTGTGATAGCAAAAAAAAAAAAAAAAAAATCATGCGTCATCAATAGCAAGGTAGTTAAAGACACGAGGGTATAGCATCCAAGTCACGGAATATCGTGAAGCCGTCAAAAAGGAATCAGATTTCTCTGTCCTGACACAAATATTTTTCTAAGTTAGTTCATAGTGAATAAACACAAGTTGTAAGAACTGTATGGACTATACCATTTTGTAAGAAATAAAAAAATAAAAGGAAAGAGGGAAAGGAGGGATGGACAAGGCAGAAATGATAAGACGTTGCGTAGGAAAGAAAAGGACTGAATGAAAAGAATAAAATAATACTCTGGCCGTCCCACGTAGCGAAGTGCGCGTGCGCGCGGGAGGAAGATCTGGAAGGCTGCGCACCACGCTGGCTGCAGGGGAGAGCCGCAGGTTTGGTGGGGGCCGAAGGACGTTCGTTTTCATGAGGAAGTAGCGTGGAATAACAATTACATGCAGATGCTGGAGGTAGGCTGCCTGGGTGTAACAGCTACTTGAATTCATCTTTGCCTCAGCATTTTCATCTGTAAATCGGGGTAATAATAATAGTACTGACTCATAGCGTTCCTATAGTCAATCGATAACGTAATATACATCAAGCGTATGCCTGGCGCATAGTAGCCTGTTAGGGTGAGCCATGTAAAATGGTGATACGTGAATGTTTTGATATGCAAAAATATTAATTTTGTGTGGTTCAACTAAATGGTATTAGTTGATTCTTTTGAATTTTGAATAATATACGTTACGTTTTTTTAAGGACTGCGGAGTAGGACGGATGGGGTAAAATGAGCATGGAAAGGTTGGGAGGAAGTCCCTACGCACAGACATATTAAATGATTCCAGTATCGGTGTCCAGGAAGATCTCGTCTCCTTAGGGAAGAAAGGCAATATTTAGAATAACTTTGCCAAGTAGAACTTGAGACGTACTTCCAAAATCTACTCTGTGAATATTGCCACATAAATCCACTGGCTCAAATCTTTATACAAATGACTATCGTCCATGTAATAGTAATCATTGTATTAAACCTGGAATTTCAAAGAGATATTAAAAATAAAATAATGTACAAATTAGCTTAAAATAATAAAATGTCTTTTGCCGAAGTATTAAATACTACTTTATCCTAAATAAATACATTTTAAATCTGTTATGATTCTAACACTCACATAATACTAAGGACATGACTGTACCCCACACACACACACACACACACACACACAAACATTTCAATATTTGAAACCAGATTAAGTGAGTCTTTATATTTAAAAAAGGTTAGACAGGACTAGTTTTCGTTTTTTAATGCTAACATTAACTTTTAAATGTGCTCTACCTAAAAACTAGTGAAACATCCTCAGCCGAAGTCAATTTAGAAATAGAAAAATGTATGTAAATATTTTTTTTTTTTTAAAACCTCTAACATTAAATACTCAAACAACTGAAGGAGAGTAGAGATTCCTAGGAAATATTTCTGGAAATAGTTTGACATTATTACACAATCTTCTCCGAATATCTTGTAATAGAAACATTGCTACGGGTGATTGAAGAAATAAGCAAGTTTGACATTTCTAGATGTAACTTGAGGAGAGTATTTCATCATAAAGGATTGGTAGAGAATATACTAACCAACAACTCAATATCAAAACTCTCCTTGTGACTCTAAAACAGCGCGGAATGACATTTAAGATAATCCATTTATCATCATCCCGGTACAGGCTGCTTGTTCACAAAATGTCAGTGACGAGGCTGGAGCACTCGACTTCCAGGCAGCAAGTGGCAGTGACAAGGAATCTTTAATACGGCACCAACTTCATTTCCTTATATGCTGCTGCCGGGCCTTGGACTCCGGCGCCCGGAGTTTTTGCAATTTATATGAGCAGCTGTACAAATGAAACGCCTTCTCTTTTTGTCACACGTCACAGGAACGTTTCCCTCCAAGGATAATGAAAAGTCTGCGTGTTCATTTGCAGGCAAGCGATTGATTCACGGCGAATTCTTGATGTTTTTATTAGCCATCTTGAAAAAGCTCTGTGCTTCCATTCTGAACATTAAAAGTCTAAAACGTTAAATAATTCCTCATAGCAATAATAAAGGTAATAGTGACTTGGATTTATATGCTACTTGTTCATGTTTCAAAGCGGTTTTGTACAAGGGGCCTCATATGCTCGTCTCCAGATCCCTGCAAGATTAGTCGCTAATTATCAATATTTTATAGGTGAGGAAATCTGAGGTGTAGGCAAATTTAAATTTTTTGTTCAAGGTCTCGTAGGAAGCCAGAATCACTCAATGTCGGAGCTAAAATGATCCTCGGGGTTCAGTTAAGTATCCCCCAGTTCAGAGATCGCAAAATGGAGTTCTGTTGGACCAAAGAGGGCCCATAAATCTCCATATCTTGAGATTTTCTTTAAAAAATCTGAATATCTGAATTTCTTGAAAATGTAGCAACTGGGCCCACATTCTGCAGAGAAGCAACTGGGGAGAGCTCACCACTGCACCCCTTTATTTAAAGTGTGCGCCCCCCAAGTCACCACCCAGGCCACTTCACTCATTTTGCACTTACTTCACAGACAGCAAAACGCTTAGATCTTAAGTGTTTAAGTTCGACGAGCTTTGAAACATGTCTATGCCCCCACGTAACCATCACCCAATCAAGAGAGACACTTGCCCAACCTTCCCCAAAGTTCCCTCGTGCTCCTTTCCAATTACTACCCCTCTTTCCTTTTTCTTTCCTTCTCACCCATTTTCGTTACCTGCCCATCGGCGTTGAATTTGAAATTACCGACCTCATCCAAATCTCTTCAGATTACAAACAGGAAAACTGAACCCTAAGGTGAGGCTGAGCCAGAAGTAGCACTGAACTTCTGGTCGATAACACAACCCACAAAACTAAGTCTCGCAACCTTTGGTCCGAGGGCTGACCTGCGAGAAAATGCTACGATATCCATCACCGCGGCAGGCTTTAAAGAGATGCCCGGGATGGGCGAACAATTGAGGCTGTTACTTCACTCCAAATGAATCAGACTTGGAAGCAGCGATTAAGAAGCAAACGGGAATAAGTGTGGACAGAGACCTTTCTGGAAAGGTAACTATGACCTAGATCTGATCAAGTTTACTCCTGGCAGCAGAGGTGAGACCGTTCGGTCCCCACCAAAGGGGCAGACACTGGGGCCAGCCCCCTGCCGTGAGGCCTGGCCACTGTCACATTCTGGACTGGCAGGAGCCCAGCAGCAAGAATAACCTCTGCTCTCTGGGCCAGGCCACCTGCTTCTCCTCTAGGGGTGCTGATCTTTGTTCAGGACGCTAAGTGCAATACGGGGTCCTAAAACCTATTTTTTTTTAAAAAAAAGGGTATGTATGAAATTCAGCCTGAATGTATTTGTGTGGAGCTGACTCCGTGCCTCACTTTCTCCATTAAGCACCTTGGTTAATGAAGTTCCCACCTGAGGGTCAGTTTAGAGGAAAAACAGAAATGAGGCATATTCCCACTTTTTTTATTTAAGAGATCGCAATATTCTGAGAGCCAAAGTGGCCAGTGGATACTGGTAACCTCGTCCATCCCATGATGAGGATTTCCCTGTACTCTTCAGGCTCACCAAAGAGTGAAACGCATCCTTCCTGAGAGCCTGTTCTTCCCCTCCCCACAGGAGCAGCGTGGAGAGACGGCCACACCGGGCAGGCCGAGCTGACTGCACGCAGCACGCACGTCCCCCATGAGCCACGCGGACTTTTCGCATCTGCAGCCCACGAGGAAATGTTACCGATGAAGGTGACAACGAAAATAACCCAGTTCGGCAGCTACGTTTCATGAATGCAGACGGCCGGGGAGGTGCGCGAGGGAACAACCCCAATTCATGCCATGTGCTGGATTTCAACACTCAACACGACAAAGGAGACGTCACTCGAGTCCCACCCAGGCCACTGCTCTGCGGTAAAGAGGAGAGCGATCCCGCTGTGCAGGTGACGAGGCCGAGAGACCCTGAGAAGCGAAAAACGGTGTATGACATCAAACAAATACTTCGTCTCTCTGACCCTCGGTTCCTCCCCTATAGAAGGATAATAATATTTCCTACCAAGTAGGATGGTTATGAAGATTCAATAATATATGCAGAACGATAACTGTTGTTGTTATCGTTATTAAGCTATTATTAAACAAAGGACAGAGCCAATAACAGAAGCCCTGTCGCTATACGACTGGCTTGGCACCGTGTCCGTCAGACTGGCTCCAAAAACTCAGATCGCGGATCGTCTCTACTGTGGTTGGAATGTGCACCGAGCAGGGTGGTGAAGGGGGGGAAGCCGGGAGGCGATGGACAACAGCCGCCTGAGACATGGAGGTCGGCTGATCCCCCAAAACGGCATCGGGTCATCGTCATCCAAATTCGTGACCGCATTTCATAGAACAGGGCGGATGGGATTGTATTGGACGGCTCTGCCAAAAACATATTGGCGGGTACGGCCCTGAGCTTGTGGTTCACCAGACACACCGGAGCCCCACTTCGGAATGGGGCTCCTGCCTGGGCCCTGGACCGCCTCCAAGTCGACATGCAGTTAAGAGTGGCAGCTGCAGTGGTGCTGAGATCGGGGATCCCCTGGAGGAGGGCCCGGTGCTGAGATCCGGGGTCTCCTGGAGGAGGGCCAGGAAGGCTCTTCCCCAATTACTCATCAACTGTTAATGGCGAGAACTTTAAAAGAACACAAAAAGCGACAAAACCTCCACGCAGGTAGCCTCCGAAGACAGAGACGTTACAAAAACAAATATCATTAGTCAACAGACGTATGGGGAAATCGCAAACAAATGCAAATTCAAACATCAAGGAAGTCTAATTTTCACCTACCAATCTTGGGTAGGGGGGCGGGAGGAGCAGAATCTCTAAAATGTAATAACGGTGGCAAGAATATATTGAAAACTCGTATATTCTTTATTTTGCTGATTGAAGTATACACTGGTGTAACACCTTTAGAAAGCAATTTGGCAATATGTACCGAAAGCCATGAAAATATTCATATCTTTTGATTAAGCAATCCTCCTTTCAGATTCTAAAGAAATCATCCCAAATAAGGGAAAAGCATATGAGTAAATTTGTAACTGCAGCATTAGTTATAACCACATCGAGTCAAAAGCAACTTAAATGTCCAAGATCTGGGGAATGATTTTGCACACTGTGCTACATTTCCTTGATGGACCATCCTACAGCCATTATAAATTATATAAGGAAACCGCCTAAATGGTTTAAGTAAAAAACGCAGGCTCCTTAAAATAAAACTATTTTCAGATGTGCATCTAAAATGCATATGAAGTAGACAAAGAGTCAAAGGGGAATATGCCCAAATATTAATTGTTGTTTGGGTCTGAGTTTCCTTCTATTTTTTTGTTTGTTTGTTTGTTACCATATTATGAATATCAGTCCTTAAGCCCATGTAGGTCAGGGTTGTATATTTAGCTGCCCATAAAGCACATCTTAGGACAGAGGAGGTTTATCTGGCCTGTACTATTTGAAAACAGTGCATTATCTGCTAGTGCGGAAAACTCAAAAAGTCGCACATCTGCAGCTTCCGCTGAAACCCCTGAGGATTTCTCACACCCCCACGGGGTGGTGACTGGCTGGAGTCAGGAAGCCACCGCCCCTTGCAGGCGGTGTGAGTCTGGCCTGTCTGTCAGGGCCGCCACCATCCAGGCAAGCCCGCGTCATTCCCTCACATCACCTGCCCGATTCCAAGTCAGTCTGATTAAAAGAGAGGGGAAAAGAAAAGAAAAAGATGGCGGAGAATTCTACGTAATCCGAATGCCCTTTTGAAGGTGAGTCGCTGCGTGTGAAGAAGCGTGCGCTCCGGTTTGCACCTCTCCAGGACGGCCCTCTGCGCGCTCCGCGGCACGGGTGATCCTGGTGTCTGTCCTCCACGGGCGAGGACGGCCGGCCCCAGCTCGTCTCCACCCCCGGGCACGAGCCTCGGTCGGGAGTCTCTGCCGGGGCGACCGTCTCAGTCCTTCCTCCTCGACGCTCGTCCCTGGCCGGGCCCTGGCCACCCCGCTCCGCCGTGTGGCAAAGGACCGCAGAGGCCAACGCACGCGGATTCAGCGGTTGATGGCCACGCTGTCCTGCTAGCTGCTTCGCCACGCTCCAAATTCGAATTATTTGCTGAGCTTCTTGAGACGCAGACCCAGCACGTGAAGGAAGGCTCTTTCCCTCTGCCCGCACGTCTTCTGGCTCCGGCCTGACGGGACGCTGGCTCTGCTCGTCGTGGACAGGTGTCTGCAGCGTCCTTTCCCCAGGGGCGGAAGGTATAGAAACAGAGACTGGGTCGCAGAGTGGAGAGGTGGCCCCGGAGGGCCGAGGTGCCGCTGTACCTCCTCCATAAAGATACCATGTGAGCAGAATGTCTGGGCGCTCGCTATTTGTAAAATCCCCACAAAAAAAAAAGTCACCCATCACCACTAATACTAAATGTTATACTCATTTCCATAAGCCTCTACAAAAGCTATAATCTTGGTAGACAAATTAACTAGCAACCACGCCAAAAAAAAAAAAAAAAAAAGACTACTACTCTCCACGTCTGATCAAAGAAAAGCTGGGGGACCGATACAGGACAGAGGACCTTAGTGAACCACGGAACTCCAAGCGGAACGCCTTCGACTGTTTCCTAACGCTCAGAAAGCTGGTCCTCGGGCCAGGGAGAAGGCGTGTTTCAGAGGAAGGACAAATGCTGTCCTTTAATTAACAACATCTATCTCTGGGACAAGCGCATCAGGTATAGAACCCAGAAGACTCTTTTAATATAAAGGACAGATGGCGACTTCGCTCCTGGGACGTTCGAGAGGCTGCCCTAGAAAAACACACAATTTTGAACGGCTTTGGGAATCCTCCAAGGAGAGCCAGACAGGCGACGAGAACGCTGCGCTGCCCCATTTACGAGGTAAGCCGGAGAGGGTCCCAGAACCATCCAGAAGCGCTTGAAGAAGGGCCGCGGAACGTCGAGGGAGGGGATCGGGGCGCCGTGTGCCGGGCGGTGGACGCGTGGGCATCGTGGGTGCCGCCGGCCGCCTCCGCCCGCCTAGCGCTGGACGGGCAGGAGGTTAAGTGTGACACGCTCCTGGCTCTGTCGTTCGGTCACCGTGGAACGAAACACACCTTGCCGACACGTCCTCTGTGTGCCAATGCAGGGGAAAAAGGCGCAAGCGAGGTGTCTCCGCCCAGAACGCGCGGCGGAGGGGAAGAGGACGATGTCCCCAGCTCCAGAGAAACGTTCCTCCTTTCGCCGTCCTCGTTAACCTGACTCCACACACACGCGCACACACACACACGTGTTGGTACCAGATCCCGACGGCCCGTGGTCTCCCCGCCTCGCTGGGCGCTGACATGGTAAGCCGCACGTCAACGCTTCTTGCCCGAGTGTTAATGTCTATTAAAGGCCTGCGGAGGAGGAGGCCGCGGAGCCGGCCCGGAGCCACGGGTTCAAGACCGCCGGCCTCGAGTCCTCGCCGTGGCGGGCTGGCGGCAGGCGGCGTGTTTTCTTAACAGAATTTCTGGAGGAGTGGGGTACGGTGGTGCGGCGTTGGGTTTTAAGTTGCCGAGATCGCCTTCATATGAAGAAGCTTAAAAGCCACGATGATCTGAAAGAACTTAGGGTTGGGGACTTAACCACGTGGCATCTGGCTGTTGATACCTCAGATGCCACGTTGGGCCCTTTGTCTGCCACACTGTGGTGTTTACAACACAATGATATAGAGGCAGGGAAAAAAAAAAGAAAAAAAAAAGGGCTTCAAACTGTCGAGGTGGGTTTCCCCGTCTGCACGTTTTCTGTGAGGTGGTGTGCATTTTCCTCAAACTGGATTTTCTAAGTTTCCAACAACACCTCCGATGTGCTTATTTATGTGTAAATAAATGTGTGTCACTGACAGAGCTGAATAAAGTACATACTGCGGCCATCTTTCGAACGACATACGGAGAATCCCTAATACCGTGGGAACGCACAGGCGTGTATCCACGCACACACATCTCAAAGCAAACTAATTAAATGACAATTTGATAAATCTTGCGGAGTTTCCTCAAGCTCCGTTTGGCATCGCAGATCTGAGCGACACAACTCCATGCCTGAAAATTAAAAAAAAAAAAAAAAAAAGACAGACAGACATACACATGAGCACAACCGTCCAAACCGGATTTGCCCTTCTCTAAATTAATCCAATTATTCAAATGTCAGTTATATCTGTCACGGCCTGGCTCCTTGGGCCGAACCAAACTGTTAAAAATTAAAACTGTTTTACTTCGTTTAGTCTCTCTGCCTTTTTAGTGTAAAATCCACAGTCTCGACAAAAAGTTGTGGGATTTGACACCCAGTGCAACACAACCCTATTGCTGTCGTCCATGCATAATTCACTTTGGAAATAGGCGCTTGCTTCAGAATATTACTAAAATATACATGTAACATATGCTAATTTCGCTGCGTTGGCTCGTGAGCTCGAGCCGCTAGGTTACATACGTAAACTTCGCCAAGTGCACACGCTGTACATAAAGGGATTATGAATGAAAGGAAACGTCTCTGTCCCTTGCTTTCCGTCTCGAGCCTTGGCCAAGCTGACAGCCCCAGATCCGAGCACCATCTAACATGCTCTTCCCGTGGAGAAGACAGCCTGTTCTCAGAGTCTTAATTACATCCCAGCTGACCGCCCGGCATTGCCAGAATCGGGCAACAAACGCGGGCCCTTCGCTCGCAATATGGTCTGCTAAACAGACTCCTGGTCACACGGAATGAAACGTGCGCAACGTGGAGGGATAAAGGGACAAGCAGGAGATCAAGGGAGAGCACGAACAGTCGCCTAGGGGAGGCGAGAGACAGAAACAATACGCCCCCGCCACGCGGAGGGGGAAGAGCCAAGGGGGTGGGGGGTGGGAGAAGCCTTCTCTTCCCAGAATCCCTCGGTACCGAGCAGCCAAATGTTAACAAAGCTGTCCTTATTACAATGACATGAAAGCCCTCCTCGCCCGGCCAAGTACTGCTGCTCCGCAAGATGGGCCGCTGATACTGAGACCCTGCAGATTAATGACGGACGGTTAGGCGGGGCTGGCCCGCCCCACGCGGAGCAGGCCGCTGTACTTACAGGGCACTGTGCGACAGCCCAGCGCTGCAAACGGGTTCCTGTGTTTTCCTGGCTGGCTTTCCGGGGAGGGTGTGTCTCATCTGACACGGGCAGAAGGTACCAGAACCTCACATTCCTATCCACCGGCCCCTCGAAGACGACATTTCTTTCTGTCTGGGGATTCTATCCCATGGGAAGTGACAGCAAAGATGGTCCCCGAACTCAGAGGCTAAGGCATATACGAAATTCGCTTCAGGGAGCTTTGGAAGGCAGCTGTGTGCCAGGGCGACAGAAACCGAGGTCGACGAAAGTTCCTGACCGAGTGCGGACAGAGAAAGGTTGCAGGCGGGGAACACTCACAGCGGGTTTGCACGCGAGCCCCCACGTCGGAAGGGGGAGCAGCAGGCACCTGGAATGGTACCCGTTGATTTGAGTACTGAAATGGTGTTTCTGGGGGTGCCGTCTAGTCAACGCGATGGGAACAGTGCCCCCTGGCATTCTGTCACACAGCCACCGCGGGTGACGGGCGGATATGCCGCTTCCCCCAGGGTGACTGCCATGGAGCGCGCTCCACACGAACGGGCTATGGGCTTAGTCACCTTAACGATGGCTGAGGAGCCTCATGGACAAGGCAGGGCCAGATAACCAGTTCAACAGTAAGAAAACAGCTCATAACATGATAAGTGCACTTCACAAAGCACTGACACATCCTCGTTAAGTTTCAAACTCGTAACCCGAGGTTGGCATTAGTCTAGTTTCATACCAGAGAAAACCGAAGGTAGGAGACGCGAGATGGCTCATCCGAGACCGCAGGGCTTCTGCTCACAAGGCTCAGGCCTCTCCACTGCCTTCCGCTGTCGCCCCCGAAAACGAAGGGCAGAGACGGAACGAGGGTAACCGCGTCACCTGCGCCGTGCTGGGTAAGTCGAGAGGGCGCGAGCACCTTACTTCACAGGTGAGACCAGGAGCCAGTGACCGTGCGCGTGAGGCAGAGGGCAAAGAGGCGGAGGTGCCGTGAACGCAAGCCCCTGCTGGCCCCTCTCTCCCCTCCCCTGCGCGAACGTCCCTGGCTGACGCCTTCGTCCGTAGCTTTAAAGAGAAGCGCTAACCGCCCAAGCATGCCCCCGGTTCGGAACCGCCAGTCCCGAACTACCTGGCGCTACCGCCAACTCCCTCTTCGTAAAGGACGCTGGCGCCACTGGTCCTTATGATAAGGTGACGACGTCGAAGGGATGTTTTATAAAAGGGGGGTGGGGAGGTTATTACTCCAGGAGCGGAGTGACGACAGGAAACCATTACGATTGTGACGGGAAAAGATTCTACGATTCAAACCGTTTGGCGGTTTTGTCGTTGTTGTTGTTTGCTTTTAGTTTTACCTGTTAGAAAATGCTCAGTGCGAACAACAACAACAAAAAGTTCCATTATAATATGATCTGAGTTCAGCATGGCTTAGCTAGAAATCAAAATCTAATACCTCATCTACAGCCCTAAAATTAAACCTTCATCCTATTTTATCCATTGGGCTGATATAGAGCTATACGACAAGAAAACAAAGGATTCAGTATACCCTAACCGTGCCGAGAAGGAGCCATTTCGGTGATTCATTATTGTGTGTGGAACTTAAATAATGAAGATTTGGAATCCCGTTTCCATTTTAGAAACAGACTATATTCAAATTGCATCTTGAGAATTGATACCAAACATCCTTTGGGGATAAACTCACTGCAATTTGAAGTCTGGGAAGGCAACCAAGACATTTAATGGAAAGAACATGGAGACACTTAGCATGTGCTTAAACAAGAGATTAAAAAAAAAAAAAAAAAAAGACCTCCAAAATCCAAGCCAATGAAAAGGGTTTCGGGTTATGCTGAGAGGACATCTCTCTCACCAACAATCTACACCGACGACAAATACATGAAAAGAGAGGAAAACGTGTGTTGCGTGCGCCTCCTCAAGGCTTTAATGCCAGAGACTGGCAAACGATGGCCCACGGGCTGAGTCCTGCCACCTGAGCTCGTAAATAAAGTTTCATGAGAACACAGCCACACTGAGTCACATTGTCTGGGTCCGCTTTCGTGCTACGACAGCAGAGGAGAGCAGCTGTTGACAGACTGTGTAGCCCACAAAGCCTAAAACACTAACAACCTGGCCTTTCACAGAAAAAGCGTGCCAACCCCTGGTCTTGACAAATACCTACTGTGGTCCAGGCGGCAGGGAGCTCAACCAATCCTAAGTAATTCGCCCTCTTGACAAGTGGTTTAAAGTTTACGTTTCAAGAAATTTACTTTGTCTTATATCCTGGTAGCCTTCAGCTGCCGCGGCAGTGACCGAAAGCCTAGCTCTGGCTTGGCCCCGTTACCAGGAGCGGCTGGGAACAATCTGAGTGGTCTCTGCGTGACCTTGCCAGGTGTCCTCCCCAAGACGAGAGCCACGTCCGTCAGAGACGCGACGACAAAACTGGTGACGTGGCTTCGGAATTGGCAGTCCCAGGTTCGAGTCCCACCCGCTGCGATCACTGGAAAAACACTCCGTGGGAATCGCGCCGTTAGCTTTGGAGGCCCGGTTCTTCGTCAAGGAAAGTGAGCCCACGACCCGCCTCAGTGAATTAACGCGACCGAGAGGAGCCGTCACAATGGCTGCCAGGCCCCTAGGCAAGGTCTGACTCTCCAAGCGCGAGCAGGCGAGTGAAGGAAGACACCATTTCATTATCCGCAGGACGGACTTCCACGAGACCTTCCTTTTCACGCGCTTTCTCGCCCTGCCCGAGCATCTTCGGAACCTTTTAACTAGCCACCTGCCCACAGGTGTCCAAACGTCTAGTACCACAGAAGAGACGGCTCTGTTTTCCTTTCACTTTGCCTTTCAAGGGCCCAAATCTCGGGCATCCTCTCTGTTCCCCTCATCCCAGAATCTGAATTCTCACTCCTATTTGATGTAAACCATTGTAGAAACCGGCTGCCGCGCGAGCTCATACAGGCTCGCTTGCTGAGGCGTCTGCCGCGTTCTCCGTGCTACCTGCGCCTAACGGGGCAGACGACCTGGGCCCCCACAGCAACGCAAAAGACACAGAACAGCAAGCTGTGGAGAGAAGAGCTTACGGTTCGTGCTGGAGAGATCCAGAGGCAGAAACGTGAAGAATTAGCTCTGCATCTGAAACGCACGTGCGCGGCTAGCTGTTCCCTCACGACTTTTCCTTGTGTTATCACAGTGATGAGGATGGATGTGCATTGGAGGGCCCTCTGGGAGCAAGTCAATGTTTGCCTGTGGATGTATTGTTTAGAAACACCTAAAACCGTTGTACATTTGGTCATTAAAAAATAAATAAATAAAATAAAACCATGATTTCGTCTCAGTTTAGTTTGGATGAAAAGGCCGGTTTTCCTACTGGATAGGAACGTGAGAAAATAAATCTCCAAGGATTTTAAAATATATTCTATACTTGATACTCTACACGATTCTATATGTTTCATATGTAAAGACTAACATTTCTTTCCTCTTCTCAGTTGGGAAAGAAAATACATATTTCTTATGTTGAACTTTGCTGTAAATTGCGGCAATTCCATTTGAGCAGACTTAAGTTTTCCAAACAGCCTATTTAAACAAAGCTTGTGAAATGAGGCCAGCCTCATACACTCAGTATGTTTGCGATTCCACAGACTATATGGACTTCCAACTTGCAATGTAAATCCTGAGCCATCGACAGCCTGAGACGAGCCATCAGCATTCATAGTACAGATGTCCATGCTGGGGGGGGGGGGGGAGTCCCTGAGAAGGACTTCGAGATGCCTCCTTACGACTTCCCAGGTATCCTTGCACTGGCGTCACATGGGGGTAGAATGATGAAGCAAACATAATCAATCACTCAGCTGTATGTCTGTCTTCCAGTACTTAGCGGCTCGAACTTCTCGTGTTTTACTCTAATCAAAATACGGAGTAGAGCCTGTCTCCTGCTTCCTAGTGGGCACAGTGACAAAGCTTTTGGATTCTAAACATATAAGTATGTCCCTGAAATTGGCAGAGCTCTGTTATGTCTGCCAGGTGTGATCTTCGGGTAGAAATTAAGGCGACAGCATCACTGGGCATTACCTCGAAGGCAAGCACAATACTTCCACGGCTCGCCAGATTGCAGTTCTCATTCTGGGTCCTGTCTGGGGCCTTCGCCGTCAGCTCTGACCACAAGCTAAGTAAACACGTGGCTGCTGTAAAAGAAATGGCCCCCTTGTGCTACCTACTACAGAAACAGAGGCCTCTGGAAGGGCACTAAACTCTGAATATGCGTCGTACGTTGTTATGGGAAGTCAACGAATGATCTCCCCTAATTCTGGGAGGCGGTCTGGTGAAAGAGAGAGGGTAACGAAGCTTAGGGGACAGTGACCGTGAACTGGCAGTGAGGACCAGTGATTCGGGAGCTCTGGGAGGTGTCCTACCTTCGGCGCACCTGTTCCAAGGAGCGCTCGCTGAAGCGGCACTTCCTGCCAGTCTGGGTGACGGATTCCCAGGGTGCTGCTCCCTCGCCTGAGCACGCACAACGGAGCGGATACGCCACGGATCAACCCGGCTAGAACGAATCACGGGCAGCGTGGGTCGTCGTGCCGAAACTCCCCGGGGCCGGTCCCAACATATGCCGACTGAATTAGCAGCAAAAGTAGATCTTAACCAGATTTTAGGTAAAGCTGATCGATGCCCGACCAGACCTAAAACTGGAATGCCTCTGATGATGATGAAACACAAAGCCAGTGCATCTGGCGAGCAAAACCCGCCTCCCCGGCCTTGAACAGAAGTTGGCATCCACCTTGGAAGAATGCACAATAGAACCCCCGTGAGTTAGCTCAAAGAATTTAATACCTGTTGCAATTTTCTCCAATTTAGTCTATGAAATAACAACACGGGCAGCAATTACCATAAAGGAAAACCTCAGGTGCAACAGCATGAGTTGAACAGCTGGGATCAAGTGTCAGCGCAGAAGAACCGATCTCATTCATTCCATCCGCAGCTCGGGAGACGTGCCGCTACTGGCTTAATGCTCAGGAATGTCCCTTGGCCCAGGGACTCTGCTGCAGAGCTCGGCTGAGCGGGGCCGGCCTGCGACAGCCTGAACGGGCTGCTCGCTAGAACTCTATCCGGGAGCTCTAAGCGGTGGACAACAAACAAGCACAGCGCCGCACTGGGCAAGGAGCGCTCCCGATGGCAGGATCTGTCACCGGCACTGGCGTCGGGCTGGCTGCAGGTGACTGGAGGGAGCGTTGTGGCCGCCGCAGCAGGACAAGGGCAGGGTTACGGGAGCAGTCATTGATCTTGTATTGCTTTCTGGACACTGCGTCCTAGATCCGCTCCCAGATAGAATGACAGTTTTCGGCTTTGTGCTTGCGAGACACAAGCATGACCAGCCGGGGCTCTGCTGTCTTCTGATCGTGTTTCCTTGAGGAGCGCGCCAACCCTCGATTTTTTTTTTTTTTTTCCCAGACGGGGACATCCGCAGAAAAAGAGGGTTTGGGGCCAGTTCAACAGCCGTTCATCTTCGCTGCTCTAGATCTGGGAGTCGAGGGCCTGAAACCAAGCAGAGCCGGGGCCTGTGGTTTTACCTCTGGTAACTGGACCCACTCCCCGCGGTCGGAGTCCCTGTCGCTCACAGCCAGTGTCTGTCGTGACTGAGAAAATGTTCCATGTCACGTCACACTGACAGAACCGCCCCACGGCACGACGCCCCCAGCAGCGGAGGCGAGTGGACTGGGGGGGCGCCCCCCGGGCCGCGGTGTCTAACACTCTACGTGCTGCTGCTGTGTCTGAGCGCTCCCTGAGGGGAGCCCGGGGATCCGACACGCTCCGGACGCGCACGCGCTCCCCACGGCTCCAGGTGGCTCGTGCCCAGAACGCGCTGCTCCCCGGTGGCGCGGACCTTAGCGACTGACCCCCTCTCCCGACACAGGCCAAACGTGCGCGGTCAAACCGAAAGGCAAAGAGGCGGGCCGGCGGCATCTCTGACAGAGGACGACACTGCCGCTCTGTCTGGGGGCCCGAGAGGGCTTCCGAGGAGGGGTGGGGGTGCCGCGGGCAGGCCCACTCCGCGCGCCGGCTCCTCGTCTCCAGGGCCGTCAACCTGCCCGTCCAGCCTCTCCGCCCTGCAGGTCTCCTCCCATGCAGTCTGCACGGGGTCTCCCCGGGACTTACCCCTAGTCCGCACGGGGGTCTCCCCGGGACTTACCCCTAGTCCGCACGGGGGTCTCCCCGGGACTCACCCCTAATCCGCAAGGGGGTCTCCCCGGGACTCACCCCTAGTCTGCACGATGGTCTCCCCAGTATTCACCCCTAGTCTGCACGGGGGTCTCCCAGGGACTCACCCCTAGTCTGCATGGGGTCTCCCCGGGACTCACCCCTAATCTGCACGGGGGTCTCCCCGGCATTCACCCCTATGCACAGCTGTGCCCCTGGGCCTTTGCACTTCTCCACTGCATTTGGGGGGCCTTTCCTCCACCCTCAGGGCCCGGCTCAGACACGGCCAGCTCCGGGGGTGTGGCTCTGACTCCACTCAGGTGCTCCCCGCTCTCCTCATGGCTAAGAGCTCGGGCTCTGGCGTTACGCCTGGGAGTCTGAACCCTCGTTCTGGCGCGTATGCAGGGGTGCATCGTGCGGTGCCTCAGTTTCCCCAGCTGTCAAACGGCGCTAACGGGAGTGTCCGCCTCACAGCGCTGTCGCGAGGATTAGAGGAGCTAGCGCGCGGTCACTGGAACGCAGGTTACGTGGTGACCCCACAGGGGACCGGCGCTCCCTCAGCGCCTGCCGCGGTGACGATGCCACGCCCCGGCTGCTGGCCTTCTCAACGCGCTCTGCTGACGTGGGCGACTTGGAACTATCAGCATCTCGGTCTGCCTGGCTTTGTGGGGACCGGTTTCCACTCGGCGCAGAGCTGTGGGCATCAGCGCACCCCGAGGCCGTGTGGGAAAGGCAAACTCTCAAGCCCCGGCGGCAAGGGCCGGCCGGCAGCCTTGGACTCCCAGCCCCACACCGCGATTCCGAGGACACCGGCTCAGGACTCCGCCTGGTGACCTGACCTCCTGCTCTGAAATCCCAGCTCCCCGGACTCCTAGCCCTGTAGCCTCGGGAAAGTTACTTGACCTCTTTTTGCCTTGGTTTCCCCCTATTAAAATTAGGGATTTAAAAAAAATAAAAAACTTTCCGTTGTACTAGCTAAGGACAACTAGTACTCAGCACGTAAAAACGTACCTGGCACCGAGCAGCATTCAGTAATGGCTAGCTAGGACTGTCCTCGTCTAGGACGAAACGGGTTGATAATAACCCAGGCGAGGCGCCTGGCTGGATCAGCAGGTGTTCTGTAAGGGAGGCTGCATGCGCACCTGATTCTGAGCCTCCTGAGGGCAGAGGCCCTGCCTTCTCGGTGTCTGTGACCCCCGGGAGCTCAGCCCGGGTTTTGCTGCCTGGCCCTGTGCAGAAACACAAGCCAATTCGCTTTGGCTTCGGCGGCTTTCCCGAGGCCACCGGCCTGTGGGCTACTTGTCGTGTGCACAGATCTGTCCGCCCCAGTCTGAGGCGGCTTTCATTAAAGGTCAAACCCCCTAAGCCTGGTAACTTTGGATTTAAAAATCATTTTGACTTGATATTTTACAGAGAACATGGCAGGCTTAGTGAGTTTAATCTGTCTCTCTCTTTTAATACACTGAGGGTGGGACACCTTTTAACCTACCTGACAAAGCTTTAAAAAAAAAAGCCTCTGCTTAGAAACTGACTCGGCCTGAAGCACAATGTGAGAGCTGGCTGTGAGCCTTCCACGCCTGAGCGGGGAGCGGGCAACCCCACGACGAGTCGCCACGGCTCAGCGCTCCTCGGCTCCACACCAAACTGGATCCGCAAGTTCATCTTCTTCTATTCCCCGCCCTGGAGAAAACGAGAACCGGCTGAGGAAAAGAAATATCCATCCCGCCGGCCTCCTCCGAGCACTCCGCTTCACACTGCCCCCTTCGAAGGGCCAGGTCTACACTATACCAAGAGTATTATAGAGCTGGGTTTGCAGCAAAGCCATGAACTAAGCTGCCTGAGAAAAGTTCCCTTGTTAGACAAGCACCAGGACCATGATCGACAGTGAACGTTACTGTTTACTTTATTAGCAGAGACCACGCTACTACCTTTACTACAAATAAGATTCATGCAGCTAGTCCAATAGTCAAAACTCTAAATGTTAGTTCTATAAAGGTCTTCATTTTATCTAACAGCAGCAGATAGGATTGCCCCAAACAAATGAGCATAGGCTAGTCACCATTAACAGCTGGCCGGCGGCCTTGTCATCATCCCAATGGCAAAAAGAACGTAGTGTTTATTATTATTATTATTATTATTATTATTATTATTATTACATTGAAATCTAATAAATAAATGAGCAAATTCCAAATCTCGATGACTGTTTCTTCTACTGTTTCTTGTAACAACAGGTTACTGGTGATCTGAGATTTCCCTCCACCCTCCCCTCACCCCCCACTTCTCGTGCTGGGAACTTAGGGGACAAGAGAATTGAAGAAGTTAATCTTTTGACCCATGGGAGCAAATCAGGTAAATCCAGGTAATAAGGCGAGAAGCTGAAATTATAGTGCTATGAAAATAATTCGTGTTTCTCTCCAAAGGCATTATCACGATCAAATTGGACGTAATCATACGGCAAACGCAATCTCAGCGGGAGGGTCGCAGACCGGTTCCCAGGGCTCCTTGAGAGCTGACCGTGGGGAGCCTGGGACATGGACAACACCCCCACGCAGCCCAAGAGTCACTGCGTCCTGGAGCCCCGTGACGAACCATGAAGAATTCAGACAGGACATTTTCGGATCTCAAAGCACCTCACTCCAAAGAACAAAAATGAGCTATCTTCACCCAACCAAGGGAGGAAAGCACATTGCGAAGGTACTTCTAATGCTGAAATAGTGCATCGCCAACTGCTCCTGTCACACTGTGGCTTAATTACCTCGGCCCCGTGCCTCCTGTAATCACCTGTCATTAGCGACAATGCCTGCATCTGTTTACGCGTCTGTCAGAACCACGAGCCCCGGCCGAAGTCAGGGGAGAAGGAAACTTTAATTGGGATATGGCCTCTGTGGAAAAAAGGGTCACCTTTAAAGCCGACCTACCCGCACCTCGGGCCACCCCCCCAGAAGATCACCTAAGGAAAGGAACCCCCAAAACAAACATCTAAATAGCAGAGAAACAAATTTTAAATAGGATCGTTTAGAGGTTCTAAGACCAACGAGGAAACTGTTGGGGTCTCGCGGCTGGATTAGGCCTCTTTTTTGGCATTTCTGCTTGACTCTGGGAAAACAAACACTATAGCGATGACGCATTCGTTCTACGTTCCAAGGGCTCCAGGGTCTTTCCACCGCGGCGCCCTCCTCAGCCCTACGAGGTCGCACCTGGCACCTCCTTCTTCCATTCATTCTCCCCTCCTCCTCCGGGGTCTACGTCTGTCACTTAGTGGCTGCCGCTGCCAACTCTACCTGAGAGGATATTTTCCCAAAGACTGGCTTCATTAACGGGCCACACTCTCCCTAGAGACCCCTTTCTTCCTCACATCTCTAAAAACAAACACACGGCTCTTTTCCGCCGTGACAGGTGAGCACATAAAAGAGAGAGGAGAGACAGAGACGGGGCCGGAGAGACAGAGAGACAGAGAGGCTCACGGGCCTCTTCAAAAGCCGACAGCATTTTTAGTTTGGTGGTTAGTGATTTTGAAGTTCTGATGCTCTTCTAGCATGCTGAAGTGCCTTGAGTTTAATTTTTTTTTCTTATTTAACGATTTCGTTTTCTCCGAATTCCATTTCCTCATCTGTAACACGGAGATAATGGTGCCCGACCTTTGCATGATTTCTGTGAGGAATGACCGTGAAAACACAGACAACATGTCAAAACGTTGATTCCTTCTTTCCATAAAACCTTTCCCAACTTACAGTGATTACTTCCTGCAAAGAGCTCACGATTGACGTATACGGTTAAGGCCCCTTGATCTGGCCTCCCTCACAGTCAGCTATGAGTCTGTTTTTCTGACAACCGCACCTTGATTAGAAGACCAGTCACAGCCCTGGACACAGAGTAGACGCTTTCAAAAGAGTCTGTAAATGGAAGCTGGGTTCGTTTTTAATCGGAGTCGACAAACGGCACGATGAGATGAAACCTTCGCCCCCGGCCTGAGGTCTGAGCCCTGCTGACCCTCCACAACGCCCATGCCTCCCCTTCAGCCGCTGTGGTCCGGTCAGGCTGGCTGGTTCATTCCCCCCTCCTTCTCGGCTCTGCTGAAGTGGGGTTCCCTCGGAAATCCCTAAAAGGTTGTGTGCCCCTCTGCGATGGCCCACCTGTCCCCTCCTCTCCACAGTACTTACTTCTGGCATTATCTTACATATGTTTGTTGTCAATCTCTCCTGCCGCTAGACTATAAACGCCACCAGCACCAGAAATAGGCCATGTGTTTTTTGTTCATCCTGTACCCCCAGCGCCAGGGACGTAGTAAGTGTTCACCTAATACGTGTCGAATGAACGAATAAATGGCATTTTGCTTTCTTCTTAACCATCCGTCTTCATGCTACTGACGAGTTAAGACACAAATTAAGGACCCGCGAGATTAAGGCCAGACTCCAATCTCACTAACGCTTGAAGAAATGCTTTGTAGGATAAAACAGCCCAGAACTGGCCATGCGCTGATAGAAACATGAAAAGCCTTCTTAGTAACCCTATCGGAGATGGTGATAACCTGGGGAAATTAGGTTTCTGGCCTAAAAAGAAACCCACCGAGGACTGGGGAATGAATCGGGGCTTCACAGACCATCCCCCTGACCCTCGGTCATGCCTCTCGCTCTCACTCCTGCTTGGCCAAGTTTTCACAGCTCCGTACACTTCAGCGCCTGCCTCCTCCTCGCCCGTGAACTCTACGGCCCCGCTGTGACCAGCGCCCCTGGCCGTACCTCTTGGGCTCAGCATCCTGTAAGCGCTACTGCGAAGGCTCAGGTGGGGAGCCTCTTTCTTCCACCGTCTGAAGTTTTGAGAATTTTATCCTCTCCTCTTATCTGTAACCATGCCAGGGCCCTTCCTGAATGCACGCCCTCTTTGGAGTCCTGCACTGACTTTTTAGGGTGTCCTGCCTCCCTCTGACCTTCTTTCCTATCTGACTTTAACCTTCACTGATCAGTATGTTCAAGTGATAACTATCTCAGGTCTGGTCAAGGTGCATCATCTTACCTTAAATGACAAACTAATGCTGTTTTGTTCTAGGAAAAGGTTCCAAACCCTATCCATACCCCGAAGTCGGTTTAGGAATAAAAGTCATCCTTCTTGTCGAATGAAACACCCATCCACAGGTTGTCATGTTTCTAATACGTCCCTTAAAAGAAGATCATTTCTTTGCACCGCAGAGAAATCAGAGAACCCTGAATTTCCCTGGGCGGTGATTTCAACACCTCTAGTTACTAAATCCTCATTCTTAAGATACAGTCAAGTAGGTCCATTTTTCTCCCTTTTCCCTGTCTCTTTTATGTTTCAAAATGGGTAGGAAGAGAGAACTGAACCTTCTTCACATATATCGACAACCTATGAACACTTCTCTTCCTTGACAAGCAATGAAGCCAGCTCCTGGGCGCTGTACTTTGCGGCGGGACTGAGCCTTCGTCATTAAGTTTGAAGCTTTTGCTGGGGGGGTGGAGGGGGGGAGTAATTAGTTTACAGATGTGCATTGGGGACAGCTACCGAAAGATATTTTACTAGTTCAAGATGGGAAGGGAAACCAGCCACGGCTGGTATCACCACACATTGTTTCAGAAAAATGCACTGCGGAGAACGGACTCTGTACCTATAATTTTCAAAGATTTGCTCATTTAAACCAACCGGCAACATTTTCTGCCACATAATGGAGAAATTCACAGGATACTGGGCCCCTCATGGCTTCTGCGGCTATAAAAGCCCCTTCATGCTGGATTTTTTATATTTGGTAAATTAATAGTTTACTGTTCCAAGTTTCCTACGTGTTTATATTATTGCTTTTCTGACATAAAAGTTTGCAGTTGTTATGGAAACATATGGTAACATTTGCTGCTAAATTTTAAAATGCATTTTCTACCCCTGTTACACACCTGAAATGAAGCCAAAAACTCTCTTTGCTTTACATTAGAGTGAAATTCAAACTGGTCTGGGTGACTATAAACGGTTACTATTTGTCTTGGCTCCTACCTGTATCAGATTTAGACTGAGGAATCTTAGGGAAGAAATTACACGGGATAAAATGGATATTTCTAAATTACAAGGCCTGCAATTCCAGTGGCTCCAAATATCAGCTTTCTGTTTCATCTCAGACAGCCAGAAAGAAATTGGGGAGGGCTGGACAATAAAAGATCGACAACATTTACTTGCCGGAGCCAAAAAAGCTTCTTGTTTTGATTATTCTGGAGGAGGAGGCTGTAGGTAATGATCAGTTAAGTCTTGTTAGCAAATTAAATGGTTGTAGATTACACGGGTACGAGACATGAGTTTTAGCCCCTGGCTTCAAGCTGAAATGACAAAGTACAAATTCTTTCAGCCCATTCTGTTCTCCAGTTTTCCTCTTTGAGCACCTCACAGTTCTTGAGTACTTGTGCGTGCTCACCCTTGGCCCACACGGAGGCTGGCAGGGACATGGTCATCGGACAGGGTTTCTACGTGGCCCCTTTATCCATTTCTCCACATCTTCACCCACGTGAAGTCGCCTCGCGCAGTGAAACTAGTCATAAACAAATGCCGCTGCGAAAAACTGAGCATTCGGGCTCAGGAAAATATCAAGTGAGAAAGACAGATGAGGTTTCTTGCCCGTTTGAGCATTTTTCTGGGGCTTTCAAACAAGATAAACCCAGAGTCGCAGAAGAACGGCTAATGTGCACATTCGGGCTCGTCCTGGGCGCCAGGAGACCTAACTCCCACCTGCACCCCGGTCCTGTGGGCTGTGCGGCTCTAAGTCATTCTGGCGCGTTTGTTAAGAGTCGAGATTAATGTTCGCAGGTTAACTCTGTCTTTTCCCTCTGGGAAAATGAGCATGCCATTTGCTGCAGAGTTTCACGTGAAGTTTCAGGCAAGACTAGATGTTGTTTACGTATACTTGAAGTGAGCGGGGAAAAGAATTAGGATGCTTTTGTAAGTACAAAAATATGAGAGAGTGCCAAAGATTTTTTTTTTTGCTCCATAGACCATTAAACAGGAGACAACATTTGGGAGGATTCTGTGGCAGCAACTGAAAAAAAATAAGTCCTCTTCCACTCCCCACCCCCTCCGCCCACTTTTTTTATTTATTTATTCAAATAAAGAAGTTCCAGTTCTAAGGCCTATGGGTTCTGGTAAACATCCAGGATGCTATCTAAGAAAGCCAAGGGCTCACAAAGGGTGCATGATGGCTGCGTGATCATATTCCCTGCAATGACACAAGTAAATGAGATACCCAGATTATACGCTACTCACGTGATAGACATCATCATGTGCAGTGCTGCAAGTTCTCGTGTTTCTCTACCTTTCTTCTTCTTTAGAAAACAGACGGATGGTAATATTTCTTAACTCATCAGAACGAAGAAAAACGCAGTGATTACAAAGAAAGGCACCGGGACCTCATGCCCGGGCTCAAGCCCTGGCTGGGCCCCTTACAACCTGTGTTATCTTAAATGGGTTCCTTAGTTTTATCCCTTTCTGGGTCTTCGTTGCTGTAACTGTAAAATGGAGATAAAAACGGCATTTCTTTCGGTGGGTCGGCATGAAGAGTAAATAAGGAAACGTGACTCAAACGCTTAGGACAGTCCCTGGCGCACAGGAAAGATTCATGAACGGTCGGCTGCTGTTAGCGATTACGATGACGATCATCTTCATAACCAACATAATCATGATCGTGATACAGGTTCTTGACCCCTTTAGCGTGTGAGACCTGAGATTCCCAAACTCTGATGATGTGATTTTTAGTGATATCCACAGAACCACCACATGATTATTATACTGGTAGCATTTTTCTTTAAATCAACTTAAAATTTTTTTAAAAAAACTTTAAAAAAAAAAAGGCTGACTTTAAGTCTCTTGTTCTCAATATTATTTGAGAACCATGGATCCAAATGCGTTATTATGCTTCTCTAATATGAAACAAAAATATATAACTCCTGAAAGAGAAAGTACCCATCGGTGCATTACAAAATCCTCTCGGGTGTCCCCAGGAGCAGGCGTGTAAGACCTTGGGAGTCTCTGAGCTAGGCCTTGGCACGTTTCCGAAGGACCTGCGTACGCATGGACAGTGAGGTGTTTTAGACTGGACTGCGACCCACCGCCACACGCACCCACGTGGACAACACACAGCCTCGTCAAAGGGCCGAACACGGGCGACGGGGCTGAAGCTGACTTCACTTAGCACTGAAGACCGTCTCAGTGCTGAAGGGCTGAAAATCACTCCCTTTCATCGGCTAAGTTCCCCGTAATGTGAGCGTGCTGTTGGTGGGGGGCGGGGGGGGGGCGGACCGCAAACACGGTGAGGCCTTCGTGAAAGAGCAAAAGACGCCGCATCTAGAGGTCTCAGCCAATTTCTGCCGACCGGATTGAATGAATTCCGACCCCTGTGCTAACCCATTTTCATGTGATGCATTTGGTACAAGGAAAGATTAATTACTTATGAAAAACAAGCTAACATCTCTACAGCAAATATATTATCGCTGTATAGAACAGGACATAAAGGTTTGTGCGTGCATCATTAGCTCGGCTATAATAAATGAGACACTCTGTGTGATGTATCATATGGTAAAGAAAACACAGCTGTTTGCTTCTGTAGGCAAATGCATAGGTGCACCGCACCTGAGCCTGCAGGCACTTAACACCCCCCACGACAAAGCCGCGTCACCCGGCAAGGTGGCGGCTGAAGACCATTATCCACGGATAATTAACCGTGTCAGGACGCCGAGGTCCTAACATGAGGTCCTCATAATTCCCCACTAAGGGAAAGACAGTAAAACATTATTATAATGTATTACTAATATTTAATAAAAAGACTGTTCTATTTGTGTGTTATTAATGTGAGCTGTGAGTTACAGCAGCATTTGAGTTATTGTTACTCCTTGCGAGCATTCTATCACTCGAAGGGCAAAGCAGCCCTCGGAGCTTAAGAGCCGTAGAGAATGACTTCCATTTGGGATTAAGATTTTTAAAGACGCATTTGCACTTTGTTCTGTTTATCGTCCCTCTGGTCACACGAACGTGTATCTATGGCGGACGTTTGTCACTGGAAAAGACACCGCCGGAATGACTAATCTTAGGGATGCTCAAAGCCGCGCACTTGTAACACATTTCCACTGTCCTCACGTGATCTTTAGAGGGGCCCACCGTGTCTTGGCCATTTGGAGACTCTCCCCTGTAACATGAAGTATTAAGGTCTCTCAGTCGCGAGGCTTTGTGAGGCAGGAAGACAAAAAGCCCCTCTCCATCTACTCAGACGACTTCCCACTGTGTGAGGCTGTTCTCTACCTCATAATTAAAATAGCACCTGAACAGGACCATCTGTGAGCGTGGATTAAGTCTTTACAAAATGTGAATATCCTTCCTTTTTTTTTCTTCCTGTCAAATGCTTCTAAACCTCATACATATTTTGTGTGACATACCAAAAAAAAAAAAAAAAAAAAAAAAGCTTAAATAAACTTTTACACCCCTCTCACAAAAGAAAATGAAAGTAAATATTTTGCTCTTCACTGCAACCTTCCATGCATCAATAAAATCATCAAATTAATGTACAGCTCTGTAATTTGCTCAAAGAATGAATGAACTGTCTGTCTTTGCTCTGTTTCTAGGATTGAGTCAGTTTATGGCAACCCGGAGACACAGTTTGCCACTTAATTTTCCTCTTCCTTTTTCAAACACGCACATTTTGGAAAAGACATTATTTATACAAAAGGCTGCCAGCGCCTTTTGGGTTAGGATGGATTTGGATACACAGACTATCTCATAAGCGAGTCTTTTTTTAACCCAAATAAAGTCTCTTTGGGAGTTCTTTGCACAAACTGCAAATCCATAAATGCAGAGATTATCAACATTGATACAGACCTTTCTTCCAGAGGGTTCCTCTGACCCGATGTTAACTTTACATTAGAAATTCACGTTTCTTTAGAAATGCTGGCTTATTTGGGGGAAACGGTTCCTTTGGTACCATTGGGGCTGCGATGGCAACCTGGGTCCCCTCTAAAAATCCTTATGAAACATTTACAACGAAATTTAACCACACACGCTTAACAGCGGACCTTGGCGGCAGCCAACATTTAGGCTTACCTTTTTCTTTTTACTAAAGGAAAGGAATCTCTTTTATGTTTTCCTCTTCGTTGGAAGGGCAAACCCACGTATGTTTTAACAACCTCCCCGACCACATCACCCCCATGAGGCCACTGCTCTGGGGCGGTAAGACAAGACCATCGTCCTGACCACACGACGACATGTCTGTGTCGTGGGAGGGGAGCCGGGTTCCCCCACGGGGGGCCTGGGAATAAGCCACAGGCCCAAGGGTGTGAGACGAGGACCGGTGACCAGTATCGGTGGTGCCCCTGCCTCTCCCTCCTGAGAGTCAAACCCTTCCTCAGATTCAAAACCGCCAGCGTTTTTGCAGACGCCCTTTGCATGGTGACGATGAGTACCGTACACACCTCATTCGCTTTTAAAGGCCCTCATGTGTTTTCTCTGTAAAAGGAAAATAAAAAAGTGCCCAGTGAAAGGCAAAAAATAAAAAAAATGCGCACAAACATTTCCTCCAAGCAAGAACCCACCGAGAGCAGAAGAACAGTACCACCGGGTCCCCGGAGGCAGGACCCAGACTGCGCTCTGCTGTCTCGCCCAAGGTCATTGCCTCTATTCCCGAGCAGTGCAAGGTCACCTGCAGACACCTGAGTTTGTGCCCTCTCGTCTGAATTCGCTAGAAAACTCAAAAGGATCGGAGTATCACGCTATTATCAACGAAAGCTCAGGAGAACACTTCCTTGAGAAAGCCCGGTGCCTCTTTGCACAACATTTTACCGCTCCAGGGGCCTGCTGACCCCTCAGAACCCAGTCTCAGCCTCCGTGACACGGCCCGGGTGTGACGGTCTTGGGTGCCCTTGGTACAAAGGCTACTCCGTGCGTAAACGCGCAGAAACACGCTCTGATCTGAGAAGTATGGCCGGCACCTTCTGTGCTCACTTCGCTCAGCCTCGCGCTGGGACTCGAGCGAGCAGGCGTACGTCAGGCACCCTCTCGGACCTCTCTACCACCGCCTGTGTCCGACGCTTCTAGAAGACGCCGCGTTTAGCACAGCGCCCAATTCTCAGAGGCCCCCTCAAAGCTTTGAAAGCGAGCGTTAACGTGCAGAATTTCAAATGAAGAACCGACGGCAGAAGGAGCATTTACGGTCACTATACAAACAAGCTAAATGAAAGACTTGTGTTCGGTCATTAAAAATACTAATGCTCAAGGCCCGAGGGTGGAAATGTCAAGCGTCTCCTTCGCGTGAAGAAACGGAAAAGGAGTGTGTGTTCATCATCCCAGGAAGGTAACCTGCTAATTTATTTAGCGGGCAATCTGAGGGTGCACTTGTTCACAGTGAAATCTCTCACCTGATCTGATTATACGAAAAATAACCACCACGAATAAAATGCCCGTTTGAGCAAGGCACCTCGGATGACAGAAATCACCGCCACGCGCCACGCTGGGCCCTCCGCGCTCGCGGCCTCCGGGACCGGAGTCAGTTATAGAGTCATCTCTCCCACACTCCGCAGACGCAGCCGAACGTCACGCGGACAGGAGGAGGAAAGGTCTCCGGATCTGCCTCCCTACAACAAGTCTCTGTAAAGTAATGAATACAGACAGCTTGGGGACCGTCCACCTGCGCTGCCTGCCTCTGCCCGCCTGCAAAGCGAAGCCACCAGGGACTGGCAGAAGCTACCGGTCTGACAGGGCCAGGACAGACTTTCTCCTCAGTGACAGCCTGGGCCTAGCCTCTTAAACTTGACCCACCGTAATTCCTCCACAGTGCGGCCGCGAGGCAGCTGACAGCAGCAGCTGCAGCGCCTAAGCGAGATGGATGGAATTTTCATAACTAGTTCCCCAAGTTCCATTTTACCTTCAGGATAATTTATGAGCTGCTCCGGAGCCTGGAAGAGACAATATGCTTGCCATAAAATTAACTGTAACAGTCTTGTAGGTTATAATTAACACTGGGAGGGTAGCACCAACTAGATGAAACGCGGGGTGTAATTGATGGTGAAACTGGAAATGAAGCGAGCTGACGAAATCATTCCTGCGCACGCCGCCTCGGCGAAACCGATGCTTTCTGAGGGTTCATCGCCAGCGCCTTCCAGGGTCCCAGTTCTGGTAGGGAAGAGGCCAGAGCGGAGCGGGGGTGAGGGGTGGCGGAGGTTTTGCTGGCAAGGCCCCGGGGGCACCTGGACGGATCCAGGGCCTGTCGCCAGTCTGGAGAGAAAGGCACGCGGGGCCAAGAGCCTGGCCGAGCATCCGGCCTCGTGCGTCCTGCAGTTCACGCCCGGCCCTCCGCGAGCCTGCCTTGTAGACGCGACTTCGTGCTCTCAGAAAACGGCGACTTTCTCAGGGGGAAAAAGATATGGAAGAAAGAAAGGCAATCGGAGCTCCCAAAATGCCCTTCGAAGGGCTGGGATGTTCACTCAGAACGCAGCGGGATGCGAGCATCTCGGCCTGACCCAGGTGGGCGTACCTAACGACTTAGGATGGTCCGCTGACCCTCAAGGCTTATGAAACGACAAAGCGTCCATCTGAGCGCCCCGTCCAGAGGCGAGTGCGGGGAGAAAACATCTGGACAGTCGTGCCGACCGCTCCCGTCTTACAATACCCAACTATCCCTTTCGTGCACGGATACTAACCAGTTTGAACGATGCCCTCCAAAAATACCAAATATTCTAAACACGCGGGACTCGCTCAAATAATTCTAGTACGCAATGTTAAGGTGACTGCCCTATTTTTGTTTTTTGTTTTGTTTTGTTTTGTTTTTGTCCTGGGACAAGATACTGAAGCGTGTTCTGATAAATGATGCAACAGTGTCCCCTACAGGCCGGGAGAGCTGTTCCTTAGCCCCTTCTCCTCCCTCCCCACCGCCCCCCCTCCCCCATTATTTCCTCAACTGAAAGCCAAAGTTAAACTCCGATGTGGAATCTGGAATACACGTTATAGAGCGAATTTGCAAAATGCACTTGGGACACCCCAAGAGAGAAAAAAATGACTACTGTTCATGTGTGGTGAACTGTTCCCTGGACACAGACAGCTGGGGAGGAACCCGTCACGGAGGAGAAAAATGCCGCCCCTTCTTCTACTCAGATCGGCCTTGACTGATGAACCCGGCCCCCAAATGACGCCATCTGGAGGATTTAGAGCTTCTCGGAGGCTGAACTTTGATGCTCTCCCCTGAACCCCCACTCTCCCATCTTCTAAAAGATCGTAACCAGTATAGAAGAAATGGCATAGCTAGCTACAGGTAATAACTTTCCTTTAGAAGATTTACGGTAAGGGGAATTTACTTATAGAGCAGGACCTGGAAATTCTTTCCTTTAGAGAGCGATGCCCCACAACTAAACAGTGTGAAACAGTGTGAAACAGTGTGAAATCTTTAGAGAGCCACGCCCGTCTGTCTGCGTGCACCCTGGGAAGGCTCCTGGGAGGGCCCTGGGCCCGACGGATACGGTGAGACCGAGGCAAGGCCCCCAGTGAGCACGCGCCTTGTCACCGTCCTGCTGGAGGCCACACAGTGGCGGTCTGGGCTGGGCCGTCCCGGCGTACGTCCCATCTCCACTCCTTACTGGTCGTGTTGTTTTGAGCGAGTTACTCTTATCTCGTGAAGCGTTTAAAACTCTGGCCCTTAGATGAGTTCTCAACAAACGTTAGCAGCCATTATCACGGAAATCAGCACGAGGGCAGTGGAGGCAGAAGGCGAGAGGAGGAACCCCCTCCCCACCTTCGGCGGCAACGGGGGACCCCACCCACAGGGCTGACCCGTCTTCCGGGTTGCCTGGATCGAGCCGGGTCTGTCTGAGATGAAGTCGCTGAGGCCCAGCGTCTGTGTCATGCCCGGCATCTATATATAGCCAGCTGGCAACAGGACTCGAACTGGAGTCCGGGGCCCCGTCTGTCACTTCTCCGTGACAGTGCCTAGCGCAGGGCCCGGCGGAGGAAGAAACCCACACGGTAACATCACACATCCTACGAGACAGGCACGGCTTCTCCGGCTCCCTCTTAAGAAACAGCTGTGACCTGGATTTAAGCTTTCCTTAAAGCGAAGGCCTTTCAGGCGACACTTTATTTATTTATTTTTTGAAGTTACTGGGAACCAGGGTGCAGATTACCGCAGGAGAAATTAATGGCGTAGACTCCCGAGGGTGCTGTGTTCCGGGACGGCGGTGTCCCACGAACGACTCACGAACGCGGGGGAGTACAACCGCGCATGTCCGAGCAGGTGGCCGCTCTACGACGAGGGTCGGAAGAGAAAATTGTGTATCTTTATCTCAACCGAGCGTCTGTATTTTGGCTCCGCTGCGTACTGTTGAGATGCGGGACGTGGTAACAATGTACATTTCTTTAAAAGAAAATGTTTGGAAGTCCACTTAGGAAAAAAGAGTTCCGGTCTGTCATTCTACCAGAGCATAAGGTCCATGAAAGAAGAACTTTCATCCATTTTCTTCACGGCTGTGTTTCCTGGTGCCTGGAACAGTGCTTGGAAAATGGCAGGCACTTACTATGCATTTATCGAATAAGTAAATGAATAAATGGATGTTTTCTCAAAAAGTTTAAGAAGCACTGCCTGTCAGAAACAGCCAGCAACGTGCCAGGAGCAGAGCTCACGCTGCAGTCTGTGTGCTGATTTTATAAATAAGATGCGCACGCGTCAAGCGGCTTTTGTCCCCCATAAAACCGTTCAAATAATGACAGTAACAACGGTCATCACACATTAATAGCACTTGACTCCTTAAGATACAGTTGCTGTATCTTGGGAAAAAAAGGGTAACCCCATCTCCAGACTCATGTAAATCCTTGCTCTAAATGTATACAATGTTCCGATTCTTACACATTCATGAGGAGGTTTTATGGAGTTACCGGGTTTTATGGAGTCATCTGGTTCAGAGACATGGAGGATGTTCTTCTGCTAAGGGCGGCAGAGAGCAGAGAGGACGATTAGCTGAGGACATGGGACGGACGCACGGAAAATGAAAGGCATCGGCGGCCCCCAGCAGGCCCGTGCCCCCTCGCGTCCCCCCAGACTCGCCTTCGCCTCCTCCTCATGCTCGCCCCGAAGCTCCAGCCGGGAGCAACGGGCAGCTACCCCACTGTGCATGCCACAAGGCCTCGCTCCCCAACACCTCTGCCAGGAGGAGCAGCCACTCCCTCCAGCTCAAGTGACGGCAGCTGCCACGCTCAGATGACTCAGTCGCCTGTGGTCTCAGACGATAACTGCATCAGCCTCACCGTCTCACGGCCCATTCTTAAGGCCAGTGATTCTACTTTTTCTGATCACAATTCCCCAGGACGGAAATCACATTTGGGCCCAAACGCCGAGTCACCAAGGCGGATGGATGCTCATGGCTCCATGGACATCATTAAAGCCACATCAGGACATGAGCAGGTAACCGGCAAAGAGGAGGTGCCTGGAGCAGGTTAAACAGGGACTTGAAGCTCCACGCTGGGCCCCGGCTTTGCCCCTCCCGGCCTGAAACCCATCCCCTAGTTCAGAGGCAGGACCCGAAGGGGGGCTTTCTCCTCCCCCGGTCTTCCTTTTCTCTTCCAGTTCTATCTAACTCACTTCCAAGAAGGGCTCGGGGATGAGACCATGTAAACACAGAACCGAGTACACGTATCATACGCGCCAGTTACTCCTTTCCTTAACTTCTGCCAAACTCTAAGTCCCCGTGCAGAAGATGCCACTGCCGAGTCATCTTTCCGCTTCTAACAGTGCCTCAGACAAAACTCAGTGACAGGGTGCAGGCTGGCGGCTTCCCGACGCACCTCGCTCAGTTCCCTGTACATAACAAATTCTCCAAAAATAAGTTAATTCTGGGCCAACTGCTCAGTTGTGCATATAATTCAGGCCTGCCAGGGGGCAAAGGGAGACACCAGCTCCCCACGGAGAAAATCCAACACGCCAGCCTTAGGTCCGGAGTCGACCCGCATGAGAGATTTGCACAAACTGTTTTACCTGTCGTACCCAGAGCAGTAAATCCTTAGAAAAGTAAATCCTGCTCATGACGCAATACGGATCGGAAGCAGCCTTTGTGACAAAGATATGCAAAGGGGACCCGTCCCGGAGGTGAGGGGGGATGGCCGGGGTTGTGGAGAATGGAAGGCTGGTCAACAATAAGATGGCTGTGTCACTTGTCCAGAAAAAGGGCTGACTTAGTAGGTTTCTTTTTTTTTTTTTTTTTTAGCCACCAAAGCTCAATACGGGCAGCTACCATTCAGGTCTAGACAGCTACTTATAACTGGAAGGAAGTAGTTCTAAACGCTTTTCTAAGAAGCTGCCATGAACATTTCTTTAAACAGTTCTCAGCACCATTTTAAGGTTCACCGGACCTGAATGACGTTGCCTACTACGGGAATCGGGATAAGTCCTGTTTGAGCCTAGAAATCTGAGGAGCTGCAAGTGGACAGACTTTCCATTTAATCGGGCTATATTCCTGGCCAGCGTGCAATGCTCGGAGATGCCGTAATGAGAGAAACGTAAGAGAATGCGGAAGACACACGTCAGGGATCCCCAGAAACAAGGTGGCTGGGCCACACGCGGAGAGATAAAGGGCACAGCCGCGTTCTCGCAACCAAGCCGTTGGGAACTCCATCGGCCCAGCAAGCCGAGTACGATTCTGCCACGTTTGGAAACCTCCTAACAGAAAACGAATTGGTCTTCAATGAGCACACGCAAAGATGCTCGGCGTCGCTAGTCATCAGAGGAATGAATGCAAATCGAAACCATAATGGTGCCACGGATGCAGAAAATGGCCTGGCGGCTCCTCAGAAGTCGAACGCATCGACACCATGTGACTCTGCAACTCCGTTCCTGGGCACACGCTCGGAGGGGCGGAAACCCGCAGGTCGATGTTCAGAGCATCCTTCCTCATAACCGCCAAAAGGTGGGAACAGCCCGGATGCCCATCGACTGATGAATGAGTAATGATGACCGAACATGCGGTATGTCCACGCAGCGGACTATTACTAGGCAAATAAAAAGGAATGAGGTACTTCCATGCTACATCATGGATGAACTCCGAACACGCTAAGCTAATGAAAGAAGCCAGATACGAAAGGCCGCTGACGGCTCCAATTCACGTGAAATGTTCGGAACAGGGAAATCGACAGGGACAGAAAGCGGTTGCCAGGGAGGAGGGAGGAGGGGGCATTGGGAGCAGCTGTGAGCAGCTGGAGCTGCTAAGGCCGGTGGTCCCGCAACCCTGTGAAGACGGCGAAAAAAAAAAAAAAAACACTAGTTTATGTTATGGGAGATCGTATATTCTGGGAGCTATATCTCAATTTTTAAAAACCGCGATGGCCTGGGTTTTGTCTTCTTTTTTGTATTCGTACCTGACTTAGCATAGAATCAAAGGCGTCGAAGTTAAAAAGCACAGTTCACCCTAAAAGAGGTCCACATCGCTCCGCCTCACCCGCCCGGTAACTTCCCGCTCACTCGGGAACACCCGGGGACACACACGGTCAAGGCAAACGCGGAGATGGAAGGTACGCCGACCCTGGATAACACTCAGAGGCGTTCTTTTTTTTCTTCTTCTTCTACCTTAAACATAATTATCGCCTGGGTGAGGCCTGCATCACGTAGACAACGCAGTTCGCGCTGAGGATTTCAACAGTGCGGCCGTCTTCAAAGCCGCCCGTCATTAAACACTTCCCCGGCCACTCTGCCGTGGGGACGATGGCCGCCACTTCCTGTCTTCTCCGGACACCTGGCCCTCCACCGCCTCTTCCTGGGATCCTGCTACCCTCCCGTCCCCGGGGACGTTCTCACGCTGGCCGCTGCGTGATCCTCCCGTGCACGGCGTCTGCCGCGGCCTTTCGTAGACGGCGGGGCTACGCACTTTGAGAGACGCTTATTACATCATTCTTGCTGCGCCCACGGCCCGTGAAGAGGACGCCAGACCTCTGGGAGCCCCAGGGTCACCCGTCACGGGCCAGGACGCCCGGTGCCCCGGAAGCGGGGCGAGGGCCTTAAACGGATCGCTCTCATCGGTTAACGGTGAGCGAACCCGCTGCGGGCACTGATTAGCGGCGCGACGGTCGTTCTTTGAGAAAGGGATAAAGACAGGAGCAAACGCATCTCCTCGCGTATGTGCTTTCTTCTAATTTTTACAGGAAAAAAAAAAACCAAAAAACTGCCAGGTTGTAAGAATCAAACGGTGTGCAAGAGTCACACACATATCATCAGAAAAGGTGCAATGTTCCGTGGCAAGACTTTGAAATGGATCGCAACTTTTCCTGGAGAAGCGTTTTCTCTAACACTCGATTTACCCAGTGTTCTCTCAACTGAGCGAGCAGACGGGAATAAAACATGTGACTCTCACTCTGATACGTTCGAGGCAGAGGAGGCCCTTTCCGTTCCTTGAGCCGACGACAAACAATCATTCCACAACAAACACGCCCTCGAAATCGTCAGCAATCTGGGAAAGACGCCGGGGATTTGTGTAAGATAAACAAAGGCGCCCGATTGTTACTCCATTTTATTTAGGAAAAAAAAAAACAACTCGGGTGTGGACACTGAACTGTACCTTTCTCGGGCACACTTTTCAAATGATAATTTCTTCCACTGTCACCATTAAATCTTAATCCATTCCAGCTCCTCGCATGGGTCATTGAGTCTATATGTACTGCTGTTATTTTAAAGTGTTTCCCGTTGGTCGGGAGAGAAGGGGAGAAAAGATGCTGAGAGCCAGATGGGCCTCTTCACAGTTCATTTATCAAACCTAATACGCTGGGCTCCGCCCTCCTCTCACTCACTACTGCGGTTAAACTTCCATATAATTTGGTAATCATTTTCATTATCGGAGAGTGACCTTAAAGCAGCCGATCCGGGGCTACCCGGTCCTCGCAGCTGCTCTTTTTCTGCCTTTTTTTTTTTTTTTCCCTGCCTTTTCCTACAGTAGACCCTCAGACCCTCGGAGTTTATTAGCTGCAGACTGACCTTTGGGCTGCAGAGGTCAAGAAGGGGTCAGATCAGAGGGCTGGCCCAGTTCTTTAAAAGCTGTAACGAGCTGTCCGTCAGGCAGAGTGGACTGTATAAACAAAGCCGAATCCTCAGAGATTCTGGGCCACTTCTGTTAACACTTACCCCGCGTTCGCACAGTTCTCCCGGCGCATTGCGGATCATTCAACTCCGGGGAAGGGAACAGACAGCCCTAATAAGCCTATTTGGAGAGGGTTGTTTATGGGATTACGGAGCTTGGGGCAGGAAACCCACAGCACTCAGATGGGCCTCTGGAATCGCGGGGTTGTGGGACGCTGTGACAGGCTCGGTTACCCCGAGTCATGCGGCATTGACACTTTCCTCCAAACGCTGAATCACAGGGAACATGTGCTTTCGGTTTAAGGGACTTGAGCGAGCCCCAAACAATGCCTTGGCTCCTGGCCTGAGAGATACAAAAGTATTTTAAAACCAAGTCACAAATTTCGCGTAAGATTCCCCCCCGATGTCATTCCCACAGATGAACCTGCCGACGGGGGAGGCGGGGAGTCCCTGTGACAGCGGACGGGGAGCTGTTGCCAGCCGCGGGGTCTCCGCGGGCCCCGAGTTCCCAAAGCCGTGCTGTTGGCGGCACATTCTCTCACGTGCCCTGCCAGGTGACAACTGTCACCTGTGATTAACATTCCGTGGGGAAAATTTCTAGTCTCTAAACTAACGGATCCCCCTGATGCCTCTGGTGAAAGGAAGGTACTGCGGCCTGTCGCTCGGCCTTGGGCGAGCGCTAACGATCTTCCGTGGGGACACGTTTGTGAGCGTGGGACCCTCTCGGGCACAGGCGGCTGGCTGAGTGCCATGGTGGACACGGCACGACTTTCACCACCACGCGAGGCAACGGCCGTCGCCGGGCGGCCCGAGGAAGCGTCGGCGAGGGAAGGGAAGGCACGCGGTGACAGGCTGTGTGCCCGGATCCCGTGGACGAGTCTTTCGGGCAGGTCCCCGGGACGGGGCAGATCAGACGGGGCTGGAGCGGGGGTGGGAGGGTTGTTTAACACCCGGGAAGCTTTTCCTTCGGAGGCCTCCAGACAGCAGCACCGTCTTGGAAGTTCCTTTCAGGTGTTTAGTTTCGAGGAGGCCTGCGCAGCATCAGGGCTGGGCGGCCCCCCGCGCCCCTCCCGCGCCCGAGGGCTGGAGAGGCTTCGTTCCAGATGCTAGACTACATCAACTTCAGCGCTGGCTCCAGCCCCTGATTAAGCTGCTCCTGGTAACGGCCAGAAGCGCTGAAACCAGACTCCTCTTAAACAGGCCCTTTCGGCCACGTTGTCGGATGATTCGGGGGAATTAGGAAACTTTCGTTAACAAACCAAATGCACTCGACAGAAGCCGCCCGTTCTCAACATTCGGTCTCTGAGCTGTGCTGTCTTTGGAGGAAGAGGGGTGGTGGGAGAGAGATTAGAGAGGAATTCTTTCTTTCTTCTGTCTTCCTTCTCTCCTCTCTCTCTCTCTCTCTCTCTCTCTCTCCCCCTCCTTCCTCCCTTTCCTATTTAATCAGAATCACCAGATAAACACAGAGATAAACACAGAGGGACAAAAACCTCTTAGATGTCCCCACACTAAGATTTCATTCTTTAACCAAATATGCGTACTTTACTGAATCTACACACTTACACTGTGACACGAAGAGAATTGCAAAATTAATTACTGAAACTTGAACTGGACATCATTTAATGACTGTAGTTGAAACTGCCATTTACTTATTATTATAAGAGAGGTAGAGAGGCTATCACTGGGAATTTTTAAATTGTTGTCTCAACGCCAAGTCTGAATTTAGAGGGAATGCACGTAGTTGAAAACGCTGCTTTCTGGTGCCCAGTCAGAATGGAGAGTTCCTGCTCGACCCTGTCTTCTTTCTTGGAAAATTCTCATCTTCAGCCTTACTGAGACACATCCATTTGTATGATAACTGTTACTAGTAAAGCCATCAGTTGTTGTAAATTTTGCTGCGTGAACTCATTTGGGGTATATTATGGTTATCAATAAGTGTTCTCGACTCCAGGCGCACGGAATTCTTAAGCATCAGATAAGACTCTGAGACAAAATATAGCCATGGTCCTCCCAACTCCTCTCCCTCTTGCTTAGAGACAGATGATAATTCAACAGTTTTTACAGACTACCAATCTAAAGGATAACCCTAACACGTGGACACACGACTTCCAGCCTTCCGCCCATCAAATATTGTTCAAATAAGAGCAGGATAACGTGATGTTTAGTACACAAGCATCCACCCTGTGAAAACCGATGATTTCTTTGTAAAGACGTTCTACCAATCACAGCTTTCTAACTACAGGCAAGTCTGTGTGCGAAGAAATTATGCTGACGCCCAAGGAATTCCTCCTTGGTCCGTTCTAAACACGAGGTTGGTAGACAAGCAACGCGCCTCTCCCCACTGACAGGAAGGCGCTGCGTGGGTCTCCCCGACATGGCCCGCGCCGAACGGCAAGGCCCGCCTTTCAGACCGTCGACTGCAAGGGCTCGCTCGCATCCGGTGCTCACACCACATTACGCTCGAGATGCCGACACCGAGGCTAAGCGTTAGACTCGGGGATACGTCACATACACCTACGGACGGCACCAGGCACCTCTCCCCCAATTGATGGGGGAACCGAGTACGGGGGAGACGGCGTTAGCTGAAATCATCGGCGACTTGCTTATCTTTTCACGGCCTCGCGAATGAGAAGGACGAGACGGGCCACGAGGAAGGACTTAGCCAGAGACGGCCCTTGCTCCTCCGGGTCAACAGACACCCCCCGCCCCCGCGCCCCCCTTGTTTCGTGAGGGACCTGACCTGGTGCGCCACTCCTGCCTCAGGTTCTGGCGTGTCGCGAGCGAGGCGAGGACGGCAGCCGCGATCTCCTGCCTCTGTTCCGTGGGGGCCCCCTCTCTTCTCGCTTCGCGAAGCACTGCATTTGTCTAGGAGGAAGGATCCGAAGAAAGGAGAGAGAAAAAGTGCAAAATTAATAATGATAAAAAAAAAAAGCCCATAAGCAAATAAGGACAGTAAATCAATGGCTTCTTTATTACAGTTCCCCTGCTAACAAATCAATACGGTAAATGATGGTCAAAAATGGCCGGCATATATTTTGTATTTAATCAATGTACATGGCACAGAGGTAAACTCTAAAGCCCCACTGCCTTAAGTAACACATCAAGATCCTGGGCGTCCTCACTCTAATTTCCTCGGCACACCAATGATTTTTTTTTCCCCCCCTGGGAATTGCCTACCATGAGCTATTATTAGAAATGATTTTCACGTACCCTGCACTGCGAGTTGTTTGTTTTGCCTTTTAAAAAAAGAGCAGTCTCTGACTTTCCCTGTCTCTGCGGCCCGCCGCCCGGCTGAGGCTTTCTGCACTGTCTTTCTTATGTGAGTCATGAATTTCCTTTGCCAGCCATGCCGGCAATTTGCTTTTTGTTTTGTTGTTGTTGTTGTTGTTTGGTCCCCTCATTGTCATTGCTGGTTGCAAATCAAGATCTTGCAAAGAAAGAAAGAATAACAGCACAAAAAAAAAAAAAAAAAAAAGCACTATAGCTCCGTGAATATCGTCCCAGCTTTGAAAATCCACTGCATATTTCAAATAAGATGTGCAAGGATGCTTACGCACATAGACTTGTGATTTGGGGAAGGAACACTTATACTATGGTCATGACCAAGGCCCTTAAAAAAAAAAAAAAAGGGCTCACAGGTGAGTATGCAACACTCGGACCTCCACCCAGCACCGGGAAATGTCAGGCGCTGCTTCGAGAAGCAGCTGGAACCCGAGCACACGACACCCTGCTCACCCAGCAAGCGGCCTCACATCCAAATGCAAGTTCGAAACTGTCGGTTCAACTTTATCCACAACTCTTTGTTACGCACGTCATTTCGAACATGCACAATTATGCAACACTCTGAGAACCAGTGAGGAAACAATGAAAAGCATCCTACTGGTATCTGAAATTTGAATGAGCAGATGTCTTTCAAGTCGTAATCTCGTGGGACTTTTCGGCGCGTGGATTTACCGTCACGTAACTGGAGTAGAAGCCTTTAGAGTCGATAAATGCTGTTTCCCAATTAAAGTTTGGAGACGGCATAACCGAAGCCACTGCTAAAAGGAATGAAACTGTCACCTCCCTTTGTTCGAGTCACTCGACGTACTCCGTGTCCAACTGATGCCAACACCTTCCTTTCAGGGCACGCTCACGGTCTGGCCCTCACGCCGCAGGCAATGCCACACCCTTGTTCCGCAGCGGCACGTTACGGTGCACATCTAATAGCTTCTCGACGACCCTGAGAAGAGGTGCAGGGACCATGTGTCCTGCTGGTTGCCTCCCATGCACGCCGGGTCCCCCTGTCCTGTTACGGCACCCAGAGCTCCTTCTGAGGAAGTCTCTGATCGTATGTGGTCTTAGAGGGGCCGTCAACCAAAACGTCCCGCTCTCCCCAGTCATGGATGTGAGCCAGGCCGACCTGGTTCTCTTTTCCAGGGCTTCAGACACTTAAGAAGAATGACAAAGAAGGGGAAACTATTTGGAGGCTGACGTTTGCGAGTCCAGGTCATTTTCCTTTCTTTTGGTACCCTGAGGTATCCTTTCAATAAAGTCCCACACTTTGTTCAGATGCAGCAGAATCTGTTTCTGTTGCTTACAATCAAAAACCCTATAAAGGGATTCAGAGAGGATACAAAGAAATTAAGACAAAGAGAGTCCAACAGGAAATAGCATCTCCACTGTGAAGGATCCAAAATTAACCTGACTGGCAGTAACCAGGAAAAGGAGCCTGACCCCCGCCTCCTAGGTCCGGAATTACGTCTCCTGCACTGGGCAATATACCCAGCTGGATGCTCAATGAGTCTCCAGGGCGACAGCATTTCAGCCTTCCTGCACAGGGGAGGATGCTCAGTTTCTCTAGGCAATTCTATGGCAAGAAGCCCGGGCTCCAAAGGCCTAAGGCACGGGGTGCAAATTCAAACACCCACTAGGGCCAAGGAGGCGGTGTGAGCGGGTTACGCAGGGGGGACCTGAAGGCGGCATAAGCTCTGTCTATCAGGGCGGCCACTACAAGCGGCAGCCAAGCCCGCCATTCAGAAAAGCTGGTTTGCGGGTGCTGGATTCGTGAATTTTCAAAATAAACACGAAATCTGTGTGGGTTGTTTTTTCTTTTGTTTCGTTGTTTTTGTTTTTGAAAATTCCTGATTTTTAAATGTGAGAAACTAATTCTTTTTTTAAAAAAAAAATTAAATATCATGTGGGCTAAACAAGAAACACTAGAGCTCAGACAGCTGTCGATTTGTGACCTCTAGCATAAAAGATGTCCAATTTCAGAGAGGTCCTGGCGTCGGAGGGCCTTCCACCAGCGCCGTGCGGCTCCTGGTCTCCACGTCCGACCTCGCGTACGTAAAGCTGGTCAGGACTTCAGAAAGCCACGTAGTTCATCACCACGCCTGCGGGCACACGCTATTTCCCCCAAATGCAAAACGCTTCGAACAGAAGAAAAAAGGACACATCTGGATGGCTCCAAAGACACGATGAAAGTAAAATTCTTTCTCCATTGACTGTCTTTAAAAAACTTTATTTTTTTTAAGTTATTTATCTCTTCTTTGCCTTTCCCATCATCGAAATTTTATCCAGAGGCCCTTATTCTCCCAGAACAGACAGGAAGGAGGAAAGACTGAAGAAAGGAAGTTTCACGAGGGCCGGGAACCGTGTCTGTTTAGCTCACTACTTCACCCCTATGTGCCTAATGACTTTTCATAACAAATATTTGTCAAATCGGTGACTAAAGAAGGAACTTGAAAAACAAGTACTGCAATAAAAAATAAAATAAAATAAAAAAGCAAAAAGCAATGGACGGCTGCTCCTTTTTAAGAAAGTACTATTATATAAAGAGCTCTCATCACAAAAGGATTCACTTCCAAGTCCACCTAAATGACTAGATCCCATGGTTTAGAGTTTCCCAAACTTCCATCATTCTAGCACATTCTCCTACTTCTTGCCAGGTTTGTGTATACGGTATGTAATAGTTAAGATTCTTCTACAGATTGACTCACATTTCGAATTTGTTTCAAAAGAAAAATGGAACACCAGTGGCACTTGTCACATACGAAAGAAGGTGGCCATCAAAGGGACATAGAAAATACCAAGCTGTGAGTTTGTTTCATCCCAGACAGGTGTGCCTGCTTGCTGAAGGCTGAGACCGAAGCCTGCTCCCTTGTCGCGAAAGTGGGCATGCCAAGCGTTGGGCCACCTTATGGGCAGATGACTTTGAACGAAGACTCCCTCGATATGATCACGTGGACAGAAAAGACGCAGAAGAGGGAGCCGCTCCCTCCCAGTGGGGACCGCCCTGGAGCCCACCTAGCACCTCCCTGGGGGACACTCACGGTCCACACCGCGCTCTGGACACGCTGCCCCGCTGCAGGGGACTTCAAACGCCCCACAAAGGAACCTCTTTTCTCCTCAAATGTGGTCTCACACGGAACTCAGGATAACAAAGCTGAGAACCAGAGTGGTTCTCTGAAGCCTCTCGGGGACCCGGAGGCTGTCCCCTTGTCCCGGGGCATCTCTGCGAAATACTGAGGAACTGTGAAAAAGCCATTTGCCAACCTCGACCCAAGAGCATTAAAAATAGCATTCATGTTTTTTAAAGCTTATACCTCGCTGGTGGGAATGCAAAACACGGCTATTCTGATCAACAGCTCGGCGGTTCCTTACAGTTACACACACACAGTTTACACATGACCCAGAATCTGATTTCTGGGGATTTATCTAAAGGAATAAAAACTCACGTTCATACAAAAACATGGACACAAACGTTTACAACAGCGTTAGTCATAATGGCCCCAAACTGGAAATAACTGAAATGTCCTTCAGCGGGTAAATGCATAAACACACCATGGTACATTCACGTGCAATCGGAAATTACAAGGGGTGAGCAACTGATGCAGGCGTCCAGCGGGGTGAGTGTCGGAGGCGTCACGCCGTGTGGAAGGGGCCGGCAGCAGGAGGCTGGGCACCGAACGATCCCATTTATTGGACATTCTGGGAGAGGCAAAACCACAGGGACGGAGAGCGAGCCAGTGGGTCCCGGGGACCAGGGCGGGCGAGCGTTTATCACATACGGGCAGTATAAGCTTACATGAGCTTATACATCTGTGAAAACTCACACAACTGTACTGTTGGATCACATGAAAACTTGATAAAATTCATCTTTTAAAATTCATTTTCACCACAGTGTAAGGACAAAAAAAAAAAGAACACAGAGAACACGTTTACATATAAACACGTCTAATCAATAAGTAGTAAAAACACAGAGAACTATATTTGAATGATAAAACACATTCCGTTACAAAAAAAAATTTTTTTTTTTTTAACGACACTGGAAAAGGGTGGGTGAACTTCGATTGAGCCTTCAGACCCTAAAATATAGTATTTCGTAAAATTTAGAGGGAAGAGAAGTTATTGCACAAAAGGAAATTTCAGAGCGTCCAAGTGTATTCCCATTGCAGCGGGAACGGCGGGATTTTCCCCCTTCCGAGGGGGCCGACAATACGGGAGAAGTGGAAACAGCCCATCTTCCCGTCACTGGCAGCACAGAACTGTCTTCGAACAAGTACGGATTTTTAAACCGTCTCCTATTACCAAGGACACGTTCTCCCTCCTCTCCCCTCAAAACGCGGGGGAAGGACGCCGGGGCTTTCAGGGATCACGCGCCAGAGGTTGGATTCCGTCTCATTAGCAGCTCTTTTTCGACGGAAACCTACGGAAACGCCCTCCTCTCAGCAAGGGACCGAGACCGTGAAAAACGGCGCTGGCTGTGGAAACCCCAGCTGTCGCCCCCCCCCCCCCCCCCCGCTTCCGTGAGCCTTTTCCGCAACCGCGAAATGGGGATGACAAGAGAACCCCTCCGCAGGTTCTCGGGGGGCACGGCTTCCCAGTCCGTCTGCCACCGTGATTACTACCGTCTGGTTTCCTCTTAAACTTGCGTGAGGGCCTTGTGCTAGGTTGTGCCATTTTTAACGAAAGGATTCCTCCGAGTGTCTGTTCCCTGCAACGAAAAACTTCCAGAGGAAAGCAGGCCATCCCTGGATACAACCGGGAGGGACCTTGGGCAGACCCCGCGTGGCAGAAAGTCTGTATTTTCGGAGGGCGGGTTTTATGCTTAGCACGGGTCCCGATTGCACTTGACGTTTCTCCGTTGGTAGACACCTCTCCCTCTTGGGCCACCGCCCCACCTGTCCTTCTTAGTACCCTGTGTGAGCTTCTCTCAGGAGACCCCCACATGCTGTCAGCTCGAAGCCACACCCTGGTCTCTCCTCTCTCCCTTCCGCCTTGCTCTCTCCCTGTGTGCAATCGATCGCCCTCCCCTGGCTTCGGGTGTCCCCTGTAGACTGGACCAGCGCCATCTACACTTCTACCTTCAAAGAGAACCCCGCTGAGCTCTGGCCCCGCCAGGGCCGGCGCCTGGCTGTCTCTCCTGGAACCTCACACGTGGAGTTTCAGCCTCGACTTGCCCACGTTTGAACTGATGACGTCTGCTCGCCAGCCTGTGCTTTGCGTCAGTCTGTTCCAGCTCCCCCATTTCCCCGGAGCGGTGACCGACGCCACTCTCGATGCGGCCCTCCAGACCAGTCACCTGGACCCCTGCCCCCCCACCCCGCCCCCGCCCCCCGCCTCCTCTCCCCGTCCCCGGACGTGAAATCTGGTCATTCGGCTCCACGCCGGAGGACTGAAACCCAGCTCGCCCTCTCTGCCAGAGGCTCCGGGCGAGCCGCCTCTCATCTGGACCGTGACTGTCCTCCACACTGGGCCCTCTGGGTCGATCCCGCCCCTTTCATGAATGTTTTTTTCCAGAAGAATTAGCTTTTGAAAGTGCAAGTCTGGGCATGTTCACTCCTTTCCAATTCGAACCTGGCATTACGTACAGTGGTTTCAGAGCTGTCTTCACGAGGGCCTGGGGTTTCTAGGCGGTATCTCGGGGTCGAAGCCGACGAGGGGACTCAGCAGCCAGAACCCAGCTAAACCAGAGCGGCTGTTCATGTACGCTTCAGTTCTTGACATTGAGGGGTACGAAGAATAATGATAACTTTGTTAAAAGCCCAAATTCCTTCACCTGACAAGAAAATACAAAAATACAAAAAAAAAAAAAAAAAAAAAAAAACAAGAAAACGCTTCTTAATAAAGGTCCCTGCTTACCTCTCAAAATTTATCTATCGCCTATCATCTTCTATTTCATATAAAACTAAATGCAGTTCCCTGAAAATACATGTCTGTTCTATACTATATATTGACTTGTACCTAGCTGTATAGCTTACCAACTACGAATTCTTTAAGAAATGTCTTAAATAACCCCTCCTCTGGTGAGCCTTCCATTAACCACACCCTTCTACCAACTTAAGTAGAGCTGGTCCCCCCTTCTCACGTGCCGACCCTGAGCATCGCGCAAATGACGTCCTACTCCACTGCTCTTATTTATTCACGTGACGCTTCCTCCTCCAGAGTTTGAGCTCTACTAGGACAGACAGACGGGGCCCATACCCGTTTCTCATGAACGCCCTCCGAGGTGCCTAGGATGGCACCATGCCAAGAAAGTGGCTCCTGACAGATGCCTGTCGAATGAATGGAGCCACGTGGCGGGCCAGGGCACGGCTGGCGAACGAGACGGGCCCGAGGGCGCTGTTCGAGATCCCACGCAACCCGGGAAACGAGTTCTGGTTTCGAGCCACACTCTTCTTAACGATAATTCTAAGAGAAAAAGTTGTAAAACTATTTTTAAGCAATAGCATTAAGAAAAATACACGCGGTCCTTGGGGGACCACTTAGAAGAACATTACCCACGTGGGTGGACATGTCTGAAAATGCAGAGTTTTGCGATACTGTGATCACACTTGATCTGCGCAGACCTTCCCAACGAGTGGGCCAAAGAAGGAAGTCTCTATTTCAGGAGCGAAAACTCGCGTTAGGCTTTGGCAACCCACAGCATCCGAAGGACCTCCAAGAATTCCCTAGTGTTTTCAGTTTCTCCCAGCTTGAAGCTTTACACATAAAACCTAAGTGAAAAACGCACAAGCAAAAAGGAGGGCGAGGGGAGAGATACTCGAGGAGAAAGCAGAAGCCAAAACTCGAAGCGGCCTTGAATTCCGAGCTTGACTTTCACGCCCCTCTTGGAAAACGCTGAATTTATTCCATGAAAACGGAGCATTTTCCCTATCTCTTGGCGGACACATTTTTACCTTCGGTAACGTTCAGTATGTCGTAAGGGTGTCGTAAAGAGAGCACACAGGGACCTGTGTGCGATGTGTAGAATTTGTAGCACACAAGGTTTTCAGACACTCTCGAGATTTTAAGAGAATTACAGCATTTATTCCTTACTGATAAGTCTACGTAGGTCTTTAAGTCTTTCGGTTTCTTTGTGATATGGGATGGCCTTTAACCTCTGAGACTCAACATGTCCTCCATCCTCCCTCCAAATCAGTGAACTCTAAGGAAGGCCATGGAAACAGGGGACATTCCCCCGCCGTGGCTGGCGATCCCTCGGCTCGGTTCATTAAAATACAAAACACTTCTGCCGCTGGCTCTGCAGTTTGGAAAGGCGCACGAACGTCGGGGTGGCTGTGCACCCCTCTCCTGCCTCCCCATCCCCGTCCCTCGCCGCCGCCGCCGCAAGAGCCGTGCCGATCCTGACCTGCCGATCCTGACGCTTTCCTTCCTCACATCTGCCCCCTGGTAGGGCTGTGGTTCCCCCTCTGCACACACAAATGACAGAGATATGCCGGGGCTGATAACGAGGGCTAAAGGTTCCACTTGTGAAGAAACTCGGTGGAAGATGTTATCGGCTGGGAGAGCTATTTCCTCCCATTGGCATGGCCATGGGCTGTCAAAAGCCCAGCCAGAGCACCCCTCTTCAAAAGTCCAGGAGCACGTTTTTTTTTTTTTCCCCCTTTCTTTCCTTTTTTTCTTTTTTTTTTTAAAGAAGAAAGGCGCAGAACCCACTGAGATAGCCTGAGTCCCATCAAAGAAAGGTCGATCCCGGGTCTTCCTTCATTGACTGATTGTCAGTTTGAGATGGCTCTTTGGTGAGGCCGCGGGAGCTCCGGGCTGAGTGATGCCTCCACGTTTTCTAAACCGGACTGGGCACCACGACGGATTTCCAGCATGCCTGGATCCACAGCCCAGCAGAACAAATAAACATTCCTCTCCGCCTTTTCGCCTACGTTATCTCCTTCTCCGAGAGCGGGGGGTTTTTTGGGAGGTGCTCGTGTTGACACAACGCTGAAACTTTCTTTCCCCTGTTTCCGGAATTTGAAAAAACACATCGTGCATGACCTCGGCCAAGAGATAACACCCAGTCACTCCTGGGTGCCGCGTCTACTACACGACTTCAGGCTGCTGTCCTCGCCCTCCCCAGCTCCCGGGCCCCCTTGCCGAGGGAAGCCAGAGATAAACGAGACTGTCTTGAAAGAAGGCACAGAGGCTGAAGTCTCCAAGAGGCTGCCGACGAAGCAGCCTTTTCTGCTCACCTAAAAACGCACGTGGTGGGGTTCGCCTCTAAGACCCACTCTTTTGAAACGGCCATCTCGGAAGTTCGCCCGATGACGTATCTCAACGCTGTCCCATCGTGCGCTATTGAGCTATAAGCGTAATCGAGAATGTGGGGAAAGAATTCAGGGGAAATGTCTCGTTGATCAGTTTCCACACCTGGGAAGGGGTTCAGGCTACGGCGCCTACAGCTCTCATGATGATTACACGAGATAACCCACGGAGAGCGCTTTGCGCAATGCTTGGCGCGTACAAAATGCCCGATGAGTATTACAAATTGTTATTATTACTAGCGCCAGTTGCACTATGGGTAAAACGTTGGGGGGCGGGAGGAAGATCACAGAAGATAATATGGCCACTGATTATTATTTTTTTAAAAAATCCTAAAATACCACAGCCATGAATTTGAATAATTGCTACTTTCATAGTCCCTCCCATGTTCCTCCCGCTACCGGTACAGAAATCACTACATCTCATGTGATTCAGTAAAAGCTATGGCTTCACAGCAGCCCACCTGGGGTTGGAGGAACTCCCAGGACACTCGTGTGGGCGACGGCTGGCTCAGGACAGTCCTGTGGGTGACGTCTGGCAGGCCTGGGCTGTGGAGGGGAAGGTGGCCGGCCCCGACACGCTTGCCTAACCTGGGGTGTCCGGGCAGCGAATGGACACCAGCTCTCAGAGCTCCAGCTTGGTGTTTGCCAAGGAAGGCAGAGAGGGAGGGAGGGAAGGAGGGAGGGAGAGAGGGAGAAGGAGAAGGAGAGGGAGAGGGAGGGAGGGAGGGAGGGGGGAGAGAGGGAGAGAGAGAGAGAGAAGGAGGGAGGGAGGGAAGGAAAGGGAGGGGGGAAGAAAGGTGAAAAGGAAAAAAAAAAGTGTTGTTTATAGAAGCCAGCTGCGGGGGCCCTGGCGCCAGCAGCCCCTCGCCCCGCTCTTCCACGCTTGCGACCCCGCTGCCCCCACTGGCACAGGTACAACTACATGTTGACTTCAATGCTTCAGAAAGCACTCGACTGATTTTGCACATGATTAATTGCCAAAGACATGGCCGGCCATATGGAACAGAGAACGCATCAAGTAATTCATACTTCTGTATGTGATCGCTTGGCCCCTGTTGTTTTAATGTACAGGAAAGACCTAGCATAGCACAGCCCTGCTGTCTTGCCCCTGACAGCCCATTAAGAAATCTCAAAGCACCTAGTCGAAGTTAGGCTGTTGGCTTTTCAATAGCAGCCTAATAAAACAGAAGCCAAGCTTTCCAACTAGTCTTAAATCTTTCACATACAGTACATTAACCACCGTGGCTAAAACAACGGGCTTCTTATGATAGGAAATGGGATTTGATTTTGAGTCTCTGCATACTTACCGAAAGCCTTTTTTTTTTTTTTCCCCGACCTTTACGGAGTTTACAAAATCATTGTTCTTGTTTCCCTCCTCTGTTTTCCAAGAAGCCTGATAGATCTGTTTGTTTTAGTAACGTCTCCTCTTACGATCACATGCGGACTATATACCAGAGCTGATTCACAGAGAGGTGAAAGAAACGGCATAATTATTCTTAGCGAGAAAGCCCAGGAATCGTTCTCACTTTTGAAGCATCAGCTTTCTTTAAAAACAAGAAAGAAAGAAAGAAAAAAAAAAAACACAAGAAAAAAAACCCCTACATGCTAGGAGGAAACGCCTCAGCAACACACTGTCACTGGCCTGACTGGCTTTGGGTGACGTCCCGGGCACTAAAGGTGCCACCGGGTACGATTCCACCCCGGCTTGTTGTCTCCGAGCTTCGCCCGTTACTAAAATCTCTGCAGGCTTCTTTTCAGTGTGAGGGGACTATGTATACATTCCCGCGATGTTTTCCTTCCGAGGATTTTCAAACGACGGCGCTAAAACTCCTAACGCCATCGGTAGTTTCCCTTGTCAGTTCTGACACGTGTTGGCACTTTTCATTAGAAAAATATTTATACGAGGTTTTATGTCTGAGGACTTTTAGGTGTTGGAATCATCCTCGCACCGGAAGCCCCTACCCAGGGGGAGTCCCACCTGACTGCCTTGTTCATTAGCAGGATGGTAACAGTCCTCCGCTGCTGAGATGAGCTAGCCGCCCACTCGGGCTCTAAGCCGATGGGAGAGTTCCTGCGCCCTGCAGCCTCTCCTTCCCTGGAACGTGCCCGGCACCTTCCAGAAGGAGCGACTCGACTAACTAACGATATCGTGGAACTGAGAGCGTGAGCAAGGGACGAGGAGGAAGAAACACGAGCACGGCCACCGACTCGATGACGAGGACACAGCACGAGATTTCTACGACGACGCTGGAGCGTTTCCGCTGACCATCGATCGTCTTGCAGGTGTGTGCTTTTGCTTTACAACGCTACGCTCTCCAAGGTACGGTGACCACCCACGGAGCTCTCATTTTGTAGATGGGAAAACTGTGGAATGGGGGGGGGGGCGGGCGGGGCAAAACGCCCTAGAGCAAGACCCATCCCTGGCAGAAGCAGGAGCCTGAGGATTTTTTTCTTTTCTCGTTGACTGTTTATTGCAATGCAAGCTCCGACAGATTACACATGAAAGTACAATGTAACACTTGTATGTTGTGTACGTATACATAATTAACAAGTTATACATCTAAAATTATCTTCCCAAGTCGCGGTCATGAAAATAAACCTACCAGAGCGGCAAAGCCTTCAATCAAGAAAACAAAAAGGGTTAAAAGGACAGACACGGCACGGAGCGGTACTCCCTGGTCCGAGAAGTGAAGTATGGGCGTGCGTGCACGTTTCACGGGGCGCATACTAAAACGACAGCCGACTTCTCTCCGAATAACTCGGCGGCGCCCTGCCTTATTTTCGTCTTTTCATCCAAAGCTACCTGCCCTGCAAGGGAAAGCGAGAACTCCGCCAACCCCACAACACGCAGATGCTCCCCCCACCCCTCCGTTCCCAGCCGCCACTCCTAAGACCCTCACTGTCCTCATCCGTTCGCGGGCCTGCGGACTGAAGGCGAAGTGTGGCCGGCTACGCCAAGCACCAAACAGCTGCGCCGGTGACGACGTTTGGCCGAAAACCGGCTCGGGGCCTCCCGATCCGCGGGCGAGGGAAAAGCGACCCTAACTCGCCCCTCCAGGCCGGGTCCTTCCTCCCCCCCCCCCAACGCATGGGCGGCCCGCAGGCCGAAGTGGCCTGTCAGGCACACTAGATTATATGAAGTGTAAAACACTGGGGGGGAGAGGGGAAGGCGGGGAGGCCTTTGAAAGGGAATGAGAAAAAGAAATCACACTTGCAGGAGGATCCAGCTGACAGCTCAGGCCCTAACAAGTGAGACGAGTGAATGTGTTTAAAAGCATCGCGGATGCGCGGAGAGGACGTGCCTTTTGTCTGCGGCCCTACAGTGTGTCTTTAACCCAACTGCTGCCTGCATCACTGAGCATATGTTTTCTACACAGGAACCGAAGCAGAAAAGGCCCTTTGTCAGAAGGCGCCCCTTTGTGTCTCTCTGCTCCCCCCCGCCACCCCCGCTCTGCCCAACCTGTCTTTCAGGAGGCCCCAGTGGAAATTTTAAGTGCTCCGGAGGGGGAAGCCAGAACGCCTAGGTGACACCCTTCGACTGTCCCCAGGCCCCGAGAACTGCTCCCCCCACCCCCCGACGGCGTCCAAAACAGCAGGAGAGACATGTCGTTAGTGTTTGCCATGTGACAGGTATCGCAACGGCGTCGGGCCGGCCCCATGCCACTTAACCCAGCGATAACCGTGTGCGAGGCCTCCCTAGTGCAGAGAAGAAGGGACTGAGGCGCGGCGAGAGTCAACGACGGCCCAAAGCCACAAGGGCAGAGTTCAGGTCTTGACGTGAGGCGCTCAGAACACTTGTGGGACATTCCGTAGACGGGGGGCGGCGGATGAAGTCTGAGGAAACGTCTACACGGGGCGTGGAGAGCTGGGGAAACTACAGACACAAACGCACCGTTCTGCACTCTCAATGTCGCTGTATCTGGGCCGGGGACCAGAAGGAACGGAACTGACATTTCAGGCAAGTTGCTGGGGCAGGACTCTCGTCCCGGCTGCCGTGAGGAGAAAATATGGCCGGTGAGTGCGGGGGTCCCTGGTCCTCCTGGATTTTAGCAGGGTGGGGAGACGTGGGCTCGGGGACGTGACCGAGTAGCTCCGTTGGCCATGGGCAAGTGACTCACCCTCTCTGGACCTCAGTTTCCTCGCCTGTGACATGAAGCTATGTACAGCACCCACTTCGGAGGGTGGACAGGACTCGACCATTTACACAGAAGGTCCTTAGAAACGAACGGTGCCGGACACGTGGTAAGCGGCCAGTAAGCGTCAGCTACTTCCGAGGACTCGTCCCTTAGAGCCCCAGCAAAGCTACTAAACGCGACTGTCATTTTTACACCACGTAAGCCCCTGTTCAGGGCCACCCGGCTATACCGAGCTGAGCCAGTCGTCTGGAGCCTGGCTGCCTGCTGGGTGCCGCTGAGGACGAGGGTGCTGATGAGGGCGCTGACAACGTGCATTGCATCGCCGACTCCTGGAACCGAGCCTGGGAGATGAAGTATCGCCATCTCCACCTTTTGCAGATGAAAATAAACAAAAAAAAAAAACAGAGATGCAGAGAAGTTAAGCCACCTGCCAAATTTTCACACCGTTAGTAAACAGAGCCAAATCTGACCCAGGCATCGGACTCCAGTCGCCGAAGCTAACATATGTGTAAGAGGAGTTACACTTTACGAAGCGCTTTCATGAGCATTATCTCCTTCGATCCCCGTAAAAACTATATGGGTCAGGTAGAGCGGGGATTATTAACCACGTTATTACAGCTCGCGAGTCTGAGGCTCAGCTCAACTGAACGGCTCATGTGACGTCCAAATTAGTACGGGGGCCGAGCTCCGACTAGAAACCTGCTGTTCTGACTCCAGGCCCAGCACGTTCGAGCTGGACACGCAGAGCAGCGTGAGCTGAAGGCAAATGCGCACGCGACACGTCCATCGATTTGAGTCTCTGCTCTCTACTGGACACCCACGAAGTCACAGGACCTGGCCACCAGGAGCGGATGATCGAGGTAAGAAAACATATATACAGGGAGAAGGGTGACCAAGGGGACACATAAAATAACTGTTGGATTCCATAAAGCTCTTAGAATTGATTTTGATTTTTAAAACCCATGTATAAAACAGTTACTCTACCAGAAGGCCCCGTTCATTGTCTGTTAGGACCTCAACATAATCGTTTCACGCTGATCTGCTAAGTACTCTTCCCCTTTTCATTTCGAGGCAATGAAAACGAAAATGTAGACCTGGAAGAACAAAGATAGAACTAATAAATTTCATGGCATACACCTGCCTACCCTTTTAAAAAAAAAAAATCTTACTTTTCCTAAGAGTCTTGAGGTCAGAGCTATGTCTCACTATAATGAAACAGCTCATGCTACCAACGATGTGACTCTTAAAACTCTCAATGAAGTAACGATCTGGTAGGGAAAGAGAATTCAGTGACGATCGCGTGAGCAGTTGGTGCCCTTGTCCTCAGATAATGCCCACCTGAGACCGCTGCTGTCCCTGCACAGGTCACTCTCCGTAAACGCCACGGTCTACAAAGTGCTCTACGTCATTATCACTTGCAACTGGGCACGCATCTCTTCAGAGGAGACAGACAGACAGACAGAAAGACACAGCACACAGACACACACACGATCTGGGTATACAGTTCTCAAACTGGAATTCAAGACCTATTTAAGTGACTATTGAATCAGCAGTGTAGGCACATATTACTAGTGCATTAACAGTAACTGTGAAAAGAAAAACACTTTTGAGCAGCTATATAAACTACATCAGGACGGTATTAACAAGTCAGTAACAAAAACTCTCACTTGTTGAATATTCATCCTATGCCACGCCCTGTCCTAATCACTTTTCATGTATTCCTCGTTAAATCTTCATAACGATCTCAATGGAATCAGTTGTATGGTTAATTGATAGCGAAGTAACTTGCCTTTGATCACACACGGGTAAGCGATAGGGCGGGACCTGAACCTAGGCGGTCTGGTAGCAGAGTTTACTTTCTTACCCACCGGACTATGAAAGGACTAACAACATAGGGAGCGCTTTTTCTGAGACGGGGACACGGCAACTCATTTTACCCTTCTAACGACCCGACGAGGTTGGTGGTTATTATCATTCGCAAACTCGTTTTACGGGTGCTTAACAACGGGCCGGGGCCTCACGGCTTTACTCTGTGTGACGGAGGAAGGGAGGTTAGAGAGACGGGCGTAATGACGCTAAGTCCCTGACAGCGAACTCAGGAACAGACGAGGGCTCGGAGACAAGTCTCTACTGTGGAAGACACGGAGGCTCACTCCCTGACCGTCCAGAGTCCCACGCGGACGGCGGACCTGGGGTCACGGGGAACAGCATCATCCTTTGAATGCGCGAGACGACAAGCAGATGGTGGCCGAGCCTCCTACCTACCAAACCGTCCTTCCACCTAGATCCACTCCAGGCACCTCAGACCCTTCAAAGCCATAATGCCCAAATCAGGGTTGAAAGTGACATCATTGTTCGGGATTTTTTTTCGCCCTTTCTCACACGTGTGAACGTTACACGTGACAGGCCTCTGAGTGGTCAGATGGAATCTCCCACTTCTGAGTGCTAGTGTTATCCCGGAAGTCACAGAAGTCCCGGAGTTCGGGAGACGCCATCCTGTTTACCTGTTTGTTTGGTGCCGCCGAGGGTGGCTGTCATTAGATCACACGTGTGTCCTTGGCCACAGAAACACGGCTTCTCCCCAGTTAGGAACATAGCCGAGGCTCACGCGGGCAACTGGTGTATGAGAGAACGAGATCGAAGGAGCGTCTGCATACCGATCACGGTTAATAACGTCCAAACTTATGGATATGAGGTTTTCGACTCCAGACTTCTCGGGAATTTATAAAAGACAACGATCATGACGCTGTGTTCCTTGTCTTCAATCATCTCAACCGTGATGTGGAATAAACAGGACAATCAGGATAACTCAATGAGCACACAGAGGGACCGGCAGGAAAGGGCCTCCTGGTGGCACTTTCATCAGAGGCAGTACCGGGAATCTGCCCGGTAGTCCGCCTGGCCCTCTGACCCGCCTTTTAATCCCTCCTACTTCCGGTGCTCTAAGTTCTAGAGTTATAAACTACATTTCATTCATTTTTTAGGGAAAGAAAGCAATTATTCCAACATCAAGAATCAATTCCTTTTCAAAGCTACACCCCCAAAGAAGAAACACCTTGACAGAAACAGGTACAGAGGGCGGAGTCCCATCTTAGCTTTGAAACGGTACTGTGGTCACCGCAAAGTCGCTTTGAGAGACCCAAGGATGACAAAAGCCCCGTTTCTGTCTTGCGCACGACGATCTAAAAACCTGCAGCACACGCTGCCGGCACGAACCCCTACGTAACTCAGCTGGCCACGGTCGGGCCCGTCTTGCGCTTTGATGGGCGGACGGCATCTCATCAAGAGACTTGCCTTGTTGCGTGGCTGAACGTTGCAACTCAGAGATGAACCCGCTGGAGGAAACCAGGGACAGGGACAGCCCTTTCACGCGGGAACCACCTCCATGAGCCCGGGCGGCGGCACTTTAACTTTGGGGTTAGACAATGGCCATTTTGAAAGGATGAGAAAAAAAAAAAAGGGCAACAACTGAGCCTCCTCCTCCCTCCTGGGCTTGGGTCCACCACCTGCTGCGGCATTTTTGTTTCGGTCACAAAGAAGCCTTCGCGTTGGAGGCTCATATGTAACATTTGCCGAGCTGGCCCCCTTTCGTTAACTCTTACGGAGCGGAATTGAGAAACACCTCCATCCTGGCAAACGAGTAACTACGCCAAGGCCCTTTCCTACGGCCCCCCCCCCTCCCAAAATAAACGCGCGTGGGTCCGTGGACACACACGCACCCGCCCGCTGACCTTCACGGGCCGTCCCGGCCGTCAGGAGAGGCTCCGCGTACATGCGATAAAGCGTTATGGGCACTAAGAGCCGCACAGCGTTTGAGATTTCATGGTTCGCTACAGTAACAGGTGCTGTGATAAACAGGGATGTAAAGTGTTAAAGGGGGACGGGGGAGGGTCACCGCAGAGACATTAAGCAGCTTTAAACAGTGACAGCAGAAAGGGAAAAATTTTTAAGCAATTTGGTCGGGTCACTTAAAAGTAACACAGGTCAAAGGAACAAAATGGTACCCAAAGCGTCTGCCTGTTGATAAATGGCCAGACCGCCTTGTGGTCGGGCGCACAGGCGAAAGCCAAGCAACTGTTGTATGGAAGCGAAAATATGCTCTCTTTGTGGCGCCGTGACAATAAGTTACTTCAGCCTGGTGAGCGCCTGAGGCCCCCGTTCTCCCCGTCGAGGAGGCTGGGGTATACATTAATGAAAACAAAAGGGCCCGTTTTCCTTGTAACCATGCAGAAGGGTTAAGCATTTGACCTTCAAGTATGGTGTGCTTGTGCTCGGTGGAAAGGTTCTTGACAATATAAACAAGAATTACTGCTGTTAGAGAAAGGGGACACAATTAAAAACAATCTCGGATGCTTGTTGTACAGCTGTTCAAGTTTCGGCTCTGTCTGACCTCGAACGATGCTACATGTTCGACGGAGACGATTTAAGGTATTTTAGTGAGCCTCTGCACCATTCCCCACCGCCGTCCTTCTGCTTGGGAATACCTATCCTCAGACACCAAGCGCTTTTCCGGTAATGAGATTTGACGCGGTGGGCTTTACCCTTAAAAGCCATTCCCCGCCCTGGCTGTCATCTACTTGCTGTCTGGCCGCCCTGAGGGGCAGCCGGACCCGGGTCTTCCAGGGACCCAGCAGGAGGCAGGAATGTTTGACTTTAGAGAATACAATTCCTTTAAACAGTTGGGTTTTATTTCAAAGCAACTTCTTATCGCATCTTACTTTCCAAAAAAAAAAAAAAAAAAAAAAAAAAAAACCCACAACTACTGAAGAAAAGTTTTTACTTTGTGAAACTATTATAATTTGGTTTAATCTGAAAAGTATTTTTCCTGATGAGAGCAAAAATACAGTCACTTATTCCCAATCTGCTACAAAGAAAGCACTGAGGCACCCCAAAAACAAACAAACAAACAAAAACTCAAGCATCTCTTCCGGAATGGCAGAGAAGATGGTTTTAAAAGAAAAGGAGACTCTAAGGTAAAAGACTAAGTCCTTTGTCTCAGCTGAAGGGAGCCACCGTCTTCCTGCTGTTTGATCTTACGGTCAGCCAAAGGCTCTGCAACTCTCCTGCAAATAAAAGGGTTCCTGGGAAGTGACCGTGAAAAGGTGCTGTCCACCACGGGGGCAGGATGATGCTGGAAGGATGAGGGACTCGCTTTTAAAAAAAAAAAGAAAGAAAGAAAGAAAAAGAAAAAAAAAAAAAGAAAGAAACCATCGCAGCCTGCTCCAGATTTGAGAAGGTGAGACTTCCCACTTCGTGGGAAGAAAGGAAGTCATACCGAGGTGAAGCAAAGGCAAAAGACAGGCCGGATCTCGTAAAGAGCAGGCACAGGGAAAGTTTTGCTTGTCAAACATGCTTTCATCTCTCGAGCCGCTGGGCTTTGATGTTGCCCCCAAACAGAAAACCTACATGGTTTGCAAGATTTACGGCATTTGTGGCGGGCACGGTTTCATGCTCTGGGGTTTTCCCTTTGGAGATTAAGGCTGATTTTACCCCCCGATAGTCAATGTGCCTGACGGCGAGCGCCTCGTCAGAGACAAGGACATTTTCCTGCCCTCGCACTCATCAAATACACCCAACTGCTATTCATCGAATCTAGTTCGCTTTTCAGGGAACAAAGCTGCTGGAGGTGATCCAAACCGTGGGGTTCTCACTGTCATTCCGAGAAGACGGGGGTGTTCCTTTCGCAAAGAGTCTGCTCCTAAGACAGATTACGAAAAAGGGACTTTAAAACAGCGCACTAATCTCTACGTTACAAAAGACCACACGATTCCTTTCTTAAGTTGCAACAAGGAGAAGAAAAATAGACGAGGAAAGAAAGGAGCGAATCGCCACCTCTGCCCATCCGTCCAGCGCGGCCCACCGCGAACCCTAGCACGCAAGGAATCTTAAGCCGCACAGCACAGAAGCGGTTTAAAAGGGCCGCTTGAGGCACAGTTCGTTAGAAAGAGCTCATAGCATGTCCACTGACACTCCTTTCTTTAAGCCGGATTTTATTCTTCGGACCTCGGCGTGAGGCCTGACCTGGAAGGACAGAACTTTATCACGTACTCGGCTAAGAAGCTGGTAGCGAATTTCACCCGGATCGCGGATCGTGATGAACACCACCAACTCGACGTAGGAAAATGGCAGAGAGGGTCACAGTGTGACTCTCTGCCTGGACGTTGACATGCCTGCTTCTCACACCTTGGCGCTGGGGCCCACTCAGAGGGACCTGTGAGCAAGTCACTTCCCGGTTCCCAGCACTCCTGTCTGTAAACATTCCCTCTCCGCTGGACAATTCTGTGTCGAACGCAGCCTGTTATGATCATTCTGCTGCCGTGGCAGGCAGGAATCGTTCGCTTGTGCCAAAACAAAAGACGGAACGAGAAAGGAATTCCCCACGCACCCCTCTAAATGCACAGGCTTAAAAGAAGTATAATCCCCACTTCTAGGGATGGAAGAAATGTAAACGGCCCCTCGTGCGTCTTATTCTTAATGATGCTAATGGAAGGCGTCAGCCACACTTTTTCACTCAAGTGTGCCAATGAATCTCTTGAGGTACTAACACAGAAAACCTCAAAACACACGTGGGGAGGGGGGAGGGGGAGAGGGAGGTCGTGAATAGACCTGTCTGACTCCTCAGTGTGATTAGCAGAGGCTGAAGCATCACCCAGGTATCCTGGCTTCTGACCGCACAACCCTTCTAGAGATTACGGGCTGAGCTTGCCTTAGGACACACGTAACCGTAAGTGAAGTTGGACTCAAAATTGCAACAATTTGATCCTTATCCTAGTACCCCCAGCTATATTATAATAATACCCAACCAGTTTCCTCGGCTTTTCCACAAATAGACACACACTTGTGCAATAACGAAGGTGTGTTTGTCCCTTCGGGGGTTGGTTTCTTCCGTGCAATTTGCAACAAAACACACCTTGGTTTTTAGGAGAGCTATCCTGTGGTTACAGTATTGATTTTTCATTTTGCTCCGCAAATACTACCACACCTGTGTAACTGGTCTACACCATTAAGAGTTTCCTTGGCCTCAGAGACCCAATTAATCACAAAATCAACAATCTGTTTTTATGCCACGGAGTTCAATTTTAGTTTTCGACATAAATTGCAGAACCACGGCCGGGGCCGGGTGCAGTTTTGGAGATGCACGGCTAAACTGCCTCCCATTTGGTGATTTAAAACGATGGTTTTGCAAATTAAAACGTTTACCCCTTTAGGTCGCCCTTTATGTAGTCAGCCACTGAGTCACTGAATGTCTACAGACGAACTTCTGGAGGAACTCGGAAGAGAGCTGACTGCAACAGCCCCTCTGGCTAAAATGTGCTTCTCCTCAGGTCCCTGGGGCTGACCTATGAACACGCCTAGCAGGTCGAGCTGTTCTGAGCAATCTCTCAGATCGCATCTCAGAAATGCAGAGACGGGCTCACCCGCCTTCTTCCCCTTATCCTCTGCCGGTACCTTCCGCTGGAACCCCTTCTGTGCGAACCACCAGCAGGCTCGCTCTTGACCCTACTGACTTCTCTGCAGGGTTTGACATGACTCGTCTCCCCGATTCCACCGCCTTCCCTGGGTTTTCTCCGAACCCCTCTCTCCCGCCATCTCGGGGCGCCCCACGGGTTCTCCTCGATGACCTTTACTCTTCAGTCTGCATTCCCGCTTGCGCCAATTATTTCAGCTCTTGTCCCCATGTAGACGACCGCCCCGGGTCAGGTGCTTTCAAGCATGGGTCAACATCTGGGAGAACGGTGCCTGGCACGGGCCAGGCGCCTAAGGAATGCCTCCTGAAGACATGTACGAAACTCCCAAATCGAGCGAGCTCCAGACCAGAGCTCCCTGACCTCCTGAGATGCTCTCCTGGCTCCTCAGACTCGATAAGCACCCAGACTTCCTCCTCTTCTGTCTTCCAGCTCGGTAAACATCCCCATCCATCCCGTAGTTAAGACTAAAAATCTTGTAAAATTGCCTGTGACTCTTCCCCATCTCTACTCCCTAACTCCCAACTCATAGGGAAATTCTCTGTACCATTTCGTTCATTTATTTTTTATTTTATTTTTCTTTATTTTTATTAGTTTATGGTGACACTGGTTGACAAAATCCGGTAAGGCATACACATATTTACATTGTGTGTTCGCCGCCCGTAGTTAGAGTTCTTTCTGTCACCACATGTTTGACCCCTTGTACCCCCCCTGCCTCCCCCCTTATGGACCATTTTAAAAACGCAGCTCGACCCCCCTTTTTCTTCCCTCCATCACTGCCCCGTTTTCAGAACCTCATTATTTCTCACCAGAACATCTGCGACAGGTCCCCACGCCCCCGGCCTCTCCTCGCTGCCATCTACCCACTGTGTCGCTTGCCGGTTACGTGTTTGGAAAATGAATCCGACTGTACCACTCTCCGACTTAAAAATCTCTGAAACCACTTCGCGCCACCATCCCCTCCAGAACAAAGACCTTCGAGGCTCTTGATGAGCCGGCACGTTCCCCTCTTTCCGCTTGTTCCCTAGTCCCCAGGCGCCCGCCCCCTTCTCTGCCCCGCCACCCCAAACAGGCCCCCGAAGCACCGGGTACGGGAAGCACGTTACTTCTGTGCACACGCCTGAGCATCCTGTGTGCCCTGCCTAAAATCAGCCCTCTCTGCCACACCTGCGAAAACTTCGCCATCTAAAAGTCAGTTCACCCTCCAGGGTACAGTCAGAAGGCGCCTCCTCTTCCAGGAAGCCGTCCCCAGTTTTCTCAACCCGACGTAGGGTCTCTGGGACACTCTGGTGTTTTGTCTCTCTCACGTGACATTCCATGTCACGTCTTGGTCACGTGTGTGTCTAGTTCCTTAACCTGCACGCGAGCTCCAGATACGCAAGCGATCCTGCACTTTTACCCACGCCTGACACACTGAATTTTTTTTTTTTTAAATCAATAACTGTTCGCTGGATTGAACGGAAGCCTTACCTGGACATTGTGTCCTTCTAGTAGATTCCAACAGAATAGGAAACATACTCTGTCAAAAGACTTTAGGGACGCTATTAGAAGAGGATGGAGCAATCGGGCGGCGGCATTCTGGACAGCGTCCCAGAGCGGCTCGCACGAGTGAGAAGGATACAGGGCCCTCGGAGGAGGACGCTGAGTTATGCTCACTCCGGCCCACAGAGAGAACAAATGGATACTCTCCCGGGGACTCCGAGCTTATCACGTTTCTCCCTCACGCTCGAGACATGTTTATAAACACAGAAGGCTATAATAAAACTCACACGAGAGACGGAACCCAACTTCGGCAAGTGTTTACATTCTAATCAGGACAACAAATCACTTCTCACCAGGAGATTCCAGCTCGGTGAGCATAAGGGATTCTTGTGCACGTGCCAAGGGGGGCCTGGGCCAGGGAACCTCCGGGTCCCCTCAAACTGGCTGGCGATCCTGGACGCCGACACGGGGAGAATAAGAGCGAGCGGCGTCTAAATGGCAGGTCTGGAACCACCACCCGGATTCCGCGTGGGGCCTCGGGATCCCCTGCTCGTCGCACTGACTCCCGCCCTCGGCAGCCATGGTGCCCCATCGAAGACAACGGCTGCTGACCTTTCCGGCAGGGCAAAGGCTGGCGGCCGGGGTTCCCGGGGTTGCTTGTGGCTATTGAAAGGAAAACATGAGCCCCCCGCAGGAACCCCGGCCTTCCTTAAAGTCTATGATGAGCGATGTTTGGAAGATACTGAAAACGGAGAAGGAGTATCACGAAGGCTGTGACTGAGGTGCCTTCCGCAGAGGCAGCCGGCCTTCATCGAGCCACTCGTCTGCTCGTAATGCGTCGAAGAACTGGACCACGGCCTCGCCACGGGTCTGCACGGCACGGCTGTGTGTCCTGGACTCGCCTCTCAGAAGTCTGATGAGGGCTGTCTCGCTGCAGATAACGGCGCCCGGCTTGACTCTACGGAACCGGCTTGTAGTCCGTAACTTGGAAGAATATAATCGAAGAAACTGCGTGGCTATCCACATTCCATTTTGCAATAGGATCGATAATCCCCAGTTATTTGTCAAAGGAGAGTGTTCATGAGACTCACGAATTAACTACCGGAAATCACGTCTGTCATTTTCATGTCTCTGGCAGCACGGGGTCCCAAGATTTGTCAACCACAAATACTCGATGCCTCCAGGATAAAGCCTGAGCTCCCCGGCATGGCTTCCCTGAGGGTGACAGGGACACAGAGCATGGGGACCTGACCCTGTGAGGCAGGTCAAGGGCGTCCTTGTCCCAAGGAAGAGACAAAGGGAGCTCCCATCTGAAAAACCAAGTAGAAAGAATCTCTATCTATGCTTTGGTGGGAAAAGACAGCCCAGGAGGAGGAAATGACACTTGCAAAGGCCTTGAAGAACGAAGCGCTAGAGTCACGGAGAAAACGCCGGAGAAAACGCCGGGGCAGTAGGAAGGCTGGGGGCGAAGAGGCCGGAGGCGGGAAGGCCGGGGCGAAGAGGCCGGGGGGGGGGGGGGGCACGACGAGGCCGGGGGCGGGAAGGCCGGGGCGAAGAGGCTGGAGGCCAGTGAGCTGGAGACTCAGGCTAAGAATAAAAGATTTTTAGTCTTTATCCTGAGAGAGCATCGGGAAGCCATTAGTGACTTTACATGGGGAGGGGCGTGGTTAGATCTGCATTTGAAAACAGCCAGGAAGACAGGAATGTTCCTTGCTAGAAGCTGTCCACCATCAAAGGAGCTTTTGCTGAGATTACCACCTCGGTGGAGAGAAGGGACTCTGGAGGCAGACGGCCTCTGCTCACAGCTCTCTTTCACTCACTGCTCCCGTGACCTAGGCCAGGGCGCTTCGTCTCTCTGAGCCTCCGCTTCTTCATCTGCAAACGGTCCTGGGAGAGCTCAGCTGAAAAACCGAGCTCGGGTCACGTGCTCGTGGAGTGGCCAGGCAAAGGGGATGCACCTCCACCTGCAGCCACTGAAGAAAGTGGGTCCATGAGGTGACATCCAGGTGCTGTCAGAGGAGGAACAAACGTTGCAAGAGCAAAAACGAACGTCCGCCTCAACACCACATCGAAGAGCCTAACATCGACCCGCCACGGCCCAAACACGAGGCAGAGGAAAAGCTCCAGAGGAACATCCGTGTTATCGTATTCTGCTACTAGCATCCGGCCAAAAGTCGGTAAGAGAATCTGAGAAGGCACAGGTATTAGGAGGTGTGGGACATTTGGGTTCTGTGCCCAGCAAGGTCTGGCTCTGATGCCCTCAGACAAACCTCTATCCCTCTGGGCCCCTCCTGTTCCCAAAGAGGACAGGGAGATCGCCTCAGGCCCCTTCCAACTCTGACATTCTAGGGCTCCCTGGCATCGGGCCTCAGCCTGTCAGAGCCCAGCAGTGGGGCATCACCAATACAGTCAATAAAGACCCTAGGACGAATGTTCCAGGCCGTGACAGAAATCACGCAATGACAAACATGGCCATGTCTCTGCGACTGGTTTCTCGGACAGTGTGAGCACTAAAGAGATCTCACAGAAGAGAAGCCACACCCAAAGGCACAAAGATCATTTGCTCTCCAGGGAAGCGCCACGTGGGTGTGACTGTCCCCATCAGGCTGGCTGGTAGCAGGCAACAGTAGCCCGTAACATCATTTCTCTGTGTCACTAATATGTAAGGAGGCCTCTCATTTAACTCAAGACCTTCGGTTCCTGAACAGCACTGAAGTAAAGGCAATCTTTCAGAAGCCCGAGTCTGAAGAACGAACTCACAAGAGCTATTAATCACTCAAGAATTAACACCTTGTGCCTCAGGAGTAATGAACACCAGTCACTAGAACGTAATAACATCGCATCGATAGAAAAAAAAATGAGAGTCTGGCGGAAATCTATATACGAAGCTGGGAGAGGCCCGAGTGGACCACCACCATTTACATCCTAAACACTGGCTCAGTCCTTCAAGTGGTGTGACTGTCACGCCAAAGTGCAATGGCAGATACAGGACGGCACGCACAGCCACGAAGGTGGGGGGCTGTCCGCCAGAGGACGGGGTGACAGGCGTGGGAAAGAAACAGTGGAAACGACAGATTACCGCACCAGCCATGCTGAACCAAATCAAACGACTCGTGAAGAACGCTCTGGCTGTACACTGTTAGGTGACTCCTCAAAGTCCTCGAGACTGTCCCCTCTACGAGAGGCAGTGGCGATGTCGTGTCCGGCCAGCCACAAGCCCAATGTCAAAGGAAAAGAAACAGACCTGAGTCTCCCGAACAAGGAAGAGAGTCACAAGTGGTTCCCACGTGGGAAGACCTGCCTCTGACCCAAGTCCCAAATTATTTGGCTGGTATTCAATTTGGGGGGAAGGGGAGGCGGGGTAGGGGGACCTGACAGGTAAATGCCTCAACTCGCTTGTGATTCTTCTCAAAATGTACAGGGCTGCTAGCTTGCTGTCTCCAGGGCGTGTAGCAGGTCTTGAAATTCCTACGAACAATATCATTTTGACTTGTTTCCCAAGGCAAACCTTCACAGATGCGAGATAATGGCTTTCACTTTATTTTCAGTTGCAAATGTTTGCCACTCTGGTTCCCTCGACTTTTGAGAGACAGCCAGTCCCCGAGGCGTGAAAGCACTGTACCCCGCAAAGAAACGCGTCAGAAAAGAAGGTCCTCACGCTGCCGGACTCCTCCAGTCTGTCCGAATGGGCAGGCGGAGCTGGCATTTACCACTGATTTGGCTGTCTGCGAATGTCCCCCGCCTACCTCCATCTATCGACGTCCTTCATATTCCCAAAGGACTGTCGTAAACCCCTTTTCTCTTATTTCCTTCCCCTGAGTTACTTCCTGCCTTGTGCCTTATCGACCTGGGAGACGGAAGTCGTAGCTTTTTGTAGAACTTTGCACTCACCTGCGCCCAGCGGAGCAGACGAATGACGAGATGACCAGGATGAAGAAGAGATATTTCTCTTCTGGTTTCACTCTATTAAAATAGGTTTCAAATATAATTATTGTCCACGTCTAAGGTACCTTTCATAAAAAAATACGTCAGCGTGGAAAAGCAAAAACTAAAATGCAAATTGGGGGGATGGGAGGATCCTCAATTTTCCGATTTAAGAAACAGAAACTCAGTGTCTTAAAACATTGCCGTTGTTATAAGAATATTGTATTCGGTTTCCAGGTTTTTCACAGGACTCAATACAAAGGTCAGGTTCTTTCAAAGCTCTTCCTTGCTCTCAAAATGTAATCGAGGTTATTTCCATTTTGACGGAAAACAACACTGTTTAATTAACTAAACTAATTAAGCCAGATCCTTTCTCTTATTAAAAGGGGAAAAAACAAATTTTAAGATCCTGAGAACCCCAGCAGGCCACCTGATGCTACTTATGCCTGGTTATGTGGACACCAAATATATTCACTCTGTCTCAAGACAAAACAGAGATGGAACACTCCAGAACAAGTAGTCAGCAGCAAACACAATGGACTTCTCTCCTCCTTCCTCGACAAAGAAGGGAGAAAGAGAGGGGACTCTTGAGCCTCCAGGGGTGTTCACACCAAAACCCTGTGTGAGGTGGAGACCTCTCCCATCCGCCCGAGGAGCCAAGTCTGCCTCGTGGATTCAGACAGCAAAGGCGGTTCTGCTGCTCATAAAATTATGACCGAACTTTTCCCTTTGTTCCAGCAAAAGACTTCCTGTGAGAAAGCGGTAATCCTTTAAAGCGTTCTAGCCCAAACGTCTCCCCTGGTCCGTATTCCCCCATCCTCATCTCCCAGAGGAAAAGCACTATCACATCACAAGGCACTGCTTGGTTCCAGGCAGTGTCGGGGCTCGAGGACTCCTGGTGAGGAAAGAAAGCTGGTCATCGGGACATCCTTTCCTGGGATCTGTCTGAAGTGTAGACAAGCAGCAAAGATGAATATTAATACGCCTTCCATCATCAAAAGCTATTGCATACCCAAAGGATGATAAATATTTTAATCAGTTTTCAGCTTGTCTAGCGGAAGTCGGTTTACTCCTCAGAGATTTCCCTAGTTCTATGCCCAAAATCTGTCCAGTACATGTCGCCTTCCCTACAGAACTCCGGAAATCAGTACTGAAAGGCCGAGCTTCGTTGGAAAACTCATTTAATTTTATGACAATTTTACTCTACTACGTTTTTCAAGAACAGGGAAATCTAAAATATGAAGGACACCAACAAACGAGACAAATCACCACTATTCTAAGTTTTAGCAGCACTGCTACTCGGGGAAAATAATTACTTACTTATGTTTCTCATTTAAAAAAAAAAAAGGTTTTCGTATTTGCATAAATTCTTTGCCAGTGATTGCTAAACCTTCCCAGCGTGGATGCCAAAGGCTTAAACGGGACACTCTCGTGCAGCCTCTGTCCTCTCCGTATGTGTTTTTTTTAACGTCAAAGATGTTTCGGTGTATTGTTGGGAGGGGGGACTATGTTTGGTGCAAAATAAAAATGAACCCCAAAATAGGCCTGTTAAACAGGACCTAACATTTCAGGAAAAAGTACAGAGTGAAAAAGAATTTACTAAAGGTTAACATGGTGAGCCCGGGTGTGAGGAAATGACAGGTGTTGAGTACCTACGACGTATCAGAAACCATCCCAGCAGAAGTACCTACTACGTGTCAGACGCTGTCCCAGCAGAAGTACCTACTACGTTCAGACGCTGTCCCAGCAGAAGTACCTACTACGTGTCAGACGCTGTCCCAGCAGAAGTACCTACTACGTGTCAGACGCTGTCCCAGCAGAAGTACCTACTATGTACCAGACACTGTCCCAGCAGAAGTACCTACTACGTGTCAGACACTGTCCCAGGAGCTGGAGGAGGCCCAGCTCTGTTCTAAAGACTGCGAGGGGGCAGGTGGAGGGGTGAGAAGTCGGGCTTCGCAGCGTGACGGTTAAGCTGGGCCCGGGGGAGTGAGATAACCGGACGCGCTTCAAAGGAACACGCTGAAGCAGGAGGCTCTTCCTAGTTCTTACCAAGACGGCAGCAAAGGGGGCGGTGAAGGGGGAGTCAGGAGTCAGACCACGGACGTATCGCGGAAGCAGAGCTAACTGAACTGGTCGACAAATGACGACAGCTCCGAGGTGTTAGGCTGGGCGACCGGGCGGCGCAAACTACTAAACTGTGCGACACTGGGAGAAAGGCTCGGGGGACTATGGGAATCAAGAGTTTGGTTTTGGATATGTTACATGTGAGATACTTATGACTCGATGGCTGACTACAGCCAACCTTTCCCAACTACTGTTTTCAGGTGCTCCAAAATATAGACCCCGGTACCAAGGAAATATTGATTTATTACAGGCACTGGCATATCCCACCATTTCTATTAAAAAATTCACTGTAACTACATGAAAAGTTGGTGGCATCAAATGAAATGCAAGCCCTGCTAATCCCCCAACTGCCGTTAAAGAAGGTCAGACGCATAGCTCTGGGTACTTTATAATTGCTCATTTAATAATATTTAAGTAAGAGGCGCATATATGCTCAAGCTACCACCTGTTCCAAGTCTTTATAACCAATGCAGATGTCTCTGAGACACTGGACATCAATTTTGAATACTGTCATAATACTCTAGCATTTTTGTTTGAAAGCTAATTTTGTCAACTGATCCAAACCAAGTTAGTGATTAGCTGAGATTTTTATATCCATCAAGGAAAAATTTACGGTTGAGATTGCCACAGGTGGTTTCAGATCGGCTGAGATCACGTAGCGGAAATACAAAAAAAAAAAAAAAAATCAATCATAACTTACGTGTTAGGGACAAGACGGTGTTGAAAATATCATCTACAAACGATCGGAGAGATCCTTTCAGGAATACTGGAAAGGCAACGTATCACAGTTTCCTTGAGTTTTTTTTTTTTTAAAAAAAAGGTCCTTCTTGTGCAGATGTCAAACGAGGGAAGAGCAGGACGATGGCCGCGTTGCCCTAACGCACATGAGAGCCAACTCAACGGGCTCGCGGCGAGCCTGGGAAGGCCGGGCTCGGGCGCTGGGAACACACTTCTCCCCGGCGACGTGCCTTCAAAGCACGGAGAGATTCCCGGCCCAGCCCCTCACAGGGCCGAGCCCACAGTGGGGCAGCCCCGTGTTCCAGGTCACTCTGGGTCCCCTCAGCTCCACACCTGACCTCGGTGCTAGAGGAAGGGACGCTGTCACTACGGAAACTCGGTCAGTGGCCTCGAGGTGAGGACGGGTCGCACTGCCTTCCAAACTCACTGCCGGTGATGCCTCGACGGTGCAGAGTGTTTTCTGTTGGGTCTTTTGAGCTTTCTCATGTGGTTGTCACAGCAATTTTCTTCAGAAAGTAGCAGTTTTAGAGACCGTACAATTAACCAACTTGGGGAAAAAAAGGATCCTCAGGTCTTGATAATATTCCCCAAAACGGGCACACATCCTTCAGAGATCTTGCTTCCCTTTTAAAACTGTAGGTCTGCCGATTTTTTTCAAACAAAACTTCATTTTTCTAGATTGAGATTCTTTTAGAATGTTCCAAAACTATTTATAATGCGACGGATGACAGATTGGAGTTGAACTTAATGCCCCACGCCCCACCCCAATCTCCACCCCCTGAGGAAAAAAAAAATAAGAAGAAATAAAGTCTACATTTGTTTCATGACATCTCTTTTCCAGAAAAAAAAAAAAAAACAAAACAAATTCCTGACACCCGAATCTTGGCACCTGGGTTCCTGAATTCGCATCCGAAATGCTATGGTGATCTGCTGGTCACAGCCATCCAAAACAAACCTCAGCAGCCAAGTCTTCAGAAGCACCCAAGGAAAAGCAGCAGAATCTTCACACCTTTCCATCCATCTGAATTCCAGGGTAGTTAACATTATTTAAAACGGAATCCGTGTGTGTGTGTGTGTGTGTGTGTGTGTGTGTGTGTGTGTATTCTAAATAGATATAGGTTCTAAATATAAATATGTTCTAAATATATTTACACACATTTACACACATTCTAAATATAAATATAAATATATATTTAGAATGTGTGTAACTGTGTGTGTGCGTGTGTGTTTAACAAAGGCTAGCAAAACTGAGCTGAAGCCCACGAAACCACGGCGAAAATAGAAGCCTTGGCTGTTTATCCCAGTTTTCCTCTCCGAACGCTGATGAGAATTAAGAGGGATGGCAGGGCTGTCGCCCGGCATTGCTTAGCTCCGGTCACCCTGTCACTTCGCTCACCACCCTGGGCGTCCCTCGGCCTCGTTCCCATTGCGTACCGACACCCCTCTCGGCATTCCGGGGACGTAACGGGCACGTCCCGGCCCTCCCGGCCCTCGGTACCAACGAGGCTCGACCCGCACGCAGCCCACGTAAGGGTTAAAAACAGAACGTCCTGCCCACTGGCTTGCTCTGATGTTCTTGGCGATATTGTCGCCGGATGTATCCTCAGTAGAATTTCATTCAACACCTCTGTCTTTAAGTACAAAGCTGTAGGCTGTAGCAGCTTTAAAAAACATAAGTATCCCTTTTTTCTGCTGCACAGTATCTGTGTGTGAAATTCTCTAAAGGGGTTTAAGTATTTACCCTGAACACTATCAGACGATTTCTAAAATTTTCCTTATCCAGTTGCAAAAAGACTTCAAAGAGAATCATAAACACAGTCCTTTGTGCTTCCCATGAACATTCTGTTTCGAAGGCTTATGCCTGAATTCTCTTGGAATTGTAAATTTCTTCCCAAAAAGGCAGGATACACAACACTTAAAAAAAAAAAAAAATTCATTGCTAAATCTGTAGCGACTAAAGCAAAAACTGGAGAAATCCAGAAGGCAATCAAAGAAGGAATCAAAACGTGTTAAAAATTCATTGCTAAATTACATGTGTGATTTCCTCCCGGATAGTTTATTCTTAATAGAACAATACGGCTGTGGGGAATGGCAGTGGGTGGGTGGGAGGGAGGAGAATGGAAAGATATATAGAAATATAGAGAGAAATGTAAATATTTAAATGTACACACACACACACACACACACACACACACACACACACATAAGTTGGTGACTTCACCATTAATATGGACCAAAAAAAATGTTTATTTATATCACTTTCTTCTTCATACCCCCAGAAATCTTCAGTGAACACACGTAAGATAATAACAAATATGAGTCAAGGATTTGAAGCCACTGTAGCTGAAAAGTGACTTTTTTTTCTTTTTTTCCCCCCAAATTTCCAAAGTTAAACCTGGAAGTCCCCAAACTCAGTGTTTGTGTACATAATCTGAGTTACTGGGTGCTTGTGACTGGGTGCCCGCCTCCGATCTGCACTCTCTGAGCACTGCCAAAAAGGAGAGAAGAGAATTTTCATTTACATTGAAAACCGCCAGACATCTCACACCGGGTCCTAAATTACCGCAGTATATTCCTGCTCCTACGTCAGAAAAGCTACCTCTGAAAATGAAAGATGGGATTATGTGAGCAAACATAACTTACTATACATTATCACTAAAGGGAAGATATATAGAAATATATAGAGAAATGTAAATATTTAAATATACACACACACACACACACACACACATATATAAGTTGGTGACTTCACCATTAATATGGACCAAAAAAATTAATGTTTATTTATATCACTTCCTTCTTCATACCCCCAGAAATCTTTAATTCCAGAAGAAAGTTTAAAATGAACTTGGCTAACTGATGCCGCTAGAGTTAGTACATATTTCAGTATATGAAAAAGCAGCCCTCGTCCTCTACTCGGTTACCAAGATTTCCATCTCAAGCACGGTGGTGATGGCTCCATTAATCTCCCCCAACCAAGTGCCCCTCAGCTCGGCCATTCCTGTGACTCACCTACAGGAAGGAGGGCTCCACGTGACCACTGTGGACAGGCTCCTGTCATGAGCTTTCCCAGATGATTTACACAGGTCGGAATGACGAGGAAAAAGGCATGACTCATCTTGAAATTGTAACTAAGGTGTAAAGGACAACCTTCGCATTCTTCAGTACGTTTCTCTCTTAAAACTTTTAACAACAAGAAACGGGTAACAGTATTACATAAAACACCTACTCGTTTTCCACATCTCCCTGGCTCTCCTGTGCCAAATTTTAACGTAAATGGGTAAAATTAAATGTAGCCTATGGCTTACCTAAGATAATTATACGTTGCGTTTTACACTGTTTGAAAAACGGATACATTAAAATAATCCAGTCTTGGCTCCCACCCATTAAAAGTCAATAAAGGTTATTAAGGCCAACTGCCACATGAATGCATTGCGATCCCAGCCCGAGGAACTGTCAAGACAGGAAATGCAATTCAAAACATTCGAAGCATCAGAGTCTACTCTCCTCCCAGAAAAGGAAAAAAGCAGTGAAGAAAAGCATGAAGACACTCTCTCCAGTATATATGCCATCGGTCCTTGTGCAAATGTTTACTCTGGAAACTTCTAGAATATTGCCGTTGGATTATACCAAATCGACCTTTTTTTTTTTTTTCCTTAAGGTCAAAAAGAAATGAATAAATGTCATCAATTTAGAGGACATCACACCTAGCATTCTTTTCTGTGTCACTGTGAATTTGATAGCGTTAAAACATTTTATAAGTAAAATAAATGTCAGTTTTGCAAGGCATGATATCAGACCCTGAGAGACAAGGTGGCCTATCCGCTGCATCTCTGGCCACAGCAAGCCTTGCTCACCTCACGGGAGATTTCGGCTTTTCATATTTCTCTTTACCCAGAAAGCAAGGCTTGTATAGTTTTCTTTCAAATGGTAACTCTCTCTTATCCTGTAGCGTCTCCTCATAATACAGTAATCTTAAATGTGGAGTTGTGGGTTGGTTTTTAAAAAATAAAATAAAATGCAAATACAAATACCTCAATAGTATTACAGTGTCATAATACCTCCCTCCCTGAATGGAGAGGAAAAGTGAGAGGAAAGGTTAGGCTAAATTTCTGGGCTATATATAAGAAAGGGTTCGGCTGCTTTGGATTTAATTCATGAGGTAATATTCAGGGAAAACGTGATATTTTATCTGAATGTCATTCGAATATAAGGTTTAACATTTACATCACAAGAGCAGCACAGAGTAAAACTATCCTCGGGGAGAGAAATGGCAAGACCAAACGGTGTGATAAAAAACGGTGTTTGCTCAAACAGGGGACGGCAGTGGAGGCTGGGAGAGTTTTAAAGACGGCTGACTCGACTTTCTGAAATATGTGACTGGTTAGGACACGTGAAGCAATTACCATGAATGGAAGAAACGTGGTTGCAAGGCTCATTTGCCATCTTTCTTCCCGTATCCTACCTGAGACTACCTCTTCCAACCACAAAGTGGAAAAAAAAAAAAAAAAAAAAACAGAGAGAGAGAGAAATTTCAACACGAATGCTTGACTCATAAGCAAAAGGTGAAAAGTAATGTACATATTGCCCGAGGTTTTCTGTTGTATTTTCTCGCCCAGAGAGATCGATCCCATGTCGCAGAACAGACAAAACACATTAATTAGAGAAGTCTTTCCACAACGCGCATGTGATTCTACATTTTTTAAACAAGGCATAAAGATAAAAAAGAATCATCTGTCTAAAAGGCTAATAATTTTGAGTAATATATTCCCTGGAAGCAAAGTAAGTACATTCAGAAATACCGTTTAGATTAGCCTAATTCTATAGAATCCAAATGTGCACCAAACACTGCACTTTTTATGTTAAATTGCTGTTGAATTTGTTAACCCACAACTGATTTCCTGTGTTATGGAATCTTGGAGATTACAGCTAACTTGAAGCAACAGGGATAATTCTTGACAGTTAATGGTACATTTGTATGCATTTTCCTGTAAGGCTCACATCTGGGGGCCTCGAACCAGTAGCTCAACATTGCCCCCTACTGCTTGCAACTGAGAAAAACACGCGGTGGGCTTGGTGCAAAAGCAGGAACGTAACCCCCGGGTACACAAATTCAGATGGCCCGGCACACAGAGCCATAGCCCTGCAGACTTCCCCAGCGAGTACTCTCTTCTGTCTCCTCCAATAGCAAAAGGAAATCATTATGAATTTGTTAAAAGTCCTTAAAAAGGCTTGAAGCCATGCTCGAGTTTAATTTAGAAGCACCGTCCCTTTAATCTGGGCCCAAGCCTCCGCTCCGCTGATAATGATCATCCTGAGACTTGCTGAGACACTGAGGCCATTCATGTCACTCAGAACACTTAAGTAAAGCCACACCGCCCGCAAAAAAAAAAAAGGGGGGGGCGGGGGCTCTGGAGAATTCTCAAGACTGCTCTTCTTCTTAGCATTTTTTCACATGAGTGTTACAAAGTAAACAGGAGATGGTCCATCTAATGTGTTATCGCCACCAAGTTTAAAAGACGTGATAATGACACCGTTTAAATGAATTCTTAACGCACATCGTAGGTAAGCTCACGCTTTTGCTTTGGAAAACAAAAAGCTTGAACTGAAAGCTTAACTGAAAAAAAGGATTTTTAAAGGAATCGGCGACAAACGCTTAATTCATAGAGCCGTCGAATTCCAGCCCGAAAGGCAAGCTGGCGTCTCGGAGTCAAGGCTCCAAGGTGAAAGAGGGTCTAACGTCGAGGGCATCAGACAAAGCCGGAATGAAAGGAGGAAACGTCCTTCACAGGTCTGCGCCACGCACAGGGAGCGCACACTCTACAAGGCCTTGTGCGAGGAGACGTCGCCGAGGAGACGGGCGGGGCCCTTTCACTGCCTCCGACTCGGCTTCCCGGTGCTCACTTTTGCACTGATTCGTCTCCTTGGGAAGCTCTATTTTTATGAGGCTCTTAGTGTATTCAAAGGAGTCGGCGCTGGCCCCCTCAGACACACCCCCGTGAAAAGGCATGGCTTGAAGATCCGAGGAGATATTTGAAAGCATTTCCCACTGGGGTCCCCACCCCGGGGTGGCGATTTGATGTTTTCCTTATTGTAAAAGAGCGAGCGACAACGGCCACCCATTTTTGCAGATTAGTTGGTTGTTTCCGGCACATTTCAAAGTCTGTGCAGCGGCACCATCTCAAGAGTTTAGCAGGCTTTTATCGCTTTTCCACTACATTCCAAATTCGATTATTTGGAGGGGGAACAGTGAGGCGGTGAAGGGCATGACCCTAGGGCCAGCCTTCCTGAGTTCAAATCCCGGCCCCGCACTTGGAGTCAATGACCTTCAGGAGATGATATAGACCTTCTGTGCTCGGTCTCCTCGTTGGAAAGTGGGGAACAATAATACCTACTTTATGGGGTGGTCATAAAAGTTAAATAAGTCATATCTGAAGCATTTAGAATCGTGTCTGGTACTTAATAAGTGTCATGTAAGTATTTGATATTAGGATTGTAATTAAATTAAGGCTTCATTAAAGAACTCCGTGTGGCCTCAACCTGCCTTCCAGTTATAATTCTTCCTACGTCCCCTGAATCCCCAGCTCCGGTCGCACTGCGCGCCCCCGCCTCTGATCCTGCTTTTACAGTTCCTGGAGCCTAAAATTCCCATCCAAATGCCCTATCCGACCCTACTCCTCCCCATCCAAGGTCCCCAAAAACCACAGTCCCGGGCCCAGGGGTCTGAATTTAACACTCCCTCCTCCGGACTGTGATTTCTTTCTTTTTCTTTCTTCTTTTTTCAATCTCTGTTACAGGATTTCACTGTAGCTGATGTGACTGGCTGTCCTCGTCTCTCTCTCCTTGCGACACGAGATGCAGCAGTTCAGAGCACACGCTGGAGAGTCCGACGGCCTGGGTCTCCATCTCGCTCGGCCACCCGCACGGGGAGCTGCGGTGACGCACTGATTTCTCTACGCCTTGGCTTTCGCATCTATAAACTAAGGCTCTTCAGAGTTTCTACAACGCATAGGACTGTGGTTAAGAATGTCAGAACTTCAGAGAGGGGGAAAAAACCCTTAGAACAGGGCCTAATGCGTAAAAAACGGAAATGAGGTGTAGATGCGACTGTTGTGTGGGTCTCTCCTCACTGCCACTCCGCGGCCTACGTCCCACACAGAGCCCGAGGTGCAGGACGTGCTCAAAAAAATGTTCACTGAACCGAGCTGAGGTTCACTGGCAAAAGTCTGGCTGTCCCAACACCTTACGCAAAGTAACCTAACTCGGTCATTTAGAATAACTAATATGCATTTACCTATGCGAATTAGGCAGCAGAGGGTTTATAAAGCATGACATCCTGGGAAACATGGACGCACGCCTCACGCACTCACCATGAACTCCATCTTCCGCCACAGCTCCTCCAGCTGCGCCATGGGCCCGAGCCACCAATCGGTGCACTTTTTGTATCGGTTGCCTTGAAACCAGAACTGTCTCAGCCACTCGAACTCGACCTGTGGATCATAAAGACAAAGACAGTGGTTCCGACGCCCTTGTGATGGATGATCAAGGACGATAACTTCGTCGCTCAATTTTCCTCCCGTAACTTAAGAGCCACAGAGTGAGAAAAGGTGAGAAAAGCTTAGCCTACCAGTTCCCAATATAACTCTGGAGTCTCTAGAGCCTTCCCGCAAAGCCAAGGAAAACGTCGTCGTAAAGCTTAGGAAGACGAGCCAGGTCAGGCTGGGGAGGGATTTTCAATCACATTCGTCAGTCAGACTCGAGGAAACTGTAAGTCAGTCAACAACACTCAGATCCTAAGGTATACAGCGGCCTGCACTATGTGTGATGGGAAAGATATAATCAAACAAAGTGTGTTTTCATTAGACATCTTTATTAAAAACCAGCATTAAGAGCAAAACACTGACATGTATTAGGGGATATCAACTGTAAGGTTCTTAGATTTAAAATAAAGAATGTACCCAACTATATTTTAAAAGGAAGGAAGGAAGGAAGGAAGGAAGGAAGGAAGGAAGGAAGGAAAAAGAAGGGAGGGAGGGAGGGAGGGAGGGAAGGAGGAAAGAAAGAAAAGAAAGAAAGAAAGAAAGAAAGAAAGAAAGAAAGAAAGAAAGAAAGAAAGAAAGAAAGAAAAAGAAAAAAAGAAAAAAGAAAAAAAAGAAAGGAGGGAGGGAGGAAGGGAGAGAGAGAAGGAGGAAGGAAGGAAGGAAGGAAGGAAGGAAGGAAGGAAGGAAGGAAGGAAGGAAGGAAGGAGCCAAAAAAAAAAAAATTTACCTAGGGGCCGGGAGAAGCTGGTGATAATGTAAACCCATATAACTAAACGACATAGTTAATTATGGGGCATACATACAGTAACTCTATAGAGACACTCAAGTTGTCACTTTTCAACTTAGGGCAAATGACAATAGGTACAAAGAGTGGTAAAGACATCTAATCATTTCTTTGTCTTCCCATGAACATACTACGGCAAACTTCTATTTTCTGCCCCCTCAGCACCCCTCCTTCTACTCGAGCCAAACCCCACTATTTATTTGCAAACCCATCCCCTCCCCGAGCCTCAGTGCACGTGGTCTGGGTGGAGCTCCAGCCCTGATTCCGGGAGTGGCATGTGCCATCCGAGGCCGAGCCCATCAGCCCTCACACTTCTCCAGTCGCGGAGCTGGGTCTGGGGGTCAGAGGCACATGTCCAATCAGAATAAGTCTCGAGACTGCAGACTGTCAGACGATACGGGAGGAGGATTCCGCAGGCATTGTGCAAAATCGGAAGGATGGAGGCAGCACAGGAGGAAGCGGCTGCAGGGCGGACAGACAGAAACAAGGTCCTGGCGACATCAAGTGATTTTTGATCAAGCGATTCCTGAAGGCGTCTTCGCTGAAACCAGTTCAGGGTGTGCTTTCCGTCCCTTGCAGTTGAACTAATCTCCACATGTGGAGACTAGAGGACGAGCAAAGCTTTTAAAGGGTAAGGAATTCTTTCCTGTCTATTATCCAAGTCTTCTATTATTTACCTTCAACTTGAAATTCAAAGTCTGCCATCAAAGTACAACTCCATTCACCCGCCCCCCCAAAACTCTTTTTACCTCTACCCTCTAAAGAAATGCAGACCTTTCACAAGTTAACATCAGGTCATCTGGCTTTGCCAAGGTAATCAAGTTCCATACACAGACGCAGGGCTATTATGATCTTCACTTGTTACCACAAAGAATTTTTTTGTTTATCCATATTGAATTTTCATGAGGCAAATAAAAGCAACTTGTGAAGATTTAACAATGGTCAAACTGGCTCAGATAACTAACCTGAGAACACCAAGTCATATGAAAGAGTTTTTCGTTTACATTAGCTAAATGTGTGTTTGATATGCAGAACTGATTTTCAGTTAAAGCTGTTTAAACAAACAAACAAAAAAAGGAATGTCGACAATTTTAAGACAAGAGCTGCTAAGCCTTATCTGTGGAATTAAGATAGTGGTTAACAAAAGTGAACCTGACTGCTTTGAAAGCAGAATAAAAACAAGTGTATGTAGTTCGACCTCTCCGAAGACAGAGGTTTCACAACATGACTTACTATAATAAAAAGCTCTTTTTAATAGATTGCACGTGAAGTCGGTTCACACAACAGAACAGCCTGTCAGCAAAGCGTCAAACTCCATGTTAGAGAGAGCTGAAAAGGCTTTTTAAAGTGTTTCTATCTTTGAGCAGGTTATTTCCATCGATGAGGACAAAACACATAATAAGGCTTGGCAACCACGGTACCCCAGGAAATGAAATGATCGTATAATTCAGTCAACCATCGGGGTACGCGAGAGTCTGGATTTCTGTAAATTAAAACCCAGAAGCAAGGAGAAGGGCAGACCTGATAACCCCGCTGCGAGAATGTCCTGCCCTGATGAATGATTAAGTGATCATCATCAGCGAATAATGACTTCGTCTTTCTCCTCAGACGCCCTGCTATCTTTGGAGGCAGACAATGTCAGAGCACACTTAAGACCAGGGCTTCTGAGTCAGCGTGAAAAAGGACTCCATCGCTGAATGGCCATGTCATCTGTACGACGATCACGTAACGAGCACGCAGGTGTGCGGTGAGGATTACGTGGGTTAATAATCAATGGCCTCCTGGATGCCAGGCACTTGCCGGATGCTGAGAGCGGGAACCGAACGAGGCCACGAGGCCTAGGACTCGTTGTCTTCGAGGATCTCGCAATCTTACGACATTTTCCGAGCGGGAAACGTTCTAAGGCTCACGTCAGTTCATGCCCACCCCTCTGCCGCTGAAGCCAGGCAAGAAAGTGCAAAACTGAGGGCCTGACCGAATTTCATTCCGAGTGAAAGTATTGTCCGTCAAATACGATCTTTGCGGGGGCATCGGATGGATCCGCTGGCGCGAATTTTATCCATCTCTGTGACCTGACTTTTTCATTTCGAAGTGGTGGCCAAAAACATGACGGGGTTGTAACCAAATGCCACCCCCGCCCATCCCCTCGCTGCCGAGAGAAGTAGTTGGCTCCTTTCTTAAAATTAATTAAGAAAGCAAAAAGAAATTGCCAGTTTCTTGATTCAGAGTCTGAGTTTCCAAAAAAAAAAAAAAAGCCTGCTATTTCTCCACTCCGCCACAAACTCTGGGAATGAGAAAGGAAAGCTGCAAGCTGCAGGGAAGACGCTGACTCAGAATCGAACTGAAGCCTTATTACCTCAGGGCTAAAAGGAAAAAAAAAAAAAAAAACAGTCTAACCACACTGACTGACTAGTGAAGTTTTAGCCACAACAGAAGAAGGGTCTTCGGCCCGTCTCCCGAGCGTCTCCCGAGCGTAGCTCCACCAGGAGGCTCACGGCTACCAGAGCAGATGTTACGAGACAAGCCAGCAGCAGGGGAGCAGCTGGCTGTGGCCAAGGACCCTCCCGGCAGGTGACGCCGATCCCCGAAGACGTAGGCGGCCGGGAGACAAGGCCCAGCAGCCCTCCTGAGGTTCTCCCAGAAAGTCTGTGATGCTGATAGACCAGACTCCCAGATTCCTGATTTGCGCTTCACGGGAATTCACTGTAGTCGTCAATCGTTTGAGCAGCTGCAATACACAGATCAGTCGCAGGGGGCACACTGACAGCCCGCAGGCCTTGCAAGGCCTCGGAGGGCCCTCTGAGCCCCCAGAGGAAGAGGAAAACGTGTGCATAACAGTTTCATAGCTGTGGCCCAAAACGTCGTCCAAAAAAAAAAAAAAAAAAAAAAGCCTCTTTTTCCTAGAAATGTCCAGGAAAAGTCTGAAGGGGAGGAAGCAGCAGAATCCCTCACCCGCCTCCCTGAACCTTCTCCGTCAATGGTCTCCTGCGCACTAGACGGCGAAGGCCACAAGATTCCAAAGTCGTCATTTCTGAGCCACGACGTCACCATATGACCTGCCAATCGTCTCCATCGCCCTCACGGGCGCGGGAAAGCCACCTGCTTTCCTCCTGCCAAGTTACTCTGAGCTCTGGGTTTGGTCCCAGGTCAGCTCTGCTCCTGCGTGAGACGGGTGAACGTGCCCGCTGGGCTTGACGTCTCACCGGAATAACAGGAAGACGTTATTTCCCTGAGAAAGACGCGTGACCAGGGAGAGATGCTAGCGTCCAATCTACGAAGAGCTGGCTACCTTACGAAGGCCCGATTAGGACAAGATGAACCCCATCGAACAGTCCATGCTCCCAAGGGGAATTTGCTAGGTGACGAGACTGAATTCTGCATTTTACATTTTTTTAATTAAACTGATTGGGGCGGCATGGGTTAATAAAATTGCACAGGTTTCAAGTGTACAACTCGACAACATGTCATCTCTATATTACGCTGTGTGCTCGCCACCCAGAGTCAAGTCTCCTTCTACCACCATATATTTGATCCCCTTGCACCTACCCCCCCTTTCCCTCGGGAAACTTCTAGACTGTTGTCTGTGTCTATGTGTTTTTGTCTTGTTCATCCGTTGCTTTCGGTTTTAAATCCCACATCTGACTGAAATCGTACGGCTCTCAACTTTTTCCATCTCACTGACTTCGCGTAGCAGAATTATCTCGAGATCCATCCCTGCCGTCGCAAACGGTGGCATGTCGTCTCCTCTTACGGCTGAGTAGTAGTCCATTGCACGTACGTACCACATCTTCTCTATCCAACCGCCTATCAAAGGACACTTTGGTTGTCTTGGCCACCATGAATAGTGCTACAGTGAACATGGGGGTGCATGTATCTTTGTGGATAAATGTTTTTAAATTGGGGGGACGGACACCCAGAAGAGGGATTGATGGGTGATACGGTAGATCAAGTCTTAGTTTTCTGAGGAACCTCCATACTGTTCTCCATAGTGGCTGTACCAATTCACACTCCCACCAGCAGTGTATGAGGGCTCCTTTTCCTCTACAACAGCCATTGTTAGGTGTGAGGCGGTATCTCATGGTGGTTTTGATTTGTAGTTCCCTACTAGCTAGTGAAGTTGATCATCTTCTCGTACATCTGTTGGCCATTTGTATGTCTTCTTGGGAGAAGAATCTGTTCAGGTCCTCTGCCTGTTTTTTAACTGGATTGTTTGTTGTTGAGTTGTATGAGTTCTTTATATATTTGGGATATTAACCCCTTGTTGGAGGTGTTATTTGGAAATACCTTCTCCCATTCAGTGGGTTACCTCTTTGTTTTACTGATGGTTTCTTTTGCTGTGCAGAAGCTTTTTAGTTTGACATAATCCAATTCGCATTTTACATTTTTAAGAAAGAAAACAAACTGTTTGATAATACAGAGGAAGATTCTGCTTATAACACAAATCTTTTCTAAGCATCTGAAATTGGAAAAAAAGATCTTACGTGTTTGGTTCCAACACCAAAGATCCCAAACTGCTTAGTTAGAAACCACCTAAGACGAGGAAAACAAGCCACTTCTGAACCCACGCAGCCTGAAAGCCTGCAGTATATGAAACCGAGGACTTCACCCTATAATTAGTCTAGAAAGGCACGTGGCCTTTAAGAAAGAGGAAAGCAAACAACAAGAACCCGGGGTAACGATTATGGACATTTATGCTTCCTCTTAACAACAGAACACACTAGTGAGGCTGTGGGCGCCTAGTCCCAGGCCGACATGGATGGCGGAAGAACAGGATCTGATAACGACGTGCCCGGACATCCGGAGCTGATTCTCACAGTAAGGAGACGACCTTGAAGAATCAAAGAATCAAGTTCTTACACTAAGGAGATGACCTTGAAGAACCAGCGACTGGGGGACAGAGAAGGCGAGGACACACACTACTGAGACTCAGGGTCTCTGTCTCCCTTCGACCCGAGGCGAGCCCCCAGGGCCTGAGGTTTCTGACACATCTCTGCCTTCCTCACACACACGATGTCACAAGCGGAAAGCCACCTTCCGAAGCCGACGCGTTCAGATGACGACCTTCAGAACAGCGTGATTCTACGGACTTCTCCCTCCCACTGACGGTAACAAAACATCACAGTCCGTCACGGACGAAGACCGGCAAGGACAAGGGGAAAAAAAAACAGCTCACAGGCGCATTATAAGAGAACGCCCGTCCTGCTAGCCTGACTCCTAAAATGGCAAGGTTTTCAGAGGAGGAAAGACCTGCCTTTCCAGATCAGGATTTCTTCACCACGACTGTGGAGAAAGACATAATTGCTCCCAAGTCTAATTCAGGGAGGTCACCAGGCCCAGAAATGCTTATCTTTCCGGAAGTCCTACCTATCGGCAATGTCTCCAGCCGGGACTCATGGGCGAGAAGGCGGGACACCGATCAGGCAAATCGAGGAGAGAAAGTCAGTCCTGGGTTCAACCCGGCCCTGGAAGTGGTGATAACTCCCCTGAAAGGCAGAAGCCCTTAGCCTTCGGGTCTGAAGAGGACGGCAATGTTTCACGACCTGTACTGAATCTCTCTTTAGAGGCATCGCATGACTCCGTGGAAGCAGACGTTTCTCCTCGGCTCCAAGTCCCTTAACGACTCCCCATCCCCTGCAGAGCGCACGGGGAAGGCCTGGTCCTTCGCGGGGCCTTCGGACCTTCACGGCGCCGTCTCTGCGACCCCGCCCCCCGCCACTCGCAGCCTCGGTCCCGCCCCTCGACTCGGACCGCCCTTAACTAGCCCCCTCCCTCGTCCCGGACGCCAGGCTCTCTCCCGCCCCTCCCTCTCTCCGCAGGGGGTGCTCCCTCTGCCCAAAACACTGTTCCGCAGACGCCCGCGCGGCTCACGCCCTCGGCTCCTTCGGGTCCCTGCGCAAAGGGCATCTTCTCAGTGCGCATGTCCCCAGTTATCTCCGGCTCCATCGCCTCGCTCTGTGTGTCCATCTCTAACGTACTACACGATGGACCGAGGTGTTACGTGAATAATAAACCAGAACGTCTATTTTCTTTACCGGTATATCCTCAAGAACAGAGGGAAACGTCTGGCACGTGCTCAGTACTTATTTACTGAAAGGACGAAAGAGACTATTTTGAATGCCAAATGCTCCATCAGTCCTAATTACACCAAAGAGAAAGTCTCAGCTCCATAATCTTCAACGAGTCTCTCACCACTTGGTACACTTTTTTCTCTTTTGAATAGTTTTCTTTTGAGGTGTAAGGCACTCACTATAAAATTCACCCATTTTATGGGTAGAATTCAATGGCTTTTAGAAAATGCATGAAGTTGGGCGCAAATCTCCCTTCTCGACGTGAAGGATGAAGACCTTAGGCTCGGGGCCTGTCTCGGCAACGGCATCTGCCGCAATTTAATGACTCCCATCGCTCTCCTTTTCGCTGGCTCTGCCTTTCTGGTTCTTCTTTTGGCGCGTGATGCTGGCTTTCCACTTAAAAGTGAACATGTAACGCTTCCTTTTTAAAGAAATTGATTTAGGAGAACATGAGTCGATTTTAAAAATGCATTAAATGGATCAAAATAGATGGAGTCCAAAAAGGTAGCCAAATGGAAAGGATGTTCATGAGGGCCGCGAAGTCTGTGAAACGTTGGCTCATGGGATGCAAACCTGCTGGGCCCACAGACCGCAGAACTTCGACTAATAAATAAACGACTACAGAAGATTTGGGGTCCTAAAGGTGAGGTTCCTCTCCCACAATGCACCCCTTCCACGTATACCCTCAATTCCCATCGGATCTGTTGGGAGACTATTCTTCATGGGTCTCTTGCGTTTCTGCACATCTTGTAAGCAAGGCACGGACGGCCCTTTGTTTCAGACTCTTGTTACGAGGACGTCTGTATAGTGAACAGCCCTGGAAGGGATAGTTTCTCCTTCTAGAAAAAGGGCAGGATTGCTCACAGACTTAGAGGAAAGAGACCACATCTTGATTTGGGGCAAAGGACAGGGTTGCTTACTGCCTACTACGGAAGATTTGAGGTCCTTTAGGTGAGGTTCCTCTCCCGCAATGCACCCCTTCCCTGTACACGTGTTAGCTGGCTCACTATGCAGTGCTCCGTGGAAACAGAGGCTTGGAGAACTTGCATGAAAATGCTGACATTCTGGCTGTCGTTGTAAGTAACAGACTATCCTTCGTCTCTGATCTAGGGGTCTCGTGTCTTACACCCATATGCGACTAGAGCAGATTAACTTGTGAGAGTGCAGGTAGGCTAGGACCTCAGACTCTTCGCAGTTCTTCAAACTCCTCACCTCATTGTGGACTTCCTCTCCTTGCTTCAAAACCGCGGGCTCCAAGGATTTCAAAGAGACGTCGCCGTTGTCTGCCTCGTGGAGGATGTTCTGCAGAGCCGCGTGGCAGCGCTGTAAGATGTAGTCCAAGGTTCCCGTGGAGCACTGTGGGGACAGACCAGCAGTCGAGGTCACAAGCAGGATCCGAGTTCACCACGCCTCCCCTCCTAGGGCTGTTCACGCCTGGCCCCGTGCCGCCCACTCGCCTGTCACCCTCACGGCTCAGCCTAGACTCCTCAGGAATTACTGCGGTGGCCTGCCCACTGGGCTCTGTGCTGCGGGCGCGGCCTCACCTCCCGGGGCCACTCGCCCGTCTGGCGTTTATTATCAGACCAGCCTCATATCTCTAACTAAACGTAGGCTCCCTCCATCTAAAGCCTCATCATTTATAGGCAGAATATACACGCACACGCGCCTGCCTCGAGAACTGAGACCTAAGTGTAAAAGAAACTTATCAAGTAGTTTTGGGATGAATACCTAATTAACTAAGACGTCAAGGACACTGACTTCCTCGCTCGAGTGCTCCGAACCCAGCAATGGGAAAGAAAGGTGACTGGACTGCAGAACCGGTTCCAAAGTACACGAAACAGAACAGGAACGGCAGGGGGCGGGAAATGAAGTTATAAACACAGGGCAGAGAACTCATTTGCCTTTTCTGCAAAAGGCATGCGCCAGGCAAGTGCAGTCCCTGGCAGAATAGATTCTTCAAATAATGGAGACTGTGTGGCTTATGCCCTCGAGGCACGTTCAAAGGCACGACTCAGAACCTGGGTGTCATAACGAGTTCACCCCTCTCCCCGTCTGTGCGAGCCACGCGGGTCACGCAGACAAATCCCTGCTTTGAATGATCATGTGTCAGAAAGGAGAGGATGCAGGTGGAAGACGCATCCATTTGTTTTGATAATGACGTGATTTCCTAGAATGATTTAAAAAAAAAAAAAAACAGCGAGCTAGAAATATCCTTTAGACCCAAGGAGGGAAATGTAACCCTGAAGTATTTTTATTTTAATATTTGTCATTTAAACGGAACCCTTAGAAATAACAGTGAAGGCTAAGCTCCCGGTTCAAAAATTCTTTGCACAGTTGCTGCTATTTGATACAATGTGACATGGACGAGCCTGGGAAAAACAAAGTTTCCGTGCCAAAAACCAGAAGCTCGGCTGATACTTATTTAAGTATGAAGATCCCACTGTGCTGGGATCACGAGAGCTGTCAGCTCCAAACTGCTACCGAGAAAACACACGGGAAAAAACAGCGAAGTCGAACCATCTCACTCATTTTTGTCTCACGGCCCGCCCTGAGATGTTTCTTAAAAATGACATTCTGTCTGGAAACATGTTCTACTTGCACCTTTATTTTCGCAGGTATGAAGGAACCTACGTAAGAGTTTGTTAATTGCACTGACATTTATTTTAACAGAATGCTGAAAGTAACCTAAATTCCCCATCAATAGGGAACTAGCTGAATAAACAACGTGGAGCCATACTCGCGGCCCCGACCGAAATAAAGGAAAGAAGGGGGGAGTTTTTCTTTTTCTCCTGGTGATCATAGTTTTATTTAATGTAAAGAACCTATAGACGGGCCCAGGTTTTTGTTTGTTAGTTTTTGGGGTTTTTTTAACAGCTTTATTGAGATAGTATATAGCATTCAAGTCAGTGTTTTTCAGGATAGTAACAGAGTCACGCAACCATCACTACAGATAATTTTAAAACCTGTTCATCGCCCCAGAAAGGAGCCCTGCGCCCTTTCGCAGTCACGGCCGGCCATTTCCGCCAACCTTCCCTGGCCCAGACGACCGCCAGTCAACTCTCTATGTCTACAGATTTGACTCTTCTGGACATTTGATAGAAATTATCACACAATATGTGATCTTTGGTGACTGGCCTCTTTCAGTGAGCATCATCTTTTCCAGGTCCATCCATGCCGAAGCATGTATCAGCACTCCATTCTGCCGTACGGTGAAACAATGTGCAACTGTATGGACGCACTGCAATGTGTTTGCCCATTCGATAGGTGAGGAACCTTTGACTTGTTGGCACTTTGGGGCTATTGTGAATCAAGCTACCATGAACGATCATGTCCAAGTTTTCATTTCTCTGGGGTATGTGCCTAGGAATGAAACTGCCAGGTCATGTTTAACCTTTCTGTATTTGGATGTTTTTTCCCTCTCTATTGAGCGAATTAATAACATAACGTTAGTGTTAGGGAAAAAGTCTTTTCCCTCTTCTATCATAAAACAGCAATAATATGAGGTGAAATAATTTTTTTTTAATAAGATAAAAACATAATTCCACTACTTGATCCTATTTTAATTATTTTTATCCCATGTGATCCTTTGTCCACACACAATTGTAACCAAAATAAACGTATCAGTGCACGTGCTGGCTTTCACTGTTTGTACGTACACATTCAAGACCACCACTTTCAATGGTTGCTCATTGAACTGATATTCAATAATTTAATTAATCAGTCACATGACATAAAGGCATTATGTGTCTGTCTAACTTTTCACTACTATTAATCATGCTGGATAAACATCTTTATATATATATATATATATATATATATATATATTTCTTTTGAATTCTTTCCTAGGTTTGATTCCAAAAACACTGTTATGAGATCAAAGATATGAATAGCTTTATGGTACTTTATACATATCTCCATGTAGGGTTCCAAAAAGTATACCAATTAAAAAACTACCAGAAGTATATATATATGGCTTCTGTAACTTCGGCAACACTGAATTGTATCATTTTTAACTTTTGGTAGAAATAAAAAGTTACCTTAAGATGGTGTTTTTTAAAAAAATTATTTTAACTTTAAGGTGATTTTTTAAAGCCTGAATAAGGATCATGTATAACAGCCAGCAAACATTTTTAAGTTTATTTGAGCCAAACTGACAACATATGCTCCCACGAACTTTTTCTTAAAAGACCAAATAGTAAACATTTTAGACTTGCAGGCTCTAGGATTTGGATTGCCACCCCTCAGCTCCGCCACGTAACTCCAAAGCAGTCACAAACGATATGCAAACAAATGAGCGAGGCCGTGGTTCCAATTAGAAATTTATTTGCAAAGCAGCCAGCTGGCTCACGGGCCAGAGTCTGCTGACTCTGAAGTGTAACAGAGAGAGCAGGATAGTCACATTGCCCACGTTACGTGCATCAAATTAGTAAAATATCATGTAGCATGAACTGAAGTAACAGAGAATATTAAAAACACAGATTTGGCATGTTGTTTTCTCCCAACGGCATCGGAATCCGTCCCCACCTCTTTATTAAAAGGTGATTAATGCTCAAAATTCTGCCTGAAAATTAGAATATACAAATTCAGCTATGACTAAGCAAAAAAAAAAAAAAAAAAAAGGTAACCTCAGGAGATGCTGAAAGCACTGGAATTGGACCACCAGGGAAAGAAAAAAAAACGAACAAGACCGGAGGAGACCATTTCAAACGGTGCTCCTCTGGGGGCTTCTGGGGATGCGGGGATTTACTGCAGGGGGTGGAGAGAGGGAGAGAAGTTTCCTGACCCCTCACATCGAAACTGAATAAACTGTTGCCTTCCCTCCTGTCTTAGATCCCATTTCTGTAACGGTAACGTCGCCTTCGAATCGCCCAGGCTTGAAACCTCGGTGTCATCCCAGAGCCTCGCGTGGAGAGCGTCCGGCGGAGCTCACACACGCGTCTGTTCGTCTGCTCATCGGTTCATTCATTCTCACGTTGCTCTCTCCACTTCCGTCAGTTGCCAAGTCTGACACTATGTCTCCCACATCGGTCGTGGGAATTTCTCCTTTTGTCCTGCTGCTACCGCTGGCTCAGACCCCGACAGGTTTAACCGATACCTCCGTCATTTCCATCTTCCTAAAGACACTTCCAATACGTCACCACCGGGATAACAATCAACATCCCCCCTGCCAACCGACTTACGGTCAAACGGCGAGTCTTTCGCGAGACAGAAAGACATGCAAGATCTTCCCCAGTCTGGTCCATCCGGGGATCGGCCGTAACTGCCAACTCCCCCTTCATGGCATCCTGACATCCAGTTAAATAAAGTTCTGCCGCCAAACGTTCCCCATGTATTTGCGTCCCATTCCAGTCCCAAGATTCTTCACCCCATGGGCGGCCCTAAGACACCTGAAATCCCCCAGCCCCTACGTGTTGCAGTCTTACGTGCCACCTCACCCACGAGCCCTCACACTGTCTCTGCTACTCTCTATTCTGCACTGTATTTGCTCGTAGACGATAAGCAGCTTGAAGACCCCAAACACGTCAACCGTCCCTGTTCGCAAGGGCCTAACCGAACAGCTTGAGCACGGGGAAGTGCGACAGGAGTTTGCAGAATGGATGAATGAACTAAAGTTACTTCCTTTCTTTTGAATGGTAATTTCAATCAACAGCAGTGTTTACAGTCAAGACTCACTGATGACTTAATGTCTTTTGCTTTATTATGTACACTCTGGTGTTTAAATGGAGACAGAATAACATTCCTCACAAAGAGCTTTGGTTGTTCCCATCTCCTATTAGCTTTTCAGCAAAGATAGTAGCAGTAGTCATAGTAGTAGTAGTAGTAGTAGTAGTAGTAATAGCATTAGCAGTAGTAGTAACTTAATAAGAGTGGCTAACATTCTCTGAATGCCTTCTCTGTACCAGCCACCGTTCTAAAAGACTTACATGTATTAGCTCATTTCATCCTCACGAGAACCCTATGAACCAGGTATGACTGTCATCCTCGTCCAACACCGTTTCCCAAAGTTTGTGGCCATCATGTTGTACCAGCCCCCTGCGTACAGCAGTAATCAACTTGCCTATCTCCCAGATCAGATTTTAAAAGATGTACGAAGGATATGCTCAAGTAGCCACCCACTCAGACTGATCCAGGAGCACAGGGCTGTTGAGAGGGTTAGAGCCAGAAAGACAGATGCCTGCAACACCTTATATAAAAACGAAGTCTTTTTTATACGCTACAGAGCACACATGCTCTACAAATGTTTACTCACGTTTTCCTTCCTTCCTGACTTTCCGAGCCTGACTTCCTAACAGAACTCACTTTTATGTCTCTAAGATGATTATTTGTGTTTATTTGTTAATCTGTGTCTCCCCGAAGAAAACGGAAGTTTGACAAAGGTAGTGGCCATATTGTCACGTTGATGGCGCTTTCTCTCTCTCTCTCTCTCTGTCTCTCTCTGTCTCTCTCTGTCTCTCTCTGTCTCTCTGTCTCTCTCTCTGTCTCAAGCCTGTAGTGCTGCTGGATACATAACAGACACTCAAATAGTTAGATGAACGAGTGAACAGAAGAAAGAAAGAACGATAAGGAAAACGGGAGGAAGGAAAGAATGCCTGATGGGCTCGCGGCATCTTGACTGAAGTAGACACTCACGCCCTCTCTGCCTCAACAGCAGCAAGCCCAGCCCACCGGAAACGCTACTTAATGACCAAAGGACACGAACAACCTGCCGTACAGACGCGCACGGTCTCGGGACCGAGAAGTCCTTGAGCTCACACTTTCTTGCCAACTTCGCTGTATTCCTTCCGCCCGACTGTCTCACACTGGACCCCTGGGGGATGATAAGAAGTCAAACTATAGAGCGAAACACCGATGCCAAGCTCGGAAAGAGGCCGACTTGTCATCCTTTTTCCTGATGATTCCCCTGATCTCTGGAACCCTTCCAAACCGAGCGCCCGGTACCCCAGGGTGACTACCAAGGGTTTTCTCATCTCTTAAGCCTCCGTCCTGAACTGGTCTAATCGGCCGACCATCGGCCACTCCAAGCGCTGGCAGACTTTAGCAATAAAGCCTGGGTTATGAGCACAAGTGGGGAGCTCAGAACTGCCTTGGCAGCGCCCGTAACTTTCTCCTTCATTTACATTCACATGCCCAGAAGCCGGACCAAAAGTTAAGGGAAGTGTAAATTCTCAACCATCTGAGCCCAATCACAGCTAACACATGCGCGAGCACGCAAATCAGCCCCGTTTCCTTCTGGCCATCTCCTGCCCTTGACCTTGACAGATACAAACCCCTTAGAAAATCTCTAACTAGCAACACCTGCCAACAGCATTTACCTTATCCAAGAAACATATCCCGAAGAAGCAAAATATACTTATCCCACGCTGTGAACACACTTTAAAAAACTCCATCCAATATGACTCGAAGTTAAAAGAGCGAGTAAACAGAGGCCCAAGTCACGTTAAGTGGAAGCGATTTTCCTATCGAACATGACTCCAAAGTTCTATGAGGAACTGCTCGTTCGACCAATGCTGTCACATCCGATCAAGTCTGGGTCGCGTTTGTATTTACACTTACCTCTGCCACTCTGTGGGTGGAACTAAATCGAGGTGGTAAACCAGCCAAAACACAGTGTTGGTGGGTGGCATTGAGATCATCTGCAGGAAAAATAACAAAAATTAAGAAAAAGAAAAGGAAAGAAAAAGAAAAAAGAAAAGAAACGAAAAAGAAAACCACACACATACTTAACATTTATTAGTCACTATACACCACTTAACTACAATATAAACAGTAAATCCATCATTTAATGACGACCAAAAAGTATTTACTTTGTATCCTTTAAACCATTCTTTATAAATAAATGACCATCAAAACCAAGACCCTTTCAAGAACGAAAAGGGATGTTATTAATAATGATTCCAGGACGACAGGTGTAAAGCAGGAAATAGGATGTATGGTTACTGTACTTACTTATAGTCTTATGATACCCACTCATGACTAAGTTTACTATTTGTAGATAGAACGTCTTTCTCTTTCTCATGATATATCTAATTCTACCCACGCCTTTAGAATGAGCCAAAATTCTTTCATGTTATTTGAGGTTGAACATCTTTCATCTGAAAATCTCTTTCTCCCCAAAGTATCAATTTTGTCCTAACAATTTTCCAGGCAACAAACCAACCAACTCAGCATGTTGCAAAGCTCTGGCTCTCAGAACAGAATTCAAGCCTATGGATTCATAACTCAAGAATGGAGTAAGTGGTGAGTTCATCAGCTGACGAATATGCCTAAAACCGCTTGCGGCGAGAGGAATACCAATCAGCGAGTTGTTGTGTCTTCTCAGAAACGATGCCATGTGGCAGGCAAAGTCTGTCCCACCTCCACTTAGGACATCACTTCCTGCATTATGAAGAAGAGAACCAAAGAGTCTGACCCCAGAGACACGTGAGTTCCTACACAGGCACGGAAGCTTCCTACCAAAATGCTGAGACAGACTACTTAAACTAAGAGGCAAAGACCACTTCACCCCTTACGTGTGAAGAAAAAACCTTACGTGTCAGAAGAACCACCTACGATGTTACCTCTGAACACAAGAAAGGAACTGCAAAATGCCAACTGCAGGGCTCCCGCTTCTGGACACTCCGGGCTGACAGTGACAAGGGTCACCCTCCAACCTTAAACGACTATACAACGGACCAAAAAAACAGCAAGTGAAGGTTCTGACACTGGAAAACAGAGCAAGACACGGTCCCAAAGGTGAGAGAAACAAAACAATCGCCCTAACTCACCGCCTGAAAATAGTGTCAATGCCACAGAGTGAAAATGGGAAAGTCAGACAGAACCCCCCAGTTTTCAGTTTGCTTGCTTGATGCGTTGTGAAGACAGAGACTGGAGTCTGGGAAGGTCAAGCCAGCAAGGATTTGTAAGGCAGACCACTGGGACAGAAGGACCTGCAAAAAGAGAGAGAGCAAGGGGACATCCGTATAAGGGTTCCTTCAATCTGTGCCCGTGTGAATGGCAAACGGCCAAGGACAGGGAAAGCACCAGCAGGCTGTAGGCTGAACAGATCCCAGGTCTCACGCAGGGCCCATAACACCAAGTACGTGAGCTAATGGACAGAGTCCCTAGAAAAGCCTCGTCTACTTGGGCTAAATCAGTCCTGGATCAAAGACTGCTCTAGATCCATCTAACAGTTTAAAAGCAAGTTTGGAAAGGATCCAACTTATTCCAAAGAGTTTACTCATTAGAACAAAGTATGACACTATTTGAAAAAATGTAACAAAATAAGGTACCCTACAATTAAAATGTGCACTATCCAGTATCCATTCAAAAAGTAACAAAGAGGAAGGTGTATGATAGGTATGATACACAAGATACAAATCTTTCTTTCCCACACACGGTGTCTATAAATGCATATCTTTTATATATTAACAAAATGAAGCATCTAAAGATAAGAAATACAGTATCTGAAATATCACACTGAATAAGATCAACAGCACTTCAGACACTGTAGAAGAAAAGATCAGTGAAACAGAATATACAGAAATAGAAACAACCCAAAATGAAGCATACAGAGATAAAACGACTACAAAAAAATGAGAGAGCATTCATGACCTATGAGACAATATGTTAAGCAGTTTAACATAAATATAAATTTGAGTCTCAGGGAATGGATAATGACAAGAAAATACTTGTGAAATGCTGGCCAAAGAGAAAAATAAGAATAAAGAAAAAGGCAACAAATAAAAAAATATTAACCCAACTATATCAATAATGACTTTAAACATCAATAATCAAAATATACCAAGAAAAAGATTGTCAGACTGGATGAAAACACAAGAGCCAACTATATGTTGTCAATAAGAAATTCACTTTAAATATAAAGACATATATAAATTAAAAGTAAAAGGCTGGAGAGAGCATTATCATGCTAACACTAACTAAAACAGAGCTGGAGCATCCGAAAGAATTCCAGATAGAGCAGACTTCAAAGCAAAGAAAATTATCAGCAATCAAGAGAGGCATTTACATAATGATAAAGGGGTCAATTCTCCAAGAACACATAGCAATCCTCATGGCGTATGTGCCTTGTAACAGAGCATCAAAACATGGGAGGAAAAAAAAATAGGAGAGCAAGAAGAAACAGACAAATCCACTATTTTAAGTGGAGACTTCAACAGCTGCTTTCAGAAACGGACAGATCCATGAGGCAGAAAATCCATCAGGAAGGACGCAGGAACTCAAGGTCACCGCCGAGCGACCCAGTGTAAACTGTGGCACATCCAGACAATGGAACGCTATTCGGGCCTAAAAAGAAATGAGTTATCAATCCATAAAAAAGCCTTGAGGAAACGCAAATGCATATTATTAAGTGAAAGAAGTCACTCCGGAAATGCTACATATACTGTATGATTCCAACGACACGACATTCTGGAAAAGGCTAAACTGGAGAGACAGTAAAAAGACCGGCGGTTCCCGGGAGATGAAGTACGGGATGACGGGGGTTCTCAGAGCAGTGAACCTATCTTGTACGACAGGTAATGGTGGACCGACGTCGTAGTTAATACATGTTCGAAACCTGTAAAACATTCAACGCCAAGACTGAACTCTGATGGGAAAAATACCGACTTGGTGATAATGACATGTCAGCGGAGGTTCACCGACTGTAAAAAAAGGCACCGCTCTGGGGAAAGGTCATGAGAACGCTCTGTATGTTCTGCTCGATTTTGCTGTGACCCTAAAACTGCTCTAAAAAATAACCTCTATTTAAAAAAAAATATATATATATAGATATATATATATCTACTAAAAAGTCTTCGGAAAAATTCAGACGGCCTCGTTCACCATCTTGAGACAATAACACAGGCAGTTATGTAACGATATAAAGTTATTCTCCCAGAGTGCTCTCACGGCAAAGGAAAAAAAAAAAAAAAAAAAACACTTACTGGCGTTGCTTAATTTACTATTTGGGTAAGCGACCACCCAGGGCCAAGCACTCTGCTAGGCGCAGTGACCAAAACGAAGTCCCCGCCCTCACGGAGGCTGCATTGTGATGGCGAAGATGCACAATCAGCGGACACTCCGAGGTGACGCGCGATGGAGAAGAGAAAGGCCGTCTGCACGAGCTCGAGAACCGGCGGGAGGGGTGGGGAGGGGAGGGTGCCAGGGAAGAGCGCCCCGCTTCCCACGCCACCCCCGCGGGTGGCGCTGACGCTGAGGTGAGACTCGAGTGATGCGGAGGCCACGACGCCCAGGTCTGGGGTGACGGAACTCCGGGCCGAGGCCGCTGCGGGGGCCTCGGGGCTGACGTGGGTGGCAATGAGCCCGCTGTGCTCGAGGACGCCGGGCCAGCAGGAGGGCCACGCGGCCGGCAGCGTGCGGAAGGGCAGCGGGCTCGGGCGACTTCCTGCCCGTCGTGGGAGGAACCTGGGGTTTTGCTCTAGATATAATGGGCGGCCTTTAGAGGCTTTTAGGCAGGGGAGGGGAAAAAAATGTGATCTCAGTCGACGATAGCCCCCTGTGGCTGCTTTATGGAAAAGAGAAACGGACCCCCGAGGAGAAGCGGGAAAAGCGGCCGGGGCACGGTCGCAGTCAGCGACGCACACGGGAGTCGACAGCGACCCGGCCCGGGCGGCAGCCGGGGAGATGGTGAGCGGTGACCGGACGGACTCACGGCATCTCAGAGGAAAACACCAGAACCTGCTGATGGACCGGCTAAGCCAGGTGAGGGAAGGAGCAAGATTCAAGGCAGCGTTGGGGGTTCGTTTTCACAGGAACGACTGAAGCCGGGCACGGGACATTCGGAGATGCTAATACACAGCATTTAAAAGTGTGGTGTAGGGCGAGGACACCGGGAGTTTTAAACGCAGATATGAAGACGACAAGGAAGGCTGGCCAAGAGGCACGGGGCACGTCCGGCTTGGGCTCGGAAGTGTGGCTTCAGGGCCATGGAGAAGAGGAATGACCAACGACCGCCCTCTCCTCCGGTTCGCCCTCTCTGGGGACTCTCATTAAGGACAACCCTGAGAATTTCTGGTTGATCCAGACTAGTTTGCCTAAAAGGTGTTTCAGAGTCAGAGAGAGAGAGAGTGAGAGAGAGAGAGAGAAAGAAGCAGAGGTTGGAGGAGTTTCCCCAGGCAAGACTCCCAGGAAGGGTTAAAACAATCTCTAAGAACGACGTAAATGCCATTCTCATCGTCATCTACCGAAAAAAAGAAAAGAAAAGAAAAAAAAAAGCCTAACGGCTCCTACGCTATTAATCCTAGGATCCACAGACATCATGAGGGGAAAAGTCATCGTGATGAACAGATATGAGAAGTACTTTTACTCCACTGAGAGGCAAGCGACCTGGCGCAGGCCAGGTGGCAAACGGCACTCGGAGCGATGCGCTGAGGCCCGCACCTTTATTTAAATCCTCGGAGACTCTCTAACCGAACGACTTTCTCTGAAATTGCTTCCGACTGTCCCTGATCCTTTATGACGTTTAGAAAGAACGCTGTGATTTTCATTCGAGCTTCTAATTCATCTAAAACCCCGGGTCGACACATGGGCTCAAGCTCCACGGGTCATACTTCTCAAAGGCTGCACGAAGGGCCTTCCCGGTTTTCAAGGACAACTCCGAGTCATTTTTAGAAAGAAAACATTCAAGAACGTCTAGAACAGAGTTCGAAATGGACTGACTTCGTTATAGTCAAGCGGAATCAGTTCGACAAAACAAATAGACGAGACACTCTCCCTCCCGGCTGGCTCAAGGCTGCGTGCTCTGTCGCGGGGCGAGGAGGGCTTTGGACAGTCACTGTGCCACGAAATGTCATCTCGCATATAAAAGACCACGGGGGTGAAGGCATCGTGCACGCCGCGGTTTGGACGCCAAAGGGCCTCATCCAAAGGGAGCGCCCTCCCCGCGGTCAACCGCAACGGGCGGCCCCTCTCGGCTTAACCCAGGCTCTGCTTCCTGGGTTTTGCCATCCAGCGTGTGTCACTAGGGCTATTGCGTCCCAAATTTCTTAAAGTAACAATCAAGAGCTTTGCCGAAGGCGCCGCTGAGGTAAATAAGCCCAGTATTGAAACCCAATCTCGCCAGCCTCACGCAATCACTGAAGCTTTGCATTCTTACTCACCTGTCCATTCTCATCGCTCAGTCTTAATATTCATGACCTTCTTGTTCCTAGACGTGGGGACATCCATGACTGAGAACGCTTTCAGAATCTAATAGCCAGTGAAAGTGGAGGGGGGCAGGGAGGGGAGCCTCCCGGCCAGATGTCGGCACGGACTCGGGCCTCTACCGGCGCCGGTCCTGGCCGCCCGGGGAGACGAGTGATGGAATGGTCGGAGAGATCCACACTTCTTCCAGCGCTGAAGATCGGGGAAAGGGGCTCGATCTGCCAGAAATGGCAGGGAGTTGCGCTGGATGCCGTCCAGGGGGGCCGAGGATCAAGGAGGATGAAGAAGGAGGTCGACGTGGGGCGGAATGGGCGGCGTCCTGACAAACGTGTCGGGCGGATCCCGAGGGGCACGCTCACCCGCCGACGCAGAGGGGCCCGGCGGGAGGGCGTGCCAGGCTCCGGGGCACCCACGGGGCAAGACTCCGGCCTCCGGCCTCCGGAGGGACGGCCTGCAGCGCACGCGACCTGTGCTACTCACAGACCTCAGGACGCGTCGCCAGCACAAGCCGCCACTTGGAGAAGAGAACCGGGCACTGCCGAGGTCAGAAAGTGAGGCAAGCAGGCAGCCGGGGAGGGGCCGAAGCTGCTCACGCGGCAGTCACCCACACCGCGGGGACGCGGCCGGGTCACGCGCCCGAGTCTATCGCGTCTCTCGCCCGGCGCCGGGACGATGCGTCTTCTTCCTTCCTACTAAGTGAAGGACCTGGCCGGGAGTCCACGCTAAGTCTTCAGGGGAACGATGTCAACACCTGTTTGACTAAAAGCCGGTCCTGTTCCTCTTTCTAGAAAGAGACACGGACGAGGACAAATGGCTGGACTCGCAGTGCGGCAGAAAGGGACCCCTGCGATGGAAACCGCCTCTTCTGAAAAAGCCTTACTCGGAATGGCAGAAATTTTTTTTTTTTTTTTACTCAATTCTCAATATTTCAAGAAGCTGCTGGATTCAGGAAGGCGCGCTATGAAAATGAGGCGATCAGACATGAAGACGGAACGGCGTGAGATCAGAAAACGCTGCTTGAAGTGCCTCGTTTTTTTTCAGAGTATCGCTTCGTGAGCCACGGAGCACACGCTGCAGAAAATCGAACCCCTGAAATGAGGCAAACTCAAAAAGTCCTCCTAGAACTCACAGGGAAAAAGAAAAGCAGTGAAAGAAAAGACAAGACACGAGGAACAGGTTCTCGAAACCAAAACGGATGTAACAGGAATCGTAGGAAGAACCAGCAAAGAAATAAAAGGATGTTTTCCAAAGTCGCGAAAAGGCCTGGGTATGCACCACAAAATGGTTCACCGAGTCCAAAAACGTTGTTCTGTTCAAAATTAAACATGTACTACAAATGTCCAGAGAGAGAGCGTCGTTCATCACAATAGAATCAAAAAAAGGTGGCCTCAAACGTCTCCCCGGCTTCAAACAACGGCAGCGAAGGGAATAATAGCTCTACTTTTAAAGTTCGTTAGTCAAGAATCCTACAGCTGTTCAAGGAGATCTTCACACGTGAAGGCACAGAAAGCCACTCAGACAACGCAAGTGCTCGGCCAGCATGCTGCCGCCACGCCCCGCCCGTCAGCCTCCGTGAAAAAATTGTTAGAACCTACACGTTAGTTGACCAAGACCTACCAAAGCAATTAAAACCACAGCATAGAAAGACTATCGATGAACATCAAAGAAGTTAAATAATTTCGGATGTGGGTATTTAAGTTAATGCGAGTATAAAAAATAATATTCGAAAGTAAAGATGCTTTACCTGAAAAAAATAATATATTCAAAGTTTGTCAAAAATCCAAAAGAGTATATTAAAAAATGCCTGGGAAGTGAGCAGAAGAGTTGAATAAAGTAAATATCAGGAAAAACACTCATACCTCAACAGAAAAAATGGGCAAAAGATGATCAGCCAAAGAATAGTAAATGGCCGACATGGAAAATGAGCATTCTCATCAATATATAAAGAAATGCAATTTAAAGCAAAAGCACATTACTGTCACCCATTAAACAGGAAAAAAAGAATTGTTGAGTTGTAAATGCCCAGAATTGTCTAGAGGTAAAGGAGGCTGGCGGAAGTAACTGATAACCACATTTCACGCACTGCAAGTGGGAATGTAAATTCAACAATCTCTCTACATTACAGTCTGACAATATAATAATATGTACAGTTTTAAAATATCCAGACTCTCGTCCCTCACCTAGGTACTCCACTTCTAGTGATTTGTCCTAAAGAAATAATTACAGATGCAGACGAAGATACACGCACAAAGATGTTCACTGGAGCAGTATACATATCAAAAAAGTGAAATGAATTAAGTGACCAAAAGTAGAAGATTAATATTTAACCCACATTTAAAAAAAAAACATTTTCAAGGAATATTTAATAAGAAAAATGTTGAAGATACGAGTATTGAAAGAAACAAGATACAAAATATTATATCTGATATTTTCTGAAAAGAAATAGATAGTCCCATGTACAGAAACATTAGACCAAATAGTTATGAATGATATTACCTCTGTGTAGGTGATATTATGATGTCTTTTAGGAACTACTTTACGCTTTCCTAAAATTTGTAAATTCTCAACAAAGAGCACGTATCCCATTTTAGCGATTCCAAGGTCCACATTTTTTCTTCATATTTCACACCTCTGAAATCGAACTACATCTTAAAAGTGATGGCATCTCTACTGGATGACATAGATTACGATTTCCGTACTTAACAATGAAAGATAAAATGATAAGTGTCATTCTTTTGGAACGATCTAGAGGGAAAGGTTCAGTGAAGAGATCCTCAGAAAAGAGGTTCGCTCCCCAAATAACAACGATGGCATAGCCACAGTGAAGGCACCCGCAGCCTAGGTGAAGATGGCCTCAGGGTACACAGCTTCCCCCCCCCCTTTTTTTTAAATTAACTTTTATGAATGCTTAGTTTGTTGCTGGGTTGTGAAGAGAATGGATTCCTGAGGTTAATCATTCGGGTTTTTTTTTGTTTTCTAAATATGCAAAAAGAATGTTAATCTCACTTTGGTGAGGGCGGCCTCTTCCTCCTCTGGGATGAGACTCCTCCCAAGAGCCAGGGCAGAGGGGGCTGGGCAAGGGAGGAGGACGAGGGGCAGGCTGCCAGACAGCGTGAATGAAGTACTTTCCTCCCTCTCTCCTTCCTGCATGCAGACCCATTACTCCCGCCCGCTACTCCAGGGCACTGTGGGGCCCAAAACTTTCCAGATGAAGTTAATGAATGAAACAAGACGCGGCCACCTAAGCCTCTAAGTTCTGTCCTTTCACATAACTTGGGACTTCCCCTCTTTATTCCCTCCTACCTCACGTCTAATTTTCCACTGGCAACTGAGGAAGATGGCTCCGGTTTCTAGCTAATACCTGGGGAGGCGAAAAGAGGATGTTCTTTCCCAAGATGCGGTACCTCCGTATTCCATACGAGGCCCCAAGTGCTGGGTGTGGTACGAGAATGCAGAGAACGCACGCAAAGTAGTGCCGCTCTCGAAAAGCTTAGCGCAAGATAACACTTCCACATCGGTCACTATCGTCCCGAGGGGGAGGAGGGTGCCGGCGTCCACGCTGATGGGTTGGGGGCCCTGCCACTGTGCGCATCCCATTTTCTCTTAATGTCACCCCTTGATAAGTGAGTTATACTATACCTACATAAAGAGAAAAGCATGACATGGCGGAGGGAAGAGTGTGAGTAAAGACAAGGAAAAAAAGGGTTGTGCCTGGACCGCTTCTGGGACAGAATTTTAGAACAAAGCCACTATAATGAATTGGCGAAGGAGCATAATTTATATCTTTGTACAATTTTTTTTAACTGTTTATTGAGCCCAGAAGAATTATTCCACAGGAAGAGTTTAGTGAATCTTCTTCCATCATGGGGCATACGGTCTGGCCTTGACACATCTGCTGTGAGGACTGACTAATTCAGCAAAGACAAAGTCGTTCCTGTCTTAGTCTTGGACTCAAACCTTCAACAAGGATCAATTTAAAAAAAAAAAAAAAAAAGGCTTCGTTCATGGTCATTCTTCCACGGTCTTTAGAGACACGGCAAAGAATACACGCAGGATATGCAACCAAATTAAAAGCCTGAAAAAATTCTTTTCCACGGCTGACGCTTTTAGGAATTACTTTATATAGACGGAGAGCCAAAGAGGGCATATTAAGACTGCCTGCCAAAAAAAGGAAAAATTCCACCCAGCCAACCCAGATGCAGAGTTATCCCAATACGGCAGGATTCTGAATGAATGAAGCACAGAAGAATAAAAGCATCTCACAATTCATAGTAACGCGTCCATCCTTGGCTTGAAAGAAATCAACACGTTTTTGTTATCTGCAGTGGTTTTCTTACAAAAGATTTGGAAGAGAATGTACAGATTGATCTGGACACTGCGTCGATTTTGGAAAATTCCGGGATGCCACACGGGTATCTGGACTAGACATAATGAAGTAAAGAATGGGTCGCCGAAGGAACAGAGTGCCATGGAAGATTCTAAAAGGCGTCTCTGGAGAGTCCCGAGTATTAGGTGAATGCATGGCTGTCTGTTCGGGGGAGGGGCTTCAAAACCTTTTCAGCCAGGAGCTTTCAAAGACAGGCAAACATTTCCTTTTGCCTGCATGGCCGACACATATTGCCATGAAATTAAAAAAAAAAAAAAAAAAAAGTCCAATCTTTGGTTCATTCATTTACTCATTAATTCAATAATTATGTATAAAGTACCTACCATGTTTGAAGTACTGTGTTAGGTACTGAAGAGGTTACAAATTTTTAGGAATGCAAAATACAGCAGATAGAAGGCATTTTTTAGAAAATTCCAAGAAACAGGAATACAGGGAACCCAAGTAAAAACAGAAAAGTAGCAAAGGAGTGAAATGAGAAGAAGTCTCAGTCTGATATCTGTGCCGGGTGGGCGGGAAGGACCCACTATTTCTCAAAACATTAAATGAGCAGGATGGCGAAACACCGAGCGGCATGCAGGTATCACAATGGCGTGATTCTGCTGTCGATAAGAATAAAGAAAGGCACGTATGAAGTCCTGGGGAAGAGGGACGGCTCCACAGACACACGGCTGGCTAAAACGTGGCCGGATTCTGAGCCTCTGACGAAAGGCAGTCTCAGCCAGACGCTGACAACATTCCTGCTGCACGGACTACGGCGGACGGCGTCTTCTATTGATGGATCGATCCAGTCATTCTGTTTGGTTCTGCACTAAACAACACACACACACGCACTGTTACGTGCCAGCCTTCTAATTTCGGAGTCCATGCCCAGTGAAAGCTCGGCGGTCATATCAAAATTACAAATTGCTGTGTGAATGTTATAAACTTCAAAAATGTGAAAATAACGATAAGGCTGAAGAGAACTTTACCTTCACCATCTTACGACTAAAAGTCAAGAGAGTATCTATGTATTGGTTATAAGGTTAATCAGTCAAGGAAAAAACTCAGAGTAAACGTCAACAAAAATTAGCAAGAGTGAGAGACAGTGTGAGACAGCTGAGTCCGCATTTTTCTTAATGGAGAAACGGACGATGATTACAGTTGTTGGATAGAGAAACAGAAGAATTAACTATGTCCTTAAGAGTTAAGGAGGTAACCATTTGAAGAATAAAGTACAAATACAGTGAAAAGAAATTACATTCAAAAAATACAAGTTAGGGTAGATGGCAAAGAGTTTTTCACTTTACATTTTAGATCATTCTCAACTAGTTGAATTTTTATTTTCTAGTTAATATATTATTTTTATAATACCAAAAATAAGATGAATGAGATACAGACATGAAAAAAAAAGTCTCCAGGGCATTTTATTAGGTAAAAAAAAAAAGAAGAAGAAGAAGAAGAAAGAAAAAGCAACTACTATAAACATATAAAGTCCCTTTTGTGTTTTTTAAAAGTAGCAGCAGTCGCTGTGTATAGAAATTAGCATAACTAGATTTATGTTAATGTTTACAGAAGGACCAGATAGAAGATAAAAGAACACTTGCACATTTTATTTCTATTTGCTTCCACTTTTTTAATCCTTTACAGTGAAAATATATTTGTATTCATCTAATTAATCGTTCAAATTTTTTCCCCACGTTTTTAAAGAAAAAAGATTTCATGACTATAAGCAAGGACAGCATGGCCCAATGGAAGGAGAAACAGCTTTGCTCTCAGGAAACCTGAATTCACACACAAGCTGCACCAGGTATGTCATTTTGAACAAGTTATTTTGCTTCTCTAAGCCTCAATTTCCTTTTTTTTAAAAGAGCTTTATTGGGATATAATTCACACACCGAAGAATCCACTCATTTTAAGTACACAATTGCCTGCATTGTAGTATAGTCTGTTCACAGGATTGCGCAACCTTCACCACAAAGCAACATGGGAGCATTTTCATACCCATAAAAGAAACCGCATACCCATCGGCAGTCAACCCCGTAAATTTTCTTTCCTGGGAAAAAAAAAAAATGGGGATCCGAGAGGGTTGGTGGAGCACCTGACAGCCTGGTTAAAAGAAATCAATGAAAAGTATCAAAGCCTTCAGCACAGTGGCCGGTCCCCAGCACGCACACTCATCCCATGCATTCCGAGTAAAGTTCAAGACGAAATGATGCGGAAACGAGCAAAAGGCCTGGGTGCGATAAGGAAGTGGGCGAGGTGGGCAGATCCTCTCCAGGCCTGTCCTCGGGGCTCAGGTGCCTGTCCTCGGGGCATGTCCCACGAGCCATGCCCTCTCCCTAACTCTACTGAATACCAAAAAAAAAAAAAAGAAAATAGAAAAAATCAGGTATCCAGTCAAAGAGCACACGTTTGAAAACGTCAGCATTTGGGGACACATTTTAGAGAGACAGTTTTAGGAGGAGAGACACGTCCTGGACTCTGCAAAAAGCGAGCGGTGAGCAGCGGACCCCGCGGTGAGAAGGTGCCGGACGCCACTAGGCTGCCGCGTTTCTCCGTTCCGAAGCGAAAACAAACCCGGCAGGTGCTCGCGCGGCTGTTGGAGCACTTTCCCCTCGAACGGCAATTCCTCGAGCTCACCGACTGCAGCCTCGAGTCCTAATTTATTGCCGACTCTGCCCTGGTCCCTTGCCTCGGCAGAAAGCAGCACATAGCACCTACGTTTCGAGGCCCATGAGAGGTAATAAAGTATAATTATTTAGAATTTATGAGTAAGCCATAAATTATAGGCACTTTTTACCTTTTTACTTCAGTTGGTCAGTCAGAGGTTTGGGGAGGGGGGAAGGGAATGCGGTCAGCGGGGGTGGGGGACGGGGGGGGGCGGGGACAACAAAAGCCTTTTTTTTTCTTTGACTAAAACGTCTAAATCAGGGCAGGACTGATTTAGGGGCACCGGAGGATTTGCTAAGATGCCACAGTCTCCAAGTCCAGGCCCTGAGACGCCCCGGGTAAGAGACTTTAAACTCCTAGAGGCCTCGGTTCTTCCTGCTGGAGCGCCCACGTGGCCCCCCAAGACAGAGGCGCGGCTTACTCCCAAGTGCGAGGACAGCAAACGTTCGGGCGCTTCTGGTCTGGCCACTCTCGGCCACGGATATTTCTAGACGATGAGCCTGAGCTATAAAAAAATAAAAACGCAAACGACCTGCTGGCTTCGTAAGGCCACTCGGCCCCAGCCAAGCCAAGGCTGCGTCCCCAGGGGCCGCTCACGCATCCCCTCGCCCTCCGGAGCCAGCTGCGAAGAAGTCCCGTCCCCCGAAGTCGCTTTACGGGCTACGGAACTATACGTACGAAACAGTCAGGGGCAAAGCTGGCAAAACTCCGGGCACGGAGCGGGCGGCGTGAGGACATCAGGCTCGCGCTCTCGCGCGCCAGCGACCGCGGCCCGGGCCCCACGTCTCACAATCACAGTTCGCAAAGCGCGTCCCCGTTCGTTTTCTTACGTGGCCTCCCAAGAACCCTGGGAAGCAAATGTCATTACCACCAGTTCGACGGTGAGACACAGACCCGGGGGTGCCGACGACGCCACCCCAGCAGACCGCGATCGCGTCCGGAACCCGGGCTCCCGACGGAGAACCCCACGGCCCACTCGTTATTTTACCCCAAAGTGTCGCTGAGCGAAAGTAAATCCCAAAAAGAAAGACTAGGCATCTCATTTCATATTATTTTTTCTTTTTCTGCAGGGGAATTTTTACTGGGCAACTAAAGCTTTGAAATAACTGATTGTTATAGTGACGACAGGTATTCGAACATGAGATTCGGTTGGATTTAAGGAAATAAAGAGACCAGATAGAACAAAGTCCCGAATAGTGGCATGTAAAATGTAATAATAATAATAATAATAATAATAATAATAATAATAATAATAATAATAATACATTAAGGGGGGAGGGGCTTGTCCCAATTATTTACCTAGCACTCACCTTTGTCCTGAAACACCCACCTCCACACCCAACTCCTGGTTAATAAACATAATGTGTTTGATGTCCCTTGAACTGTATAATCTGTTCCACCAAAAAAAAAAGAAAAAGAAAACGTTTTTCTCCAAGCCACTTTTAAGTCCCTAACGCCCAGGTTACATTCGGTCTATGGAAAACATCTGGTGCCAAGTAAATCACCCTGCTCTGAAAAAGACCAGAGGATTTTTTTTTTTTTCTCCCCTCTAAGTGTGTTTTGAAGTCCTGGTTGGAAAATTAGTGAAAATTGTAAATCTGTTTGCAAATCTGGTCATGTCTAACTTTGAGATTAGGGCAAAGATTCCAATTTAAAAGCAGAAGCGTGACAACCCCGGTTAAGCGTGTCCACAGGCGAAGCCGGCTGGGCCTCCGCTCACTTCCACGGGCCGTGGATTTATGACGAGCACCCGACTCGCTCCCCATCAGACGCCCCTGGAGTACTGGCTTGAGACGGCAGCGTTCAGCCTCCACTTCCTCTGCAGACCAATATATTATTATAAATTGAGCTAAACTGTTTCCTTTTCGTAAGTGCTATGAAATTCAGATTTCAGATATCGGCACGAGGCTGACATCTCTCCATAGGGCTCCTTATTGCGTCTGGATTTTCAAAAGTAAAGGGAAAAGGGAGCATTCGACCCTGGCTACATTTACTGCTTGTTTTGTTTTGTTTAAGAAGATTTGGACAAGAATTCATTTTAGAAATCCAATATATTTTCATAAAAAAAAAAAAAAACATTTAAAATGCAAACTTTGGGAACACTGTGCTATGCGTGGCCCAGGTCAGTGAGGTACCAGCTGGTCCACCTATATCAGAAGGTGGGCGCTGAGAAAGTAGCTATTACGTCTTGGATATCGGCTCCAACAAAATAATAACACTTCTCTGTTTATCGCTTACAAGAGCTGAAGGGACCCAATGTATATTTTTAAATGTATGTGCATTATAACACAATACTCAAAAGAAACATTCAAAAGATTCAAAAAAAATTTAAAAGGACAATGTAATTATTTAATATTTCCATTACTATTCTATTTCTGAGACAAGAAAAACCTTAATTTTAAGAAGACATGAAAAAGTAGAAGCCCACAAACCCCTGTCGTTTTATTCCTTCCCTCCTTTCCTGAAAACCTGAGTGCTGAAGCCTTCCCGATGCAGGCAGGAGAGAGGCAGGGGGAGGTATGAACTTAACCCTGAACACATCCCACGCTGGGATTTCTGTGCATAGCGATCAAGTCTACGTGGTCCCTTCTAGAGTGGAAACACACGGTACAGAGGTTCCTCGACTTATGATGGGGTCACGAAGCAATAAACGGATCGTAAGCTGAAAATGCATTTACTACACCCAGCCTACCAAACGTCAGAGCTTAGCCTAGCGTACCACCAGCCCGTGCCCAACACGACGTCAGCCGCAGGCGGGCACAGTCGTCTAACACAATGCGCACGCACGCTGTACGGTGCTGGCTGTCGACCCGGGTGTGGCTCACTGTCACTGCCCTGCATCGCCAGAGGGCAAGCTCTGTGCCGCACGCCGCGAGCCCGGGAAAAGATCAGACTTCGAAATCTGAAGATCGGTTTCTACTGCATGAGCATCACTTTAGCACCACCGTAAGGTCAAAAGATCGTGAGTCGAACAATCCTAAGTCAGGAGTCACGCGTGTATAACACCTGAATCCCACTCTGGGCCCTGAGCTGCCTCAGGGGGGCCGAGTAACTCCCATAATAATCTCCACTCACCTTGCCCAAAGGTCGTTTGAAGACTGGATGAGGCTGCTTACGGAAAAATGACTTGTGAAACGGTAAAGCCACGTACAAATGGAAAGCGAGAGATTCGGGGCTCACTAGGCTCTGTGTTCAGCAGATGCAGGAATCGGCCCACGAGAGGAATGTAAGAGGTAAAGAGACCCAGAATTCAGTACCAGGGGACCACACTGTGAGAGAGTCACTCCCGACAAAGTGATCCTCCCACCTCCCCACCGGCATCCGGGAGGATGTCTCAGGTGCCACACGAACACCTCTCACAGCTGCTCAGCTCCTTTTCTTAATCACAGAGACAGAACACACTCAGACTCGGGAACTTCGGCAAAAAAAAAGGCCAAGTGACGCTGGTTTTCCATTTAATACAGTGATATGAAATCTCCTGCTAAAATAAGTGCATTTTGGTAAAAGGAAAAAGTGAATTTAGAGAGGAATATTGTGCCAGTGACAGTAACGTCACACAAGGATACGGCAAGAACCTCGAAGCTCATGAACAAAGGGCTGAAATCTGGAAAGTACCAGAAGAGGTGATGCCGAAAGAGCTGTTGCGACTTTGACTCTCTGGAAGTTAGGGACCCTGTCTGATCCATCCCCAGTATCTCCTCCGGAGCCTTACTCAGCGTGTGGAACACGGTGGGTCCTCTACAAACACTCATTTAAACGGGAAATCATTCTTATAATAAATATCGGGTTTGAGTCTTGGTGCTTCTTGGCTCTAAAACCAACACATGAGTGGGTTTCCCCAGGCAGGTAAGAGTCAGAACAATCAGGAGCCCCAGCCAAGGAGAGAATACACCAAGATTGCTTAATGAGTCAGAAAGGATATGATTGGTACACTGTGTATCAAAACACAGGTAAGAAAGTCCCCAAACGAAACAGAAAACTTAGAGCAAATAAAGAAAAACAGAGGTCCACAAACTCCACAGCTTCGGGTAGCTTAACCACAGCTGAAATATTGCTTCCCCAAAATCTAAATGACAAGCGGAGAGAAAGACCCTGCCGACAGGTCCGCCGCTCTCGTGAAGAAACTAAATTCAAAACTGGAAGAATCCTTCCTCACTAAGACCCTACATAGACAGGGAAATATTTTTAAAACTTCACACTGCTAAGTTGATTTAGATGACTTAGTGGCTCTGATGAAGACTCCCAAAAATTGTTTAGCACATTTAGGAAACTCCATAAATGCTGAGAATGAAAAGAAAAGCAATGCTGAAAAATTAGCATTATCTCAAAAAAAAAAAAAAAAAGATGTAGAAATTTCATTACTACTATAAAATACTTGAAAAGTTCATTTCAAACGACATATCCAAAATATTACCCAATAATCTAAAACTTAAGCAAAAGGGCATCGATAGCCTAGTTACCAAGCATAAAATAGCAGTCTCCTTGGTGAAGGGGTATCGCCAAGCCAGGGGTCTCGATGTCCCATGAGATCTTGAAACCAACATGCCAGATATCGGGGTCTCTGCCTTCAAGCTGAGGGTCATCCTCACTTTCCTCTTCAGGGTCTGTTGGAAGAGAAGGGAGAGATCAGAAACGTAATGCTTCAGCTAAAGTTCTGAGTTTTATAACGGTTATCGGGATAATTGAATTTTAATTTTTAAAAAATCCTCATATATAATTTTAAAAACACATTCTTTAGAATAGTTTTAATATGTCATTTATTTTTAACTCAAAAAATCTTAAAATGGTGAGGAAATAACCATGGATACTGAGGAAAACAAAAGGTTATTTTGTTCAATTCTTTGCAAAGAAATTAGAAAATCTAGATTAAATGGATAGTTTTCAGGAATATAGTAATTACTCAAATCTATACCAACAGAGATAGAAAAGCTAAACAAGATATAAAAGGTATAAATGTTGTCAAAGAGCTATCACTCAGAAAAATACAGGCGTACAGAGTTTCAAAGGAGAATCCTACCACAGTTAAGGAGTGGGTGACCAGTATACTTGAGATTGTTTATGATCAGAGAAGAAAAAGTTTCCCAATTCTTTTCAGGAAGATAGAATAATGTATATCAAAATGCAAAACACACACACACACACACACACACACACACACACACGTCTCACATCTGAAAATAAACACAAAATTCCTAAGAACAACGTAAAGGAAATAGAATTCAAATCCAGCAGCATGTTCAAAGAATAACGGCCCAAGACTAAGTACTACTTATGACAGGAATATAAGGCTAGTTCAATAAGCAAAAACTCATACTTAAAATTAATCGCATTTGTAGATGAAAAAAAAAATCACGAGTCACCAAAGATACATAAAAGTATTCAATAAAATACATCTTTTCAGGATTAAAAACCTCAATATGATAGAAATAGGTGGCTAGTTCCTTGACAGAATACTGATCTACCTCATGCCCAATGCCGGCATCAATATTTTAATAGAGAAACATCAGAAACATTCCCAAAGTTAAGAATTAGAAAATGATGCCGTTATCACCACAATGACCCATCATGGCCAACACAATGGTGCCCTTTGGAGTTGCATAACAGAGATGTCCCGTTTAGACACAAAAACAGGCACAATTTTTTTAAAAGAAAAAAATATTCTTTTGCAAAGTACATGATTATTTATCTGCAAATCAAACAGAAAAAATATATCCCAAGCAATAAGCAAATTAAGAAAATGCTAGCTATACAAGTGTGCACATAAAAATATCTAGTAAGGTTTTTACACACATATTCTCTTTATAAAGAAAAACTTAAAAATATTATGGAAGAACACAAAAGAATATTTAAACAAAATAGTGACTTAATATGTTATTGGGAAATAAAACTGAACATCATGGAAATGGTAGTTCTCCCTAAATTCATCTATAGGACCGATTTTTTTGGTGAATGGGGTTGGTAACTAGGCGAGCTGATTATACAATTCACATAAAAACATAAACAAGCAAGCATAGCCAGAAGATTTTTTTCAATATACAAAGAGCTCCTACACATCAATGAGATAAACACCAGTAATCAAATAGAAAAATGAGCAAAAGTTATGAAGACAAAACACCCAAAAGGAAACGAGTTTGTAAACATATAAAAAGATGTTCATTCAAACTTATTCATGCAAGAGAAATTCGAATTAAAGCCCCAATAGAGAGTTTTCACCTATCAGATCAGAAAAGAGCAAACGTTTTGATAAAACATGGTATTAGCAAAACGGCGTGCTCAAAAACTCTGTAGAGGCCAATTTCTCAATACTTATCAAAATTCCAAATGCGTAAACCCTCTGAACTTGGAGAATTCCACGATTTCACTTTTATGAATATATGCTAAAATCCCTACCTGCAGAGGCCGTAAGATGACAACGAGCAAAGGTATGTATTGTAGTGCTGTTTATAAAACTAAAAGATCACAAAGAACCTAAATGTCCGTTAATAAGTTTCCGGTGAAATAAATTATGAAATGTCCAGGCAATAAAATATTATGTAGCCACTGAAAGTTACATGCACCGAACTATGATATATTTTTAAGACGTATTTTTAAGAGGAAAAAACTAATAGGCTATAGTTTGTGTGAAAAATACAAACATATGTGTGTGTGTGTGCGCGCGCACACTCACTTATGGTATTTCAAGAAGGACACTCACACTCACAGCATTTTTCTGAGAGGAGAACGTGTCTGAGGCACAGGAGTGAGAGAGGTACATAAAGGAGAAGGTGCGCACTATAACCTGCCTACGCTTCGTCCTGCAGGGACGGCCCCACATAGAAACTTGTAGAAGTTCATTTAAGACATATCTACTGAGCACTTGGTACATAGTGAACCCTGACTCAGGCAATAGGGATCTATCAGCGAACGAAACCAAGAGCTGGGCCCCAGTGGACATTCCTTTCCAGTGTAGTTGGAGTTTGTAAACATATTTGTCACAAATTCCTAGTAAGGGGACAGGCTAACTTCTGTGAGGCTTTAATCCAAATAAGGCGCCAGTCTTCAAGGGCAGGCAGGGTCCGTTTTTCTGTTTCGTCTACAATTAGAGCCCTAGAAACTGACACTAGAAACTGGCACGCAGAAAGCATTCAAGGAGCGTCTGTCTGTACTAACTGCTTAAAGACAAAACGTTCTTCCAGGTCACGACATTCACAGTCCTTGCAGTGCTGGACGGCAGGAAAAGGAAACGTCAATTCAGGAAGAGAAGAAAATGCCGCAAGTTAAATAAAATAACTTAAAAGGCATAACACTGCTAGATTAGTACAGTTCTCGATGCTAAAGACGGTTAGAGAAGAGACAGGTTCAACGGGGGTTCGAACAATCGGAGAATTCTTAGAGATCCAATTCGGAAAACGAGTAGGGTTTAGACTCGCTTAGAAGGCAGAGTAAGAAGTGAGAAGACAAGATGTAAAGTTTTATGTGATCGAAGTGAACAATAAAGCATGTTTTACTCAGGCTGCCATGCCCACAATCCAGAAGTGCATGCATTGCAGACGGCGCACACCCAGTACACAGAATCCCTAAATTCTGGACATCTTACTCTGCAGCAACTATGCAACAAGAGTTACAGTTAGTAAAAGAGAAGTGGGGGGAAGGAACATCCCTTTATAACTATTCATTAACATTACTATGCACAGGCATGGTGAAAAAAAATCAGACCAGAAATCCAAGTTCATGGTCTCTTTAAGGAAAGAATGCTACTAAATGACCTTTAAGGACATGTCCAACTTTGGATAGTCTTTAATTCCCTGAGTTTGAATCAAAAATCTGATACTGCCATATGATCAGAATCTTATTATTTCTGATACGTGTTTTCTCAAATACTCTAGTTAACTTTTAGCCAGAATAAAATTATATAGTAAAAAGCCCAAAGCTATTTTCTAGGTTAATCCCAAAAACATTTTAAGGAGAATCCTCACAAACAGGGATGGCAAATACCTTACATTATCAGGGGACACAACTGGTTTATTGGCTGTGGCTTTTTTGAGCCCTGCTGGAGAATTCTGCAATTGTCTCCAGGCTCTGCAGGAAAGAATGTGACCGATGACTGATGTCAGTCGGAGGCACTCGAAGTTAGCAACATCAGAGCTAGATTATTTGCTATCCATGTCTGATGACCGGCCAGGCGGTTCTTACGTATACATAATACACAGTTACACCTCAGAATGTGCAAAACCAGGTTCCAAGGGTCAGAGGGAGCTCACGAAGGCGTACGGCTTGAAGCTGCGCAGTGTTTCCTTTGCAAATCTGAATTAGTTGCCAACTGATAAAAGGACTTTGCATAAAATCACCCATTTCCAGCTGCTCTGGAATTATCATATCTGGTATCACTGAGCCAGTCACAAGTGCCTACAAGTCAGAAGCAGCTGCCCCTTTTACGCGAGGCATGCCATGTGCTCTCTGCTAGCGGCAGTCCCGTAAGCCGCTTCATTCATTTGGGGGTACCTGCCTGGCCCCTACAGGCATGGACGTCTGTGGACTCGGCTCTCGCTCACAGTCAAATCAGGCCTATCGCCTGTTTCTTATAAAGTTTAACGGGGACACACACACACCCGTTCATTCCCGTACCGCCCATGGCCGCTTTTATGCTTAACAGCATAAAACCCGAAAATATTTATTCTCTGGCCCTTTAAAGAAAACACCTACCAACCCCGGCTCTAGAGTCTTGATACTTGTGATCTGACGGTGACGTCTACTGCACGGATTAGAAAAGTAGCCAAGGCTGAATAAAATAAGTGATGTTATGTGACGAACACTTGCTACTGTAATGCGACCAATGCTAGCACACAACATAATTAATGCGAAATTACCTGATGTCCAGATCAACTTCGCAAAAGAATACCGATCTGAGAAATCACACGTTTATGTTCGTGGTGCCCCAACGTTTCAGGCTGCTTCATGCTAGTGAACCCAAGTGACAAAAGATGTAGCTACAAGTAGCGCATAAAAAAAAAAAGAATAGAAATATTTTAAGAAGTTTTTTTCCTATGTCCCTCTCGGGTCAAATCGACTTAACTCTTTTAGGAAATGACTTTAAGCAACAAAGAACAGTTTTCAGGAGGTTTCGATACTGCCGAGCGCGGTTATTCTAATAAGCGGTCACCTTCGCGGGCTAACAGGCCGCTTGACTGTTTCCCCCTCCGATTTCCATCCCAACACACTTGTCGACATGGCACCAACAAAGTCCTGGACGACAAACAGAGACAGTAATTGCAATCCGTGTTTCCTGATGTCTCCCATAAATCCCTCACCTTTGAAATGTGCTCATTAAAATAACGTTTTTGCTGAAGGTTTGTTTCCCCCTTGGGCTGGGTAGGGAGGAGGGAAGCTGTAGGTCTGATAAATTTTTTATTGCCTAAGTATAGTGTTGCTCACTCTCTCCATAAAATCAACTTGTAATTATCTGTAGCGACTGTGAGTGGCTGCTCTCGCCCTGCGTTATTTGGGAGAAACAAGCAGAGGCGATGGGCTCCTACTTGCCTTTAACCCTCAGTAACAGTCGAGGGATTTTAAGAGTCTCCGCGGGCTCAGTGCATTCCCAGCTCCCGCTCATCAAACTGTTAAAACAAGTGACAAAGTGTGAACGTGACTTTCGAATGTCTAAAACTCTCCCCCACCCCCAAATTAGCCAGTTCGATTTTTATGCTAAATCATTTTAGAAAAAATGAATTCCATTTAATAAAAAAGAAACGTTGTGTTCAAATCTTTAGAGCAACATGCAACCGCTGTTACATAGGAAACAAAGATACAAGCCTGAGCATGAAGGAAGAGATACCGGTTCTAATCTAATAAAATATATCACTTGAAATTTTGTGTCGTATTTAATAAAATACACCATTAATATTGTATGTCGATAATTTCCCTGAAATGTAAGTCCATATTCATCATCGCCACCAAATTAAAAAAAAAAAAAAAAAAAAACCCTTTTCTTTGGCCGAGTGCTAAGATTTCTAAGACTCTGGCCCTGCGAATTATTTTCCCTGCTCCCTAAACCCCAGACCTAGAGAGGATTCAGCAGCAGGTCCCTCCCTTTCCAAGTCACAGATCTTGAGGCAGGAAACACCCAGAAGTTGCAGACGGTCAGCTGGTCTGCGAAGGCCGGCGATGCTTCTTCCTCTGTCCGGCACTGATCCATGCATGACATTGCGGTGTCTGGGGTGGGGAATCTGTTTTTAAAATCGGAGGGAGACAGAAGGTGAAAGGGGAAGGTAATGAGGCTGAGAAGACACAGTCCAGGGGGGAAATGGCTGGTGGGTGTATAAGAACAAGACGGATTCTGTGTTGCAACAGTATCACAGGAATGACATGGATTTGCAAGAGGCTAGAGAGGGGAGCAGAGGCCAGGACACGAAGGGCTCTGTGGACCGCAAGAGGCATCCAGACTTCTCCTGAGGGCAGTGATGGATACTCAAGCCTTTTCCATAGGTCAGACCTGTCGTTCAGATCATCCCTCTGGAAGGTAGAAGCTTCTACGTGCGGACTTTGCACCATTTTTCTGGACAGGTTTCCAAAGCAATGGGAACTGGTGTAAGCCAAAGACACTCCTGAGGGACCGTGTCCTGCAGAATGAAAGCTCAGGCTCAAGCCTCCATGTCCTACAAGGCAGAGAAACGCTCTCCTTGCCGGCCATGAGCAACAAGGAGCCAAGCCTGCTGCTGACAGCGGCCACCTTTTTAAATGGTCTGAAAAAATGGAGGATTCAGACAAATTTGAAGGAAAAAAGGAAAACCTCATCAGTCCCAGCTCAGAATCCATAACAAGAAGCTGCTCTCAGATGCCTCAAAGCAAGCAATGCAGGACAAACGTCATCCCTTGACGGAGAAAAATAATTGTAGAATTAATTATAAGTTTTCTGGGATTTCAGGAGAAATACTGCAAACTCCTCACCGAAAAATCTACAGCCCTTCAACACGATGTCTTGCTCTGTCAGCTTTCAGATTAAGCATTTGAAGAAAAAAAAAAATGGATTTAAGATATAAATATTCATATACACAGGAGAACCTCATTACACCATGTTTCATGCACTTGGTAGAAAAAAATGAAAGTGAGAAAGGAGAGAAAAATTGCTCTGGGGGCTCTCAGCTGAAGCTTCAAAACCACTACATTATCTACAGTAAAATAGGATATGAGGGAAGGAAGCAGAAATACTTCTCCAACGATACATCCTCCAAACCAGAGCTCCTAACAATGGAGGGTGCCCAAGGAACTGCAGCCTCCAGATGGTCCAGGACAGACGGTCACGGTACCTACGGAAACCTCTATGATGTTGTAAATGACAGAGAAGACCAGAACCCGACTGGGCTCATCGGAAGGAGGTATTTGTTCATCAGCTTCGGGCAAAGCTTTATCCAGACTTCAGAGTACATGTCTAGTTCCTCTTCCTAAAACTCGTGAAGAAGAAAGAGGGTGGCCGTAGAAGCTAGGGGGCTGTCTGTCATTCGGAGGCCGTGCCAGGTTGGTTTGCCTCAAGAGAGAAAAGTGACCACTCGAGCAGAGCCAAAGATGAAGGGCAAGAAACTGGACACGGATCACAGCACTACTGTTCAAACGAGGTCCACGTGAAGCCACTGAGACCTCCGGTCTGAGTACTGAGTGAAATAATTCCTCCTCTTTTTAAATCGAGCCTGTTTAGGTCAGATATTGGCTATCTGAAATCAAAAGGATCCTAACTCTAAGCAGAGACTGTCGTCACAGAAACCAGTTACTGGACAGTGACCACAACGTAGCCGAACAGCACACACGACCCAACAACAAACAATACTTACAGAGTCGGGGCAACAAATACTGATTTTCCATTAGATGCTGACATAAAGAGAGAGTGAGGCGTAAAGCATGCCTTCAAAGAGCTTACGATTCTAACTCACATGTGTGTAAAACTAACGTATGACCTTAGAGGTCAAGAGAATGGTTTCTGCTGGGGGAAAGAATACGGTGGAAGGAAGCATTTCTGGGGTGTTAATGTTTTACTTATCAATCTGAGCGCTGGTTACCACAGATATATTCACGTTGTGACAATTCGTCAAGCTGAACATTAATATCTATGTTATACTTCAGTACTTAAAAAAAAATGTCAATAGACCAGCTGGAGATAATGTTAAGGAGATATCTCTCGGAGAAAATTTAAAAACACAAAAATATTGAAAATAAGAGAACAAATAAGAAAATTAGAGGAACAGTCTGTGAGATTCGACAACCAAACCACAGAGATTCTAGAGAGAAAACGTGAGAGGAAGAAATAATAAACAAAGTAATTCAAGAAAATGCCGCACACTGAAGGACACGGGGTTTTTGGACTGAAAGGACCTGCCACATGTCAGGATAAAGAACGAAAAAACACCACTGTGAAATTATGAAACATTAGGGGGAAAAATCTAACAAAAAAATAGTCATGTAAAGGATAAGAAAAAACTCAGAACTCTCAACATAAACATTGGAAGATGAAAGACTTTGGTCCAATACCCTCTGAAGAAAATTTGAAAGAAAAATTATTTCCTGTCAAGATCTCTATACCTAAAGTGTCGATGCATGTTAAGATAGAATAAAAAATAATTTAAGATATTCAAAGTCTCAAAATGTAAGCACCTAAGCACCCTTTCTCAAAAAAAAAAAAAAAGAACGATTATAGGGTACGCTCCATCAAAATAAAGAAACAAGTCAGGAAAGAGAGAGAGATGGGATGTAGGGATCTGAATCACCAATAAAGCAGATGAAGGCCATCGACTGGATACCACGAAATGGGACACTGTGCTTGTCTGTCTCCTCTGCCGGGCCACCCTAGACTTCAAATCCCACAATGAAAAAAAGGCGTAGAAGGTAACCAGTCCAGACTGGAGCACCTCTGAAGGCTCTAGAAGCTATTTCTCCAAGAAAAAGAGATTAACAGAATATCTATGGTTCTGACGCTCATGAGAGATTTAGATGAGTGGTGGAGAGCGTAGGATTTAACTGGCTATGACTACACAGAACGCCACTCAAACAAAAAACAAGAGTATTATTAAGGAAAAAATAAAAAGTTCTAGAAAGTTGTCATCGAAGGCTATGACAAGCCTCTGAAGAGCATTTTCACGGACATGATAACTCTGAGGGCTGAATGCTGACATAACCCGAATCACAACATACCTGTAACAGGACTGAGGCGAATCTAAAGAGTGTGCCTGCTTGGCAGACCCAGAGAGAGAAGAGAGCCAAGCAAGCCCTCGCTTTCCATATGAGGACACCAATAAATAAAGCCCCAAACAACGTAAGTATGTTATTAACTATCAGAAGCATTACCTGAAAGAGTAAAACTGATTGCCTCTGGGGGAATGAAAATGGGGGGAAAAGGCATAGAAAACTGCTGTTTTTTTCTTAACAGACCTCGTAGAAAGAGCTGACTTTTAAAAATCAGATGAACGTCCAACTTTAATAAAAACTAAAAATAATGTTTACTGAATACTCACCACGTACTAAGCACTGCTATGTTCTTAGCACTTTACATGTATTTAAATCCTCACAATCCCAAGGTGGGATTCACCTGGTTCTTATCACTATTTACAAATGAGAAAACTGAGGGAGGAAGAATTTAATCGGCCTCAGGTCCCACGGCTAATTAGTATCAATATGAAAGATGTCATTCAACAGTACAGAATTAAATTGCCCAACTTATGTCACAGACGATCAAGCTTGTTCTGCTCCAATTTGTCCTCACATCTCCTGCTCATCAAATACACCGTTAAAAAATCAGCCAGTCTTGGAGAAAATATTTGCAAATCATATATCTGATAAGAGATTAATATCCACAACATATAAAGAACTCCTATAACTCAGTGACAAAAAAAAAATTCAAAAGTGGGTAAAGGATTTGAATAGACAGTTCTCCAAAGAAAATACACAAATGACCAATAACCACATGAAAACATACTCGAAATCAGTAATCATTAGGGAAATGCAAAGAGAAACAACTTCACACCCATTAGCATTGCTATTATTTACTAAAACACACACACACACACACACACACATACACACACCTCTACGTACACGTACACACACATCAAGAAAGCAAGTGTTGGCACAGATATGGACTAACTGGACCCTGTGCACTGTCGGTGGAAACGTAAAATGGAACAATCATAGAAAACAGAATAGTTTACCTTTTTTACTCAAAGAAGTAAACATATAATTATCACTTGATTGAGCAATCTCACTTCAGGGTACACACTCCAAAGAATTAAAACCAGGGGCTCAAATAGGTATTTGTACAGTGTTCATCACAGCATTATTCATAATAGCCAAGAGACAGAAACAAACGACATGCCCATCGATGAACAAATGGATAAACAAAATATGGCATATGCATACAGTGGAATTTTACTCATCCTTAAAAATATATAAAATTCTGATATACACTACAATGTGGAATGACCTCAAAGACATTATGTTAAGTGAAATAAACCCTACGCAAAAGGACAAACACCTTATAATTCCACTTATATGAGGTACCTAGAGTGGTCAAATATATAGACACAGAAGGCAGAACTGGTTACACCAGGGGCTGGGGGAGGGGAACAGAGTATTTACTGGGGACAGTTACAATTTGTGAAGATGAAAAAGTTCTGAAGATGGACGCTGGTGATATTTGTAGGACGTGAATGTATTTAATGCCATTGAACTGTACATTTAAAAATGGTTAAAATGGTATATTTTACCACAATAAAAAAGAGAGGGGAAAAAAAGAATAAACCATTGAAATACACAATGATATGGATGAATCTCCAAATAATCATGGTGAGTGAATGAATGAGGCCGGATTCTTCCCCCCAAAAAACAGTCCATTTTGTATAATTTCATATTTATCTAAAATTCTAGAAAATCCAATACAATCTAGAGTGACAGAAAGTAGATCAGTGGCTGCCTGAGGCAAGAAGAGGAAGAGGCAAGTGAGGGTCAGAAAGAGGGGTGACCAAGGGGCACAAGGAAACTTCTGGGGGTAATGGATATATGTGCTCACTATCTTGATTGTGGCGATGGTTTCGCAGATGTGTTAAAACATATGAAACTATAAACTTCAAATATCTGCAGTTTACCGTATGGAAATTACACCTCAGTAAAGCTATCTACGCTGCAATCGCAATCCCTAGGTATAAAGCTACTCATTTCGAAATAAAGATTTAATAAGTGTGGGAAGAAATTTCCATCCTTAAGTGAATTCACTTCTTCCCAAGTCTAAGACATAAATGGGAATCCCTGCTAAAATTTGTTGTTGTTGATGTATAGTATATATGTCCTGGAGTAAAGAGCAATTGCCAGCAGTACTAGAAGAGGAAGATCAACTACTCTATTCACCCATGGTTCTCCGAAGCCATTCCTGATTAAAAAGTGTACCATTTCGATCTTCCTAGAGATATCTATTTAACTAGAACTGCTTGTGAAGCCAATGAGTTTAGTACATAGTGACACATATCCTATACAGATTACTTCTCGATGACCTCTGCTCACAGAAATAAACCAAAGAGGGATGACTGACTCATAAATCCACATGACGATTTATTTCACTGGGAAAAGGTACTGAGAGCCAAGTCTCGAAAGCTCTTTAGCTTCACCCGAATGTAATTTCGGCAGGAAGTCATCACTTCTCTTCTGAACTCTCGATGGATCGTGCATAAACCTTTCCTGGGGCACGTAGCACCCCCCCCCCGCCCCCGTCGCTAAGGAACTATGTGACCTTGGATAAGTCACTTCCCTTCTCCCCACCTCTATGTTTTCGTCTGTGAAACGAGAGGCTTGAACGAGATGATTTAAAAGTCCCCGATGTGACATTTCATCATTTCATCATCACGACCATGAGAACACACCTCGCCTCACCTGTGTTCTCAAGGCAAAAATGGCATTTACTTGATTTACCTTTGGAGGCTCCATACTCTCTAGAACAACTAATTGAACTTCGCTTAGCAAATGCCCAACAAACAAGTTTATGGACACAAACAACAGTATAGTTGTCTGAAATGTCCACGCTTTGCTCCACTTTAAGCCCAAACATGACTTTAACCCAAAGGACTCTCTTCACGTCCACTTTTACCACACCTCTCACGGGAATATAGGGAAGCCAGAGAAATAAACATGTAATTTGTCACCTGGAGGAAGGCCCTAGGAAAACAATGCATGCACCAAAAAGTTTCAAGGGACATGCTTTGTAAGGAAACCCTCTGACCCAACATCACGCACGTAGCCAGAGACCGAGAGAAAGGTTCCATTTCATAGAACAAGCTAAGCTAATGTGTTCCCGTCATCGGAGAGTCTGTGCAGACAGCTACAGCAGATGCCGTGGGGAGAAGTGAGGTGGCGGGGAGAAGCGAGGGGCTCAGGATCTGCAAGGAAGAGTAAGCAGAATGTTCCCTTAAGCCTCTGGACATTTAAAAATCCCCAGTCACAGAGGTGGCTATACTGCGGGCAGAGGAGGTAACGGCTCATGAGGCATTCGGCCTTAACTTTTAGGACTCAGA